>NC_090187.1:21193144-21523219 GCF_024679245.1 Pseudorasbora parva
GGAGAACGTAAATGCTGTTAACTAATTATCTCTAATCTGATCAGGGTCTCAGTACCACATACGCTACCTCTGCCCTCATTAATTTGTCAATCGCATGGTTATGTCAGCGTGTTGTGAATTTAGCTTTCTGCTGTCTGTCTCTTTTCTTCTTTATTAGAGCTCCACTGATTAAAGTTGAGAATGTTTTGTTTTCCACAATAAACACTGTTTCTAAAGACCCTCGAATGTTGTGATAAATGACAGATCATGTTCTATAGTTCATGTTCTCTATTTCAAAGTGGTGGAGGCGAGTTCAGGACTAGACAGCACTTTTTACTGCAGTGTTAGTGTACTGGCTTATTTGTGAAGGTCGGTTTCTGTATAAACACAAACCTTAAAGTAACCTTAAATGGTTAGTTGATCCACAAATGAAAATTCTGTCATTATTTATTTACTCACCCACATGTCGTTCCAAACCTGTAAGACTTCCGTTCACCCTGGTAACACAAATAAAGTTCTTTTTAATGAAATCTAAGAGATTTTTGTCCCTCCATTAACAGTTTTGCAACTGCCACTTCAGATGTGCACTTTGTAGGACTTTTGCAGTAAAGTATCCAAAAACCTCCAGGCCAGTGTTATATGTTTTGTTCAGTTGAGTTCTCACAATATCCTAATCTTTCCTGTAGCTCAATGAGTAGAGCATGGCGCTAGCAACGCCAAGGTCATGGGTTCAATTCCCAGGGAAAGCAAGACTTGACAAAAATGTAAAATGTGTACCTTGAATACAATGTAAGTCACTTTGGATAAAGCGTCTGCCAAATGCATAAATGTAAATGTAAATGTAAATGTTTCCAACTATTTGTAAATTGTGAGAAAATTACAATTTTAATCAAGTAACCGGGGCATCTGAGGGAGTCAATTGCATTGTCAATTGCGTCATATCTGTGCTCCCCTCTGTTTCCGGTTTTATTTGGCAGAAAAGCTTTACTCTTAGCAGTGTGCAACAAGTGTCACAGCAGACACTGAGCGAACGCACAGAGTAACGTCATAATTTTAAACACACTGTGTGTGTTTAATGTATCTTATATGATAAACAGAGCTGTGTTACCTCATACTCATGACCAGAAAAGCAGAAATGGCGCCGGCGACTGTGTCCCGTCATAATAATAAAAAAGTCCCGCTGCTCACAAGCCATAAGTTTGAGTAACAATCGCTCCAGCGGTCTTGCTCAGCTCCCTCAACATTCAGTCCTGCTCTACTACGTCTATTTTGAATAGACAACCTCTAGCGGAGGGAAAAGTTACATGTAGCTTTAATACATCAAAAAGTTCATAAAGAGATTGTTAAACTAATCCATATGAATTGATCGCTTTATATGATGATCAGATTTAATTTATTCACATATAAGCATTCATCAACTCGCACATCAGTTGTGGTAAACGGAAGCTCAAGCATGTTCACTTGATGTGCAAGAACCAATGAGGTTCAATCTTGTGTGCTACGCGGCAATTTTGGGCTTCTGCTGCAAAAACCAATGAGGTTCATTCTTGTTATGCAGCAAGTTTGGGCTTCTGCTGCAAGAACCAATGAGGTTCATTCTTGTGTTATGCAAGACATTTGAGCTTCCACAAGAACCAATGAGGTTAATTCTTGTTATGCAGGAGATTTGATCTTCTACAAGAGTCAATGAGTTTCATTCTCGTGTTATGCAGCACATTTAAGCTTCTATAAGAACTAATGAGGTTCATGCTCGTGTTATGCAGCACGTTTGGGCTTCTACAAGAATTAATGAGGTTCATTCTTGTGTTATGTAGCAAGTTTGATCTGCTTCAAGAACCAATGAGGTTTATTTTTGTGTTACGCAGCATGTTTGGGCTTCTGCAAGAACCAGTGAGGTTCATTATTGTGTTATGCTGCATGTTTGAGCTAGCCTGGTCCATACCAGACTCTTGTACATTTCATTTATACAGAGAGTCTGGCCACTCTTCATTGACTAGCGTTAACTTCCTTAAAGGCAGGTACTCTGATAAAGTTTAAAACTATTGGATCTGCCCAGAGCCACTCTGGATCTGCCATAAACAATCAGTAATGTTTGGTTATGGGATTTATGTATCACAAACTTGCACACAACATCGTCATCATTCTCAGCCACTTCCTCTGTTCTTTCTCTTGACCAGAGAAAACCAGAGAATAAATCACAATCCCAGACGGAGTACTGAAGGAAAATTAAAACTGAGCGGAAGTACGGACGGCAGAGCCAAGCAATGTTTTGATCTTATGATTCTTATGCTGCTGCATATTTCAGCATCTGGAAGAATCAGTGAGGTTCATTCCGCAGCAGTTTTGATCTTTCGCAAGAACCAATGAGGTTTGTTCTGGTTAGGCTTCTGCTTATGTTCACTGACCAATGTTTAAATGTGAATAAAAGCCTAAATTAAATCAGCGTGTAAAGCGAGCAAGTCTCTTTTCAGGAATTCTTTTTTACAGTAAAAACTATTAATTAACAAAAATATACAATAAATTGATGTTTTAAGCAATCATTTATTGCAGCTAAAAGAAAACGTAATTCATAAATTGTATGACATTATAAAATATTATACAAATATTATACACATAATATTTATACAAATGTGACAACGTACCCCATCTAAAAAATGTATTGAAAATATGATATATATATTATATATTTGTCCTGAGAAAAGTGTTCAAACCTTTCTTCATTATACAGTGACTCTTCTAATAATTGCTTGTAATTGCTTGTTTTTTGTTTGTTTGTTTGTTTTTAACACAGTTATTTTGGCTTGGAATTTTGTTTGTTGGAAATATAAACTGAATTTATAAATGCTTTTGAAATGAAAAACTTTGCGTTTAATAAACACTTTTTTTAATGAAGAATAAAGTTTGGGGTGGGGAGCATGCAAAATAATCCGGTTCTTTAATCCACGGCCTTTGAGGTTATTGTGAGTGTACACAAATAAATAAAGACAGTTTATAATTTATAATTATGTCTTGAACTTATTTGTTGGATAAAAGAGTATTGAGTTTTTTCCGCTGTCATAAAGGTAAAAAATCGCCGGCACCTTCGTCGGACAGAGAGGGTTAAAGAAATCTATTTAGTTTAGGTTTAAATATTAGCCTATGATATAATTTTTATTTCATATTTTGATTATGAAAAGTGAGCAGCATAAGGTAGCTATTATAAGATGAGCAATATGTCTAAAGACATGGAGTGGGTTCAGACATGATTTTGACCACTTCATTTTTTCATGTTTTGATTTTTAGAAAGTCCTTCTTTAAAGTAAATTTAGTTTCGTATTAATTGTATTTTAATTGTAATCAATGTTTAGTCAATAATTGCTGGTGTATTTAATAAATAAGAAGCAAACCAAGAAAGCAGAGAATGGACTGATGTGCGTAACGTACCCACTGGCCTGTTTCTGCGACCTTTGAGTGAAGCTGAAATAATAGTCTTTCTGTTTTTAATACATGTCTTAAATATATGGCTAAATTACAGGCCTATAGATAGTTATGATATTTGTGGCTGTACCAGGGTCTGTCAAAATTACACCACTGAGGCTAATCATAAGTGGTCCATTTTGAAAATGGTCATCTGTTATGAACTGAAAGCTACATCAATAAATTTCATGCTATGGGCACTGTCACTGATACAGACAGCGGAAAATTACGCTGAGCTTGCTTCTGCTTTTCAAGCATAGTGTGACAAAGGCACATATGCTATATGCTGTAAATTGTCTAATGTGGATAAAAGCATATTTTGTACACATCACTATACAAGACATGTCCTTATTAGGAGAAAATATATGTAGGTTTTAAGAGAAAAAAGTTTTTTGTAATTTTTTTATTTTTGGACTAAAATGTATTTTTGATGCTTCAGAAAATTCTAACTTACCCACTGATGTCATATGGACTACTTTGATGATGTTTTTATTACCTTTCTGGACATGGACAGTATACCGTACATACATTTTCATTGGAGGGACAGAAAGTTTTTGGACTAAATATAAAATATCTTAAACTGTGTTCCGAAGATCTTACAGGTGTGGAACGACATGATGGTGAGTCAATAATTACATAACTTTTGGGTGAACTAACCCTTTAAATGGTTGGCTTGCGTTAAATAGAGTGACATCTACAAATCTATGTCCAGCCTAGCCAGTGTACTGGCAAACACGTACATTTTGCAGGGTAATTGTAGGTTATTTTGTAAACTTGCTGGTCCATTGGCTCTGCGTTTGTAGGATGTGTCAGTGCAGTGCAAACCTCATGAACACAGAACTCCTCTCATCTGCCTTTATGTGTCTATAATCGCTGCTGACAGGACCTCATTTTTAGGACAAGGATGTGGTCATTCATGAGCTGATGAGGGTATGAGGGAACCTTCTCGCCTCTCACTGTCACAGTGGAACGAATGCTTATGGTGATATGTCACTTTAAAGAACACAGACTGAAACGAGAATTATAACGGTCAGCAGATGCCGTAACAGGACAGTGTGTTTGGAATGGGGTTACAATGGAGATAAAGGGGGCCAAAGCACAGGGAAGGGACTTGAAAACACGCAGATTGAGTTACAAGTATCCCACATTAATACAGGTAAGGCAGGAGATTAACGGTGTTAATGGTTACAAATATGACTTTTAACATGCATAAACAAGAGCTTCCACATATGTATTATTTCATAATGGCGGGATTGCCTGTGAATGAGAAATCACAAAAGGTGAATCTCATGAGAGCATTTCCAGGAGTTGTTTTCCCCAAAATGACAGGGGAAAAAAAAATAGATTATATTTTTCAGTAAGAAAGTGAAGACTTCCAGGATCATAATTTAATGACAGGTACTCTATAACTGTGTAAAATACATTTAAATGGTAAATTACTTTATTAGCATTTCTTGAACTGCATTATATTATAAAATCATAGGTAACACTTCATTTTACAGTGTCTGTTATGACACAAACCTTAAACCTATACCTTATATAGTAAGTAAGTACGTGTAATTAATTACTATAACTTAGAACATAATTGTATAATTAGACTGTAACAAGGACACCGCAAAATGAAGTGTCAGCAAAATCATGTGATTTAAACTATGTAATCTAATGAGCATTAACACTGAAAGTAACTAGGGGATGAGATGAGAATGAGAATTTAGGGGGAACATTTGCTTATTCACTATGAAAATGATGTAAAAATATACATGGGTCATTTATAGGCTTTACTTTTTATGCAAAGTATAATTTATTTTCTTTTTCTTTTGATTTTTGGCTGAAATATGACCTGGACATGTTCTTGACAAACGACTGAGAGATTCACCCTAAATGAATTGCTGTACTGCTCTACTGTATTTATTTTTACCAGTATTATTTATATATTATAGTATTTTATTTTTATTTTTACAGCTTTTATTTTATATTTTAGTTTTCATTTTAATTTTAGTTTTATTATAGTAATTTTGTTATGCGCTTTTATAATTTTTATTAGTTTTTTCTTTAGTTTAAAAAAATCTATTTTGCTTTAATTAATTTTTATTTCAGCTTTAGTAACTTTAATATTTCAAACTATTTTAATAGAAAACATATTTTATATTTAATTTCTAAGTTTAAGTTTTTTATTTAATATTTATGTTTTATTTTATTTCAGCTTTATTTCAATTAGCAAAAGCTATTTTAATACTTTTAGTTAAGAATATTAATACAGATTTTTTACTATTGATTAATCCGGAGCCCTGCACATGACATGTAAGAAAAAAAAAAAGTAAATTGTGCACACAAATTACTAATTAATTCCCTCGATTTATTAATCATGCACAGTTTTATAAGCTCTAATTGCTTTTTTACTCATGCAATTACACAAAATTGAACAATAAAGCTCAAAATCATTTTTAAAGCAAGAAATTTTATGTTTGGAGTCTGACGGTTTCATTTCTTGAATTTGAAATGTTCCCATTAATATTAATAATTGTATGAAGTATTCCTTATCTTTCTCAATCCCATAATCATTTAAGTATATTATGTCAAATCCACTCAGCTGCAAATCAATGTAATTTCTTTATTAATTAAATGCTCCACATCATTCCAAAATATTTTTGTGTGTATACAATGGAAAAATAAATATAAAACAGATTCCTTTTCACCATTACAGAAATGACAAGAGTCTAATTTTACTTTGCTAGTCTGAGGAACATAATCTAACATATTCTAAAAAATATATCTTTATTTATGTAGGCTATATATATTTTTCATTATAATGCATCAAGCAGTAAAGCTGACCTAAATGACAGAACAGATATAACTAATACAAGAATGAAATTACATCAAACCAGTATGTAAAGTTTCACAAACACAACAAGAAAGAAAGAAAAAAAGATAATACTTTAAACACATACAGAGAAAACAATTATGCATAATCATCATTATATTTTAAGAATCTGTCACTTTTCTTGTTTTTAACCAATCTAAGAGATTTGAGAAATGCATCAATTTCAATTAAGAAATGATAAAAGAGTAGGCTGCGAGTTGGAGAATTTTTGCCTATGAATAAATAGTTAGAGGAACATATTCCAGTCATTTAGTGCCCATCCAATGACATCATCCTTTTCATTCTCCACCCACTCAAAGAGAATTACAAGTGGGCGGGGCCAACAGAACAGACACTCCCCCTGAGTGAGTGCAGTGCAGTCATCCATGCAGAGCCAAGAAAGAAACCAGCATGCACATATTTATGCTTTATATACATATTTGCTTGCTTTACATTTGCTACACTGATTTACAGGTGCAGCTTATTGAGAGAGTTTCTTATGGTTTGAATTTAAATGCAAAATGGTTTAATTGCTTTGGCATTGCATATGAATATTATGCTGTAATGTCACAGTTTGGCAATGAATGTTCACTGAGGCGGAATGTTTGGCAGCTTTTTAATGGTGGTGGTTGCAGTGAAATACCAGCTGTCCTAAGAACATAAAGCATCTATGTTTTGTTTGACCTTTGCCTAATTTTGTCATTTAAATGCTAATTAATACCAATCCAGACCAAGTTTTAAATTTCATGGCAAGACCAAAATGATTTACTGTTAAGTCAAGCATCAGTATTACTGCTCATTCTGGGTTAGCGGGTTGAACAGTTCTTTGTTTTATTTATTTTTTCCTCAAAAGTTAACCAAACGCTTAATGAGACATATGTTTGCATTGCCTGGCACTGCATAGAAAATATGAAAATATATTCTTTATTGTTTGGGATATGCATGCATGCAAAAATAGAACATGTGACCAGGGTTTGCCAAGAGGGGGCGATCTTACGTGTAGATATGAGCTCAAGTAAACTCAACATTATAGAGGTAGGGCACATCATAGATATCCATGGGGCACATTATGAAACTGACGATGCCAGGCTTCTTTTTTATTGTTTGTTTGTGCTACCGCTCAGTAATGCATTTCAGATTTAGTTGCAGAGTGTTTTATGACACACATCCATGAATTGTCTCCTGTTTCATTACACCAACTGTAGTACAGCAGTATTGTTTGTCGGGATAATGCATGTCTATATAACTAACAAAAACGTCTTTCGCCTCGTTACTGAACGTCGTGCTGATCGTTTGCACTTGCTGAATAATTTACCCACGCTGTTATCTTATACACCTGTACTTGTAGGGCTATAAATGTTCACCATTATGTTTTCATCACGTTTGAATTGGATCACCCAATAGTTTAATATACGAAGCACTAATATAGCAGGGGTATTTAATTGGAGGAACAATCTTTAAATATGCTTGCAATTATCTGAACTGAGCTTTTTTCAGGAGTTGTTATGTTGTGTGCCACTGCATTTTTGGCAAGTTGGTGGGCTCAATCCTGTCATAAACGATCAATTCTAGTAAAAGTAGTCATCAAAACTTGCTTTGACTATAAGAGCATCACGAAGGATAAAAAAAAGACCTTCTGAGTCTGAAAAAGTCTGATAATATTTTGTTGCATTTGTGCACTTAGCCTATAAGATTGGACAAACAGAAATCATTGAGCCAATTCATTATTTTGAGTGTCATTCATGTGTAAATATATTGCACTAGTGTTCAAAAGTCTGCTCTGTAAGATGTTCTTATGTTTTTAAACATAAAATGCTTTTTTTAATGCTCACAAAGACTGCATTTACTTAAGTAAAAAAACTTTAAAATTATTAATATCATAATTTTAAAATAACTGTTTTCCTTTTTAATAATTAAAAATGTAATGTAATTAATTTATTTATGTGATGCAAAGCTGAAATTTCAGCATCATTACTTTAATCTTCAGTATCACACGACCCTTCAGAAATCATTCTAACATGCTGATTTGCTACTCAAGAAACATTTATTATTATTATCAGCGTTGAAAACAGTTGCGCTGCTGTGTAAATCAACAATATATATAGGCTATATATATATATATATATATATATATATATATATATATATATATATATATATATATATATATATATATATATATATATATATATATATATATATATTATCATTATATTATGACAATTTAATAGAATTTAATAGAACATGGTACCCATGTTGGTTTGGCGACATTTGATCTATAGCTTGCAGCATTTGCTATAAGGTCTGTATTGTCAGTATACAACATAATTAAATGTATCTTCTCTGTATTTTTTTAGTCTCTGCACTCACACTTGTGAAATGTGAATACTCAATGAATACTTAAGCTTGCCACATTTCTTTCCCAGAGTGCTTTTGTTCTATCGGCTCTGATAGTCTGTTAGGAGGTTTGATAATGAAAGACACAGAGGAGGAGTGAGCTAACAATGCAGTTGTTGTCTTGGCATGAATTATTCAGCCGTGTATCGTTGCTAGGATTGTATCAGCGATGCTTGCTGGCCGTGCTGCCTTCTCAGACGTGACAGCTGCAGCCAAACGGTGTTGGGTTCTCCCTCTACCTGTATTGATTTGCCTTTGGGGATATTTAGTTAATTAAAAAGCTCCATATTAAGCGGGGATCCACCCCCACACCCAATGCAATGACCAACCCTATCTCACAGAAAAGACGGGGCAGACACCATATACACAAACAGCAGACAAAAACTCTTAAAGAAAAACTTAAAGAACAAGAACTAGCAGCTTTGGGCCTCAGATTTGGTTTCATTTGTGCAAATGATGAGCTAGAGGAGCCTGAGAAGATTGTGTGTTTCAGGACGTAGTGCAGACAGTTTGGACTCCTGTTTTTGTCCCCACAGTTATTTTTGTCCTGTTGTTGGACCAGAAGGAACCTTTTTTAGGGGGATATCCTGGGTCTCTGGACGGCGGGTTTTTAATGCTCATACACCTGCTAAGGAAGTGAGGGTGTGAATGTGTCTGCAGTATATCAGACGTTCTCAGTCTGGAGTTTTGCCATTTGCATGGATTAGAGTTTGATCTCGTGAGGATGTACAAGCGTCGGGATTACGTCGAACTTTACGAGAAGGATCAGGCAAAGTGGGCCTTATTACGAAATGTCAACACTGTGTTCAAACACAGTACTCTATTACCGGTATGTGTGGAGAGTTGCCATGCAAATTCTTTCCATTCATATGATAAGAGTAATTTTTTGAAATTATATTTTGGTGAGTTTAAATTTGCATTCATTTTGATCTAACACTAAGTAGTTGTAAATTATGTGTTTTGTAGAATTGATTAATTTGCTTTGAATAAAAGCATTTGCTGAATGCATGCATGTTGCATACATGTTGAGGAGAGATGTGCTGGTACTTTAATAAGTAATCAGACTTTTGGTTTGCAGCACTTTTTGAGATAAATGTCACAGCATCTCAGTCTTCGGTTTTTAAACGAAGAAATGTCTTCAGATTGTCATTTACAAATAATAAACTCTGTGAGGCAGCATAATAATTAGCTAAAACCATAAAAATGTAAAAATAAACCTTGAAGTACTAAAACTAAAATAAAAATTAATAAAAACTTTGGACAGTAATAAAAACTACAATGTACTAAAATATTTTGTGTATTTTAGTACATCGTAGTTTTTATTACTGTCTAAATAGTTATTATTACTGTCATTTTTTATTTTAATTATCTTTTGAATATTATATATATATATTATATATATAATAAATGACAGAAACACTGCAATTAAAATGTAAAAGAGAATTTAAATAAAAAATGTATCCAAAATATTAATTAAAACTATAATAGGATGTCCATCAGATCTAAAATAAGACTGTTCTGATGCTTGATAGTCTGAAATGTGTTTCAGGGCGACTATGTCTGGCTGGACCTGAAGACAGGCCGGGAATTTGAGGTCCCGATTGGAGCCGTGGTGAAGCTCTGTGATTCTGGTCAGATCCAAGTCTTGGATGATGAAGGAAATGTAAGTTATTGATTATAGCAGTCATTGCTGATCTGTTGGGCTGAATAGCTGCCCTTCGTCTGGCTGATCTACCATGATTTGTTTAATTTCATAATAAGACTAGACATGTGACTTTGAAACTAATGATTATTCTGAAGTTCTTTGGTGTGTTTTTCGTGTGCATGGAATCTGTGAATCTGCATTTTTTTAGGAACACTGGATCTCTCCCCAAAATGCCACAAACATCAAGCCGATGCACCCCACCTCCATCCACGGGGTGGAGGACATGATTCGTCTAGGGGATCTGAATGAAGCAGGAATCCTCCGGAACCTTCTCATCCGCTACAGAGAGCATCTCATCTATGTAAGACCTGCTGTCCATTCGTAGGTCTATGTTTTGTTACATAAGCTTATGATTAATGAAAACTCCAGATGTAAAGGTGCAGTTGTGTGATTAATGGAAAGTATGTTTTGAGGTTTATATTGACTGTCTTAAAATAGTTAATACATGTATAAATGTAAATGACCTGAATAAAATTATTATTTTATTAATTATTTTTTTAATAAAATTAAGAAAATTGAATTTAAAAAATAAATAATAATTTTATGCAGGTCCTCTAATTCAATGTTGTCACTTTGGGTGACCAGTGAGACTAGTTCAACATTCTTGATTGTTGATTAGGTGAAATCCCATTATGTCAATCAGTTCTGAAGTAACATCTCCGGTGTTACTTCAGAACTGACTGACGTAATGGGATTTCGCCTAATCACCTTCGAGTGGTAACAAAACAAATTTTGTGCTGAGGAGCTGAGACGGGGTCCTGGCCGTTCAGCGGTGGCACAGGGGTTATGGCAGCAGGACGTAACGTCTCTGTTTCCTCTCATCAGTCAGTCAAATTTGACATTACATCAGAACTGACGCAATGGGAGCCCTATGGAAAGCACCACAAACGCTTCCCCTTCCCAACTCCCTGTGTAAGTCGCCTAGACCTCTGTGCCTTATAGGGCGGAAAGGCAGAACTTTTCAAGGGTGATGTCGATAGCTGCTGCTCCTTTCTTTTACCCTTATACAGCCACAACGAGTTGGATAACACTGGGTTAAGCACGTCTATTCCAGGTGGAAAGGAATGCTACGGAGAGCACATCCTGCCTGCAGGGAGGTGATGTGGAGTTACACATATGGACTGACCCTTAGGGCAGTGCGACATATGGAAGATCTGTATATTCTTCCTTAAAGGGATATTCCAGTAGCCTAGAAATCTAGACGCACCCTAGCGGCAGCAAATTTAATCTGCCTGCGAGTTTCGTCTCAATACCCTTCTGAGCATATTGTGATACAATACCTGTATTCGCCTAACTCTTGCCGTGCCAATCACTTCATGTATAGAGTCGGTGGGCGGGGCCATAATGAACGACGGCAGAGTTGTGTTTGCGTGCTTCTAGTAAACACAGAAACTGGCGAACGGCGGTCTTTCGAATCAGCTTTGACCGCGACTCTGGAAGACTTGGAGTTAAGCTTTTCTCTGAGAAAAGAACAAAGAACGGCACTGAAGTCATTCTTAAAAAGGGAAGATGTGTTCGGAGTTTTGCTGACCGGATACGGCGAATGTTTAATCTATCAACAAGCTCTGTTTCACCTTCATTGCTCTGGTTGGTGGTAGCGATATCCTATCGCGTGCAGAGGGAGTTTGAAAGACAAACGTTTATCCCGCCCCTCGGATTGAGCCCTGTCAATGGTGAGTTTCCAGACCAAACATCTTGATGTGGGTCTGGCTTGTCAGGCTAATACTCCACCACTTTTGAGAGTACTTCGACTCGGCACAGTAAAAAGTCACGCCTGAAACATTCTCCCTCACATTTCCACCTCCCCCATTGACAGAAATGAGAGAGTGAGGGGGAGATGTGAGGGAGGATTTTTCAGCTGTGACTTTTTACTGCGCTGAGTCAAAGTACTCTCAGAAGTGCTATTCCGCCATACATTATAGTTCTCCTTTTTAATCCGCTTAGAAAAGCGCCATGTTTTATTTTGTGTCACCATACTTGATCGTTCAACTATTCGTGTAACTGTATTTAAATAGGGAAAACGTGGAGGTGTTTGGTCGCTTCTAACTTGATCTCTGTTTGGTACTTAAGGAATGAACTGGGCTTAGTGGGCTAAGCTAAATGCTATCAGAATGTCACCGTGCAACAGAGTGATTAAGTGCACACACTGAGAAAAGAGGGGAACTGGTGGGAACTTTGCGCACATATCTGACCGAATTCTGGGCACGTTTTGCTGACTGAAAATGGCAGCAGGTCCGAGACCCTCTTAGTGGATGCGAGCGCAGTCAGGAGCGTTGTCTTAAGAGATAGGATCTTAATCTCAACTGACTGCAGTGGCTCAAAGGGTGTTCTCTGTAGGGATGTTAAAACCACAGAGTTCCTAAGAGGAGATGAGGCTGGGTTGAGAGGGATTCAGTCTCCTTGTGCCCCTCAAGAACCTGATGACCAGGTTGTGCCTTCCCGCAGACTTACCATCTACTGCATCCTGATGTGCTGTGATAGCGATAACATATACTTTCAGAATGGAGAAAGACAGCCTTCACTCCAACTCTTTTTGCAGGACAAACAGCACGGCTGATCGGGCATGTACAAGAGTCTCCCTGGTAGGAAGCACACCTGACTGTATTCCAGTGCACATGTGGTGCATAAGCCCACCACATGCCGGTGGTAGACCACTTAAGTCCTATGTGTCCCATCCAGAGACCACTTGTGGAGGTTCTAGAGGTCTAGCAGGTGCCATATGGTGCATAAAGCAGGTCCTTCCTCAGGGGAATCTGCCAGACAGGGGCTGTCATGTAGAGCTTCAGGTCAGAGAGCAAGTCAGCTGCACAATTGAGCTCGCCTGGAATGTGAGTGGCATGGAGCTACATGAGTCGCTTCTGACTCCAGAGTAGAAGATGGTGAGCAAGTCGTGACATGCGACGTGAATGTAGACCACCCTGACAGTTGATGCACGCCACCATCAATGTGGTGTCCTTCCAGACCAGTTCATGCAGTTCTACTAGCAACTCAATTGTCAATTGATATGCAACTGCAGTCAAGCTTCTGTGCAAGAGCCTGAGGCTCCATCCACATGGAAACATATACATTTTTTACCATATCAGCGTTTTGTCCACATGTATCCGCCGTTTTGGAAGCATGAATCCGATATTTTTGAAATCGGGTCCCAAAGTGGATAAATCTGAAAACGACAATCATCCGTTTTCGTGTCTATAGCCAATCCGTATATTTTGGAAAACGTCGACGTCATCACACTACGTCCAGCACGGTTAAAGAGTTAAGGGATACAACTACGGGCACTAGGCATACGCACATCAATATTGCATCATTTAATTACCGTATTTACATTATTGTAAGGGTATGTTTAGGGTCGGTGTAGGTGTTAATTAAACACATCTGTTAAGTAGCAATTGTATTTATTGTTATTTCATTGTGAGATTGTTCCTCACTTCCAACCATTGCTTTACTCCTTCTTTCCATAACTCTTATTCTCCGTTTTTAGTGTATTTCTGTGGGAGAAGTACAGTGCCACACACTGGCCTGGCATACATAAAACATCGTTTTGAGTTGTTTTCATAGCTCTCGTGTGGACGCAGATATTTCTTGAAACGAGGAAAAAAAAGATTGGATACAAAAAGCTCTGGTTCATGTGGACGGGGCCTGAGGCTGCATACAGTACCCCAACCCATTCTGAAGGCATCGGTTGTGAAAAAGCAATCTGGGTGGCATGACCATAGCTACAGATAACATATGTCCCAGGAGCCTCTGAAATAATTTGAGTGGAACCCCGCTGTCCTGTCTCTGAACGAATTCAATCATTTCAGCACCCTGCATGGGGAGAGCAAGCTATTCCCATTTAACCCAAAGATGGCTGAGGTCCCTGATTACCAGGTCCCTGTGTTTGCACAACTAATCAGAATGAGCCAGTCATCAACATATTTAAGGATGTGAATGCCCACTTTCCTTAGTGGGGCAAGGGCAGCCTCCGTGACCTTTGTGAAGACGCAGGGAGACAGGGACCGCCCAAAGGGGAGGACCTTGTACTAATATGCCCACCCCTCTAACGCAAAGTGCAGAAATATTGAGATACGATTGAGACATGAAAGTATGCATCCTTTAAGTCGATTGCTGCAAGCCAATCTTGGGCGTGAACGCACATGAGGATGTGTTTCTGCGTTAGCATCTTGAACGGAAGCTTGTGAAGGGCCTGATTCAAGACAGGCAGATCCAAGATCGGCCGCAAACCACAACCTTTCTTGGGTAAGATTAAGTACAGGCTGTGAAACCCTGACCTCATCTCAGCTGAAGGGACCGGCTTTATTGCGTCCTTCACTTGCAGGAACAAACAAACAAAAAAACAAAAACAATTATTTATTGGAATTATAATGGGATATTTCAGTTAATCATTGTGAAAGATTTGTTTCCTTGTTCCACCAAATTGATCAGTTACTCAATACCAAATAAATAAATACATTTCAAATAAATATAAACATATATAATACACTTTAATAAACTAAAATAATATAATAACTATTATATGATCTATATTTATTTTGACACAACTAAATAAATAAATGTGTAAAAATAAATAAAAATAATATTAATTGGAATAAATAATATGGTATTTCTGTCAAAAAGCGATTTGTTGCCCCTGTTCGATGAAATAAATAAATAAATCTACCCTGTTTTTAATAACTCCCCTTTAATAACTCCCCTCAGTTATCTGCACTGGTTATATTCTCTTCTCTTCTCTTTCTCTATATGAAGACTAACTGTGGTGGTCGGGTGAGTACGCAGACATCATTATCACAAGCATGGCTGCTTGCTGTTCAATGCCTCACTCTGAGTGAGTGTATTTTCATTACGATTCTCCATTTCAACATGGCTCTGAGGTCTGCAGTAACAGGACACTGATACATCCCACTGTAACAGCACCCTCCAAAAAGCAAGACGCTTGTGCACTCTCCTCTCATTGTCATATTCACTCGCTGTGCCTCTTAACCAATATGACTGTCTGTCTTGTGCTGTAACATGACTGTTGATATCTGCATGTCCTCTACATCCTCTAAACTATTAATATAGTTGCGTAAAAGTAAAGAAAAACAAGTGGTTTATTTTTGCCTTGCATTATTATTCTTCAGTGTCGTAATGTCTTGATGACAAGAATTACCGTCCTAAGAAAGTGTTTTATTCATTTTTACATCATTTAGTCCATTCAAGAACAAAGAAAACAAACATTTTGACTCAAGTCTATGAACTCTGCTTCAACTCTATTTCTGTGTCCTTCATAGACTTATACCGGGTCCATCTTAGTGGCTGTAAACCCATATCAGCTGTTGCCCATCTATACGGCAGACCAGATTCGCCTCTACACCAACAAGAAAATCGGAGAGATGCCTCCACACATCTTTGCCATCGCTGACAACTGTTACTTCAATATGCAACGCAACAACAAAGACCAGTGTTGTATAATAAGGTGCGCAAACCTGTAAGACTCTGTTAGCAACATTTAGTGTGAGTGTTCCATTAAAGCTTGATGGAAAGACGTATGTCTGTCTGTCTGTCTATTATTTAGGAACTGGATATCTAAAGGTTAACCTGAACCCTTTTCTTGAGCCTATCCTTAGAAGCCTTACTTTATCCCTAACCTGAAGGCCAATCCTGATCCCGACCCACACATTACCCTGGTTATTTTAAACCTAACGCCAACTTCTACTAGTTCAAGAGATCTCACTTCTACTAGTTCAAAGTACAGGACAGTATCTTATTTTGAATGCTGTTGACAGCTCTACTTCAGTCCCAAATCTAAAATTCGAATCTAAAACTACCTACTCCTAATTTTGGTAGCAGCAAATGCATATCAGTTTCCTAGTACAAGGTTTACCACTAGACACAATGCAACCTTAAAGGAACACGGCGACTTTTGGGACTTATTCACTGTATCCTCCTGAGTTAGATAATTCCATACACACCATTCTCATCTCTGTGCATGCCATAACTCTGTTTGACACACCCACCGCTAACCTAGTTAAGCACAAAGACTGGAGGTAAATGGCTCCTTCTAGCTTACTGCTCAGTAAGTGACAGAATAACGGCAAAATTTTCCTATTTACATGTTGTGATTTGTATAGTTAAATCATGTACTAAGACCGACTGAAAATTAAGTATAGTTCCAAGCCATATCGGTCTAGAAAATCGCAACTTTTCATTTTCCGTCGGTCTTAGTACACTATGTAGCTATACACATCATGTTGCCATTTGTTGCCATTATTTTGTCACTTATTGAGCAGTAGGCAAGATGGCTGTTTACCTCCAGTCTTTGTGCTAAGCTAGTTATAGCACATACGGAGATGATAATGGTATGTATGAACTTGTCCAACTCTCGGGAATACAGTGAATAAGCTAAAGTCCCAAAAATTTGTTGTGTTCCTTTAAGGGGAGTGTCCACCCAAAAATGAAAACAACTTAAAGGTTAGTAAGTGATGAACATCCACTTAATCTTTCCATTCCGCAAAAGGTTCTTTATATACTGGGAAAAAGGGTTTTTGGATTTTGAAAATGTTCTTTATACACACACAGACTGAAAAGTCAGATGTTTAATGACATCGCTCCAAAAACCCTGTTTGGAACCTTTATTTTTGTGTTGAGTGATGTTTATCTGTGTATATTTTCCCATCAGTGGTGAGTCTGGAGCAGGGAAAACAGAAAGTACAAAATTGATTCTACAGTTTTTGGCTGCTATAAGTGGACAGCACTCCTGGATTGAGCAGCAGGTGCTGGAGGCGAATCCTATCTTAGAAGGTAAGAGAACTGGGACCATCTGGAGGGATTTGGAGAAACCACATCTCTGTTAGAAACAAGAGGATTACATTCTGGTTTGTTTAATGACTTTACCCAACAGCCTTTGGGAATGCTAAAACCATCCGTAATGACAACTCCAGCCGCTTTGGGAAGTACATAGACATCCACTTTAACAAAAGAGGAGCCATAGAGGGAGCAAAGATTGAGCAGTACCTTCTGGAGAAATCCAGAGTGTGTCGACAGGTATGAATTCTTTGGCTAATATATTACTACTCAAAAGTTTATTTTTGTGTTAAAAAAAAGTACTTTATGCTCACAAGGGTCCCTATCATACAACTGCCGCAATGTTTTTTTTTTTTGCTAGTTTCAGACCAACGCAGTTAGCATTTTCACATCCAGCACCACATTGTTAAAATTGCAAATGACTGCGCCATTAATCAACAAAATCCTGGTCTAAAGCATAGACTGTAAAAAAATATGGACGTAATGTCCGTGACGTCACCCATAGGATTCCAATAAACTATTCTGAAGCTTAAAGTAGGGGCAAGTGGGGCGGTGCCATCTTGCGAGCGAGTCATCTCGTGTCATTTCTGGATAACAGAAACTGGCCAAAAAGGCAGGATGTGGGTGGAGCTTAGGTGACGCAATGTCTATAGACGGCGAATAAATGGCTATCCACCTATCACGCAAAGTAATCACGCCCTTAACTATGCAGAACTTTAAGGCTTTATATAACGTAAACAAATGAGTTATAAAAAAAATTCACCCCCCTCACAGTTGTCATGAAGGTCAAAATTAGCTGTATAGGCCAAAACCACAATTTGTACCAGGCTGTAAACATGTTTTTTCTGCTGTAAAGTTGGGAATTTTAACATCGGGGTCAATGAGATTTTGCCCCCTTCTGGAGCATGCCCCTAGTGGCCAGTCGATGAATTGCAGTTTACATTACTTCCGTATTGGCTTCAAGAGAGATCTCGGGAGGTTGCCGCTTGGTCTAAAGTCAATAGCGCAGTATTTTTTGTGTTATTTATAGGGTTTGTTAGTAATATGTGCCTGTTGGCGGTTGCACAATGCACATACACTGTTTATTTCACATGGACGTGTAGCAGCACACAAGGAGAACTATAATGTATGGCGGAATAGCACTTCTGAGAGTACTTTGACTCGGCGCAGTAAAAAGTCACGGCTGAAAAATCCTCCCTCATGTCTCCCCCTCCCCCTCTCTTTTCTGTCAATAATGGGAATGCCTCGATGTCACTTTCCCACCGGAACACGCCCCCTCACGCCTGGGCTGAGTGGCAGAAGAGCTGCTGCATGACCAGTTAATAGAGGAAAACGCGAGTTGAACAAACGATTATCAGTTTAAACTAAAGGTTGGGCTCGATATAGTTCGTCCTTACAACTTACCACAGATTCAGTGATCCATGGGTAATGACATGCAGCCATGCACATTTATATGCGGATGAATCAGTGTATTAAAGCGTGTGGGTGGCTGCAAAAAGTTTTATTCAAATTCGGAATATATTAAAGACCTATTAATAAAAAATAAACAATAATTATATTGCCCAGACAGCGCGCAAAGACTGCTCCCTTTTATAATCACTAAAAGTTGTCACTAATTCAATAAACGCAATCTCACAGATTTCTGCAGTGAAGCTGGTATACAATAATGTCTGCACTTATAGAGACGTGCTTGTTAAAGGGCAACTCTGGGGAATTTTTAAGTTTATCTTGATCGTTATACCTTTGAGAGTACAGTCTATAGAAAACAAAAACGAACCGGATTGGTGCTTGCAACACGGAGCTATTACAGTTAATGCTGAGAGCCCCCACTCAGCTAAAACAGCGGCTATGGGGGCATAAACGTAAAGGGTGTATTTGTGCCTCTTAACAGACACAAAATACAATTAAAGGGTTAGTTCACCCAAAAATGAAAATTATTTCATTAATTACTCACCCTCATGTCGTTGGACGCCCGTAACACCTTCGTTCATCTTCTGAACACAAATGAAGATAATTTTGTTGAAAGCCTGAGAAAGGCTTCAAAAAGGCCTCCATTGGCATTCAGTACATTTCCACTGACCCACTCACAAGACCCATAAAAGGCACTAAAGACTTCGTTACAAAGTCTCACTACAGTGGCTGTACAATAATTTTACGAAGCGAGGAGAATAGTTTTTGTGCGCAAAAAAAATCAAAATACTTTATCCGCCAAGATATTGTCTTCCGTGTAGGTCTCTGATGTGAACTCAAGCGATAGTGGCGCTCCTCCTCTTCCGGGTCATGTATTTACCGGTGGAGCTGTCATATTCTCGCGCATGCGTCGAGTTCACGTCAATAACTCAGTGGATAAAGTCGTTATTTTGATTTTTGTGCGCACAATAAGTATTTTCTTCACATTGTAAAATGATTGTACAGCCACATTTTCTCAAATCATCATTATATTATATAAAATCAGTTCAAACAACATTTTTGTAACCTTTTTTTAAAACTTTCTTTAAATATCATCTTTTCTTTCACTATTTCAGGCCCGTGATGAGAGAAACTACCACGTTTTCTACTGTATGTTGAAGGGAATGACTCCAGACCAGAAGAAGAAACTAGGCTTGGGTAAAGCCACAGACTACACCTACCTTACTATTGTGAGTGATGATCTTCAATGCTCTTTAAGGCTTTAATGTTCTTGCTGTATAGAATACAAGTTGACAATGTACTTAAGATATACAGTTAATATAACCTCGATCTGTCTAAACTTAGGGAAACTGCACTGTTTGTGACGGTCGTGATGATCAGAAGGAATACTCAAACATCCGTTCAGCCATGAAGGTCCTCATGTTCACGGACAAGGAGAACTGGGAGATTTCTAAGCTGCTAGCCGCTATTCTGCACATGGGAAACCTAAAGTATGAGGGTGAGTTTGCTGGGACAAATGTGTGTAATAAACTAATTTTGGCCATTACTTTTTTAGTTCAGAATAGCCTGAAATTCTGCATTTAACAACTTATGTTGTTGTAAACTTCCTCCCCAGCTCGCACATATGATAATTTGGATGCCTGTGAGGTTGTCCGTTGCTCAAATCTCACCACTGCTGCTGTTTTATTAGAGGTATGACACTAAATCATAAAGTCATAAAGGATATGGCTGATGTCATGGTGATTTAGGTGCATTTTAGCATAAAATGCATGCTAAATAAATCTTTTAAATTAATTAATCTACTACCCCTATGTCTTAGAGGTATCTGACGGTTGACTGTTCATGTACAAGAATGTGCAAGATCATTAAGGTGTTTGTGCGCCCTCTGGTGACTAACATGAAAAGTACTGAGACATTTTAGATTTCTACAGGGTCAAAAAAGTACTTCCTAAAAATATTCTCATCAATCAATCAACTTTATTTATATAGAGCTTTTACAATGACTATTGTTTCAAAGCAGCTTCACAGTATTAAACAGGACAATATTGCAACAAATTTTGATTTGACTACAGTCTACAGTCGTTCTGGAGAAAACAGTGATGTTATCAGCGTATTTTAATTTATCATATAGCGACAATGTTGGCAGATCAGTTATTATAGTTTATAGAATTAAATAAGACCTAATTAATTAATTTTATTTGTATATTTAGTTGAATAACTTAGATAATAATTTTAGTGTCCCCAACTGAGAAAGCCAAGTCAAAGGCGACAGTGGCAATGAACCAAAACTCCATCAGGGCATGAATATAAATTTTTCCACAAAAAATATATATGCATAAGTTCATACATTTCTCAGTTATTTATAATAATATGCTGTATAAGGAAAAATAACTTTGACAGTTGAACTTTCTGTTTTATTGTTTTCATAGGTGGACTTGAAGGACCTGATGAATTGCTTGACCAGCCGAACCATAATAACCCGTGGAGAGACAGTGTCCACTCCTCTCAGTATTGAGCAGGCTCTAGATGTGCGAGATGCCTTTGTTAAGGTAAAAGCATCTCACACTTTTATCTACACACGTAATCCAGTTTGGTAATGGCATCTAACTAGCTGTGTGTCTTATAGGGTATATATGGACGTTTGTTTGTGTGGATTGTTGAGAAAATCAATGCAGCCATTTATAAGCCTCCATCCCTCGAGCTCAAAGTGGTGCGGAGATCCATAGGCCTGCTCGACATATTCGGCTTTGAGAACTTCACAGTTAACAGGTAGAAAATATCATACTCACAATTATATACGGCAAAAATCCTGAAAACACCCAGTTATAGTTCGCCTTTTAAACATTAAAATAATTGTTTGCAAATTGAGTACTTTCTCAATTCTCATGCATATGATGGTTCATGACAGATTTACAACTACTTTTAGTGAAATTGTAATCAAAATAAACCTTAAGGCATTTTCCTGATCTAATTGTTCACAGTTCATCAGTTCATATGATTGCAAAAAGAAAAAAAGTCAAAATTTAAATACTTCTGAAGCTCCTGCTCTAAAGCAAGTTCTCTTTTCAGAGAATGTTTGCTTGACTGGCTGTGAAATTATTATATTTAAAAAATAATTAATATATTCAATGTTATTAAAAATAGGCCCGGTTTCTCAGACAGATCTAAGATTAAGCCATTACATTCAGAAAAAAAAAACGTCTTTGTGTGCATCTTGAGACAAATAAATGCCACTGACATATTTTACGATTTGCTTTCAGTTAAAAGAGCTCAGATAAGCATGTTTAGCCTTGTTTGTGAAACTGGGGGATATTTTTTCAACTAATTTTTAAATGTTTGAATTTAAATGAATGATAAATAATACGTAATTCTTTTATATTTTCAAATGATGAATCACAATTAATTGCATCCAAAATAAAAGTGTACTGTGTAAATATATTATGTATTTAGGATACACACATAAGCATGTATATGAATTTTAAATTATATAAAATATTTATATTTATATATAATATAAATGATATACAGTATATACATATAAATATTTCTTAACTATATACATGTATATGTGTGTATTCAAAGATATATAATAATTGCACATAGTACACATATATTATGTAAACATTTTATATAAACTTTTATTTCTGATGCGACAAGCCTAATTATTTTATATTTAATAATAAAATATATTTAAAATCAATAAATTAATACATTTAATTGTAATCAATTTATTAATCATTATTAAACATATTAAATTAATACTAATGATAAGTAACAATTAATCATTAATATATGAAATGTTTAATTAAATCACTTAGTAGATTGATATATTTTATGAGTCATATATTAATTCATATTTTAAAAATGTATTTGCTTTAATAATACTTTATACATTTTACAATATTTTAAAAATAATAATGCATGTAATACTAATTAATATATTATTTCAAATGAAATGTTATAAATTAATAATCATTATATTTAATCATTAATATATTTAATCCAGCTGAAATGTTTAGACATCTGAAATAGTACATAGAGTATCTTCGTAATGCATGTATTTGATTAGTGTGATTTGTGGCACTCATGAAGCTGTATCTTTCCTCCAGCTTTGAGCAGTTGTGTATCAACTTCGCCAATGAAAACCTGCAGCAATTCTTCGTCCGTCATGTTTTCAAGCTGGAGCAGGAAGAATATAACCTTGAGAACATAAACTGGCAGCACATTGAGTTCACTGACAACCAGGACGCCTTGGACATGATCGCCATAAAGCCCATGAATATCATCTCTCTCATTGACGAGGAGAGCAAGTTCCCCAAGGTGAGAGAGATTGCAGATTTGTACTGTACGTTCACATACTCTATCCTGTGCTCATTCTGAACATCATGATGCTTTGTCATTTTGCAGGGTACAGACACCACCATGCTGAACAAACTCAACTCTCAACACAAACTCAATACCAACTACATTCCACCTAAAAACACTTATGAAACACAGTTTGGCATCCAGCACTTTGCTGGTGTGGTCTACTATGAGACCAGAGGTAGGTATCCTTCATATAATACATGAAATTCAAATGCATTCAAATTCAATCTACTTTCAAAAATCTAGATAATAATGTAGATGTAATAAAAAATACAAATAATAATTATTAAACTAAATGTGATGCATATTGATGGTATTAAACAAATAAAAAAATCCTTATAGTACTAATAAACTGAATATGCTTTAAATACACCATAACCAGGTTTATATTAATTTTTGATCATCAATCAATCCACTGTTTCAATCTCATATATTGTAACTAAATAAATATTAATTGTTCCACAGCTAGTCATATTTCAACCCTGTTCTTACTATTTATTAGAATAAACGTAATAGTTTTAAAATGCATTTTTAAAATATGTTTAAAAAAAATCAAAAAGATGCAAATGGTTTATAATAAACTTTGACTGCTTTTTATAAATTTAATTGATGTATGACTTGCAAATGTGCATCACATTTGAGTTTAAATTACTTTTCTAAATGATGGGACTTAAAAATGGAAAATAAAACATTGCATTCTTCAGTACTGTATAGACTTAAGCCATTTAAAAACACTCCTAGAAACACCCTATAAACCACCCAGAGCATCCAAACACTGATGTACAGTAGTTAATAGTTATGTCCATGATAATAAATGTTTTTTTGTGTCTGTGCAGGCTTTCTGGAGAAGAATCGAGACACCCTGCACGGTGACATCATTCAGCTTGTGCACTCCTCCAAAAACAAATTCATCAAGCAGATCTTTCAGGCGGATGTTGCTATGGTAACGTCTCCATCTCATTTTGGTCTTTACTATAGTATAGTCTATACTTGATTATTACAACACTCACAACGAGACAGTGATGGTATCAGATGGTAATACCATGATAATTTGATATTGTATGTTTGCTATAACAATAAATGTATTCCATCTATGGTAGTTAAAAATACTGCAGTATTATCTTAGAAACATGCTATTACCATAGTACTTTAAAAAAAAAAAAAGTAAAACGCCTTTGAATATTAAAGGAAGTGTATGTAAGATTGTGGCCAAAACTGGTACTGCAATTACTTTCAAATGACTGTAAAGCGGTGTATCCCTCGATGTTGCCAGATAGGCTGCAGGATCCAGCAGGAACGTTTGTAGCTGCAGCTGTGGTAACTAGAGCAGATCTGGCAAGCCGGATGTCAAAACACTACTGACTTTGTGATTGGTAGATAGTTGGAGGGCAGAGCTTCAGGCCAAAACACGACATGTCAACATCAGTTGAGGGCTGCAACAAAAACTTTTAAATGACAATATCCTGACCGGACTACTGTTGTCAGTGATATAAGTATTTGAAATTAAGATGATTTATTAACGTCCAGTGACATATCAGGGCCAATTTATGATTAATTAAAATACATTTCTTTCATACAGTTCCTTTAAAAAACTATTTTAATATCAAGTTTGGATGGACTAGTTCCCATACATGCTTCCCTCTTTCTTTCTGTGTTCTGAAATGTGGTGCCAGTTTTTGTGTGGTTATGTGTATGGTGGCAGTCTTGGCAAAGCAGTTTCACTCCATAAGGTAAATACGTGGTCAAGGACTAGTAGTTTACAGTAACTAATCCATAGTTTCTGCTGTTAACAGTAGATACACTGCACCTGCTTTTAGTATTTTTGCTAATATAACACGATGTGAATGAGAATTACTAGCGCTTTTCAGTTAAATTGGTTACAAATAAATGAAGGTGAAAAAAGACGCCCTCATATTAGTGTGCTATTTAGACAATCAGACATATGCCTATTGTTTTTAAAAGAAGTCTTTTCTGCTCACTAAGGCTGCCTTTATTTGATCAAAAATACAATAAAACTGTAATGTTGTGAAATATTATTACTAATGGGACATGGTGAAGGAAAACACACTGATCAGGCATACTATTATGACCACCATCTTAATATTGTGTCGGTCCCCCTTTTGCTGCCAAACAGCCCTGACCCGTCGAGAGGTGGACTCCACTAGACCCTTGAAGGTGTGCTGTGGTATCTGGCGCCAAGATGTTAAAAGGAGATCCTGTAAGTTCTGTAAGTTGCATGGTGAGGCCTCCATGGATCAGACTTGTTCCCACAGCACATCATAGCACATCCCACAGATGCTCGATTGGGTTGAGATCTAGGGAATTTGGAGGCCAAATCAACACCTCAAATTCATTGTTGTGCTCCTCAAACCATTCCTGAACCTTATTTTTTTTGCATTATTGTGCTGAAAAAGGCCACAGCCACCAGGGAATACTTTTTCCATAAAAGGGTGTACATGGTCTGCAACAATGCTTAGGTTGGTGTCAAAGTACGTTCCCAGCAGAACATTGCCCAAAGCATCACACTGCCTTTGCCAACTTGACTTCTTCCTATATTGCATCCTGGTGTAATGTGTTCCCCAGGTAAGGAATGCACACATACCCGGCCATCCACATGTTTTCTTTCGCAAAAGAAAACATGATTCATCAGACCAGGCCACATTCTTCTATTGCTCCGTGGTTCAGTTTTGATGCTCATGTGCCCACTGTTAACACTTTCAGCAGTGGACAGGGGTCAGCATGGGCACCCTGGCTGATCTGCGGCTATGCAGCCCCATACTCAGCAAACTGCGCTGCACTGTGTATTCTGACACCTTTCTTTCAGAACCAGCATTAACTTGAGCAGTTTTGAGCTACAGTAGCTCTTCTGTTTGATCGGACCACACAGACCAGCTTTCGCTCCCAACGTGCATCAATGAGCCTTGGTCGCCCATGACCCTGTTGCCGGATCACCACTGTTCCTTCCTTGGACCACTGTTGATAGATCCTGGCCACTACACAACGGGAACACCCCACAAGAGCTGCAGTTTTGGAGAAGCTCCGACCCAGTTGTCTAGCCATCACTATTTAGCCGTTGTCAAACTGGCTCAAATTCTCACACTTGTCCGTTTTTCCTGTTCCTAACAAATCAACTTTGAGGACAGATGTTCATTTGCTGCCTAACATATCTCACCCACTAACAGGTGGCGTAATGAAGAGAAAATCAGTGTTATTCACTTCACCTCATAATGTTATGAATGATCAGTGTATAGAGATACTTTGTGTTCGAACTTTGTATCCGGGTACTTTTCACATACTTTTTTATGAATACTATGAATTCGGACATACTACTTGGCTCACATACTGTTTTTAACCTACTATATAATGTGGAAATAGGGTATTCGGATGCAGCGTCAGTCTTTTCTTAACAACTGCATAGCAATCATCAGAACACTTTGATAATCGCATAGCAGCTTCCTGGCAACCACCCACAATAACCCAGCATCATGGGAGCAGGTTGGCATGGACAAACACAACTCTAGCTATTTATGAGCATTAAATGTCATTCACTTTTTTTTCCTGGCACAACCCAGTTTGAACTTTAACCCTTTCCACCTTTTTTGTTCTCCTAAGTAGACAGAAATAATATGACCTGCATCAGTCTAGAAAAAAAGTCTGTCTATCCAACACAGTTCCTGAGGTGAGACCGCTTCCCGTTTAAGAATGAAAGAGCTCTAAACAGAAAAAAACAAAAGCTAAAAAGAACCCAGTCGTCTCTTTACAGGTTCACCCTAAAAACACTCCTCCTGACCTCTGCTCATCACTCTTCCTGGCCTTCTTTTTAAAGTACATCCCATGTTCTTCTGTGTGTGTGTGTTTCCTGATGCACAGGGGGCGGAGACCAGAAAACGTTCCCCGACACTGAGCAGTCAATTCAAGCGCTCTCTGGAGCTGTTGATGCGGACGTTGAGTGTGTGTCAGCCGTTCTTCGTCCGCTGCATCAAACCCAATGAGTACAAGAAACCCATGGTGAGTTAAACCAGCATAACCATTATATAAACCATTATTAGCTAGAATGGTAAACCATAACTAACACCTACAATAAGGTTTAATTTGTTACCATTAGTTAATGCAATATGTAACATTAACTAACTATGAGCAATGTATGTTTACATTTGCTATCTTTTGTTAATATTAGTTAATAAAAAAATGCAATTGTTCATTGTTTGTTCATGTGAGTTCACAGTGCATTAACAGCTACAACTTTTGTTTTAAAAAATGTATTAGTTAATGTAAAAATTAACATTAAGATTAATAAATGCTTATTTATGTATTGCTCATTGATTTGATTTTGTCTTATTTTACAGAGTTTAACTGTATGGTTACATTACAGTATATTCATTTTCTTCAACAAGTTAAACTAAGTTTCTTGTATTACCAGATTTAAGAATGTACATTTAGTGATATTTTTAGTGTTATAATGTTATTTATTATGCTAGTTATTTTTATGTAATAATTTCTCCATCTTTCTCCAGCTCTTTGATCTTGAGCTGTGTGTGAGGCAGCTACGGTATTCAGGAATGATGGAAACCATCCGGATTCGCCGGGCCGGATACCCCATCCGCTACACTTTCGTCGAGTTTGTGGACCGATACCGTGTTTTAATGCCTGGAGTGAAACCTGCTTACAAACAGGTAAGTTAATGAATTCGCTGTTTTCAAGAAATTCTCTGGCTTGTACAAGGAAAATGCAGTGTCATTGTAGTGTCCTTAATATAAATTTTTGTTATAATAAATGCCTTGTGTTTGGTTAATGGAAATTGTGCATCTCAAACAAAAAGGTCATACAATTATTTATCTTGTAAATATGAAAGGCCACAACAAAAAGTAAAAACATACAGTTTTACACTTTCTTTTTAAGTTTAAATCCTACTATTAATTAAATTAAAGGTGCACTAGTATTTTTGCAGTAAAATATCCAAAAACCACTAGGCCAGTGTTATATAGAAGTTTCCAACTATTTGTAAATTGTGAGAAAATTGCTATTTTAACTAAGGACAGGGACGTTTCAGCATTGCTGAATCGCCTGTCAATTGCGTCATATCTGCGTTACCCTCGGTTTCGGCTTTTATTTGGCAGGAGCACTTTACTCTTAGCAGTGTGAACAAGTGAACGCACGGAGTAAAGTTTTAACATCGTTTTAAACACACTTAAATGTATCTAATATGATAAACAGAGCTACATTACCTCAAAATCATAACCGGAAGAGCGGATCTGTGCAGGCGCCCGGCGAATGTGTCCCGTCCCGTCATAATAAAAGTCCCGGTATTCGCGAGGCAGGAATTTGTTTAACAATCGCTCCAGCAGCTTTGCTCAGGTCCAGAACACTCGGTCCTGCTCTGCTTTAGACTACAGCAACGTTAATAACCGCATGCATGAACGTGATTTCTGCCCGAGTCCTATTTTCCACCGGCTGTGATGAGAAGACCACATCTCCCAAGATGCTGCGCTCAACACTTTGCGTCATCAAACTACGCATTTGTTTTGAATAGGCGCCCTCCAGTGGACGGAAAGCTGCATAGTGCAACTTTAATTAACTAATAATGAGCATACCTTTTTTCAATACTAAGGTGTTTTGCCCAGATACATATATATATATATTAAAAAACATATACACGTATATATATGTTAAACATATACATTTTTCTTGGTGTTCACCACAACAGTTTGTCATCTACCTTCATATTATTATGCTTTCTTGACTATTTTTGTAGTCTTGACTAATTTTTTTCCTTTTAGGAGGACCTCAGAGGAACCTGTCAGCGTATCGCTGAAGCTGTATTGGGCCGTGATGATGATTGGCAAATGGGAAAAACAAAGATATTCCTGAAGGTACTAAAAGCAGAGCTAATATCATCTTATAGCACTACCAACTATTTATAACAATAGGAGCCCATTTATGTAATATTCTTCGTAATCAATAACAGAAGCCAATATTTACATAATGGATAAAAATATGATTATGTACTTAATAAGCTCATTTCGTTTTTTGATGTTAAAAAGCATGTCAGGGGGTTTTATGCAGTTGTGTTAAACTTAAACAATATTGAGCGGGTGTGTTTTTCTGCTGCCGGAAACGCTGCCCTCAGCCAGAGGTCAAAGGTCAGGAACTAGCTTGTCCATTACTAAACTGCCAACACGAGTTTTCCAGGGATTAGGTTTTATCACACCTTCCAGTTCTCTAAAACAGGAAATCCCACTCAGCAGGAAGGAAGAGAGGGCAGTGTCAATACACGTTGACAGGAAGTAACGACACCAGGCAGATACAATACAAGGCTTATTAAATGATCTAATGATCAATGGTCAGGTTTATCAAGTTTATATCAAGTTTATAGTTATTTTGTCCTTTAAACACTTCTCTACTTTTGTCAGGACCACCATGACATGCTGCTGGAAATCGAGAGAGACAAGGCCATAACTGATAAGGTCATTCTCATTCAGAAAGTTGTCAGAGGATTCAAGGACAGGTACGGATGAATGCTGATGTTAAGTTTGTGTTGCATGAACTCTGGGGGAATATGCTGCAAATGAATTACGCCCACTGTTTATTTGCATTTCTGCTCTGTGTTTGATTGACTTATGCAAATCAGATAACAGCACAAACCCACCACAGAAACTTCATCTGATCATGATTTGATGAATTCCTGCTGCCTTGATTGCTATAAAATGTGAAAAAACATATGCCTTTAAATAAAAATTCTTGTCATACATTTCTGCACACATGCTCAGTACTGGTCATCTAGCACAGTTTCACCATTGGTAGAATATACATTGGTGTTAAACAGGGTCTACCGATCTGAGAGTCTCAGACCTACCGGGGTGGCATGGTGGTGGCAACCGCCACCCTAAGAAAGACCATTGCCACTGTCTGCCACCCCGTCTGCCACCCCAGTAGTGTATAAAATATAAATTGTTTTTTACGCGGCGCTTCAATGTGATGAGATAATAGCAATAAAACACGTCTTTCTATTATTGTGTAATAGTTTAAACAAAATGACTCTTATGAACCGTTTAGTGATCCGCAACGCAACTACTGTGATCACGAATAGATGACTCTATCGGCTGTTTCACACATTGGGACAGAGCATTGTTCGCATTAAAATAAACATGTATTGAAGTGAAAATCCAGTTATTTTACCACAGATGCATATAATTTAAAGTCTAATCTGTCTCAACGTTTGGATTTGAACTAAAATAATGAATAAATGCTGTGTTTGTGGTATACAACAACGGATCAGTTACGCAATACAAAAGCAGCATATGTGAAAGCATCGCATACAGACTGCAGACGGGAGTAGGCTATGTGTGAAACAGGCGTAATGTTTTACTAACTATTTAAACATTTTAAAACTATTTAGTGCAGTGTACATTTAGAAAGCTAGAACGTTATACGTATTGTTATGTCTTGCGGGATACTATGAAACGAAAGGCTGACATGACATCCATTGTTTTTGTTTTGTTTTTTTTAACCAAAAGTGGGAGTGGAAGGTGCAGATATGACAGAAAAATGTAAATGCACAAATGAAGTTGTGAAAGGCAGCAGAGGAGAAGATGGAGTGGTGGAAGAAAGAAATATAGAAATGGATGACAAAGAGCTAGATAGAGGTGATGAGACAGAAGAAATACAGCATGAAGTGAGTGAAGAGGTGAAAGAGATAGGGCTAAGGGAAGAAGAGAGCACATTAAAAGAGAAGAGAGAGAGAGCTTGACACCAGCACCCTGTGTGTCATGGTATGTTGTGTTCAGTGTGCCTTTTCAAAACATTTTTTACATGAACATAAAATAGTCAAAACCTTATTTTTATAACCTATACGTTATGATTTAAAGGACCATATGTCAATATATGTTTACCTTGTAAAACATATATTATTGCTACAATCAGTGCTATTGTTATTAGATAATGGTGAGACAAGATATTTGATGACTTTTGATGGGCATTTTGTTGCTCTTGTTGCACTAAAACCTGTAAAAATAAATAATTTCTTTTTTGAAAATATTTGTTGGTGATAGAATGCACCACATCTTAATCTAGATGCACTACAACTAGTGGTTTATGTGTATTTGCTATCTTTGGCGATTAAATAAACCAGTACTTGATGCACTGAGGCTTATATTCATATATAATCTGTATTGTTTGTCATGCTTTGTAAATTAATATTGATATGAACTTGTACTTACTTTAAGTTTCCAGTCAAGCTATCAGGTTCAGGCAAAATGTATCACAACAGTCTTTAAACTTTATAGACCATTAAAAATGTGTGCCCCTGTACACTGTACCCATACACTGAATATGTATATTATTACTTGAATAAACAAGAACCATGCAAGGATGCTTGCTTCAGTGTTGCCACCCCTCATAGTTCTCATCACACCCCCTTGCCACTCCGTGAATAATTGTCCCAAAGAGGGACATACCCATAAATTCAAGCTTCGTTTTTTGTGTTTTAACACTCGATGGCACTCATTGACGAGGTCGAACTGAAAGCCATCTTGGACTAAATCGGCCACCGTAGGAGTTAAAACGAAATCGGAATTGAGAGGAACAGAAACTAATATTAACTTGATTGTCATACCTTTACACCGCTAGATGGGGGAAAATGTCACACAGTGTAGCTTTAAAAATGTTTGTGTCCCTGTGTGTGTAATAAGCAGAGTGTACACCACATTGTGCTTCTGCATACAGCTGCATATTACTAGTGCACCCTTTATATAACACAAAAAATAGTAATACTTTAGAACAGATTTTTGTTCAGTTGCCTCAAAATAGCAACGTGCCAACAATGCAAATCAGCTTTTTTTTAATATAGAGCTTTTTACAATGCCAATTGTTTCAAAGCAGCTTCACAGTGTTAAACAGGAAAATAATGCAGCATAATTTGATTTGGCTGTACAGCCGCTTTGGAGAAAACATTGATGTCATTCAGCTCAGTTCAGTTATCATATAGTGTCAATACGGACAAATCGGTAATATAGTTAAAAATTTAGCGTCCCCAAGTGAGCAAGCCAAAAGCCTAAGGCAACGGTGGCAAGGAACCAAAACTCCTTCAGTGCCAGAATGGAGGAAAAAACCTTGGGAGAACCCAGGTTCAGACGGGGTGCCAGTTCTCCCCTGGCCAACAAACAAACAGTTTATGATTATAATTCTGGCAACATTACAGGTCAGAAGTCATATTAGATCGAAAGATATTTGTAAGATTATTATAAAGTTCGGAGACATCTCGCTGGAAACAGGTTTACTGAGGATGCCGTGTCGATACAGCATTTACAGGGGGAGATTAATTGACACAGTCTCTGCAGACACTTCAGGGATGTGTTGGTCATATCCAGGTGCAGGTCTACTATCTGATCTGGATACGGCCCGAATCCGGCCGACTGCAGTAAACCTCAGGTTAAACATAGAGAGATATTATTAGTGTAGATGCCATTCTTCTTATGATGTAATGAGTACATCAGGTATTATGGGATGTGTTCCCGGTTCCAGCCTACCTAGTTAATGTAGCCTAAAACAACAATTCAACTGATTTGAATAATATAAATTGATAATGTTCTATGTCTATGCCATAGTAAAGAGATGTGTTATGATAGGGCCCTAAATGTAGCCAGTTTTGACTTGGCAATCAATGGCTTTTGGACAATGATTTCGACCCTTATGTATAAAAAATCTGTACAAATATTTATGATTGCTGAAATGTCATTTTTTCATCTTAAACTTCTAGTTTAAACTGTATTGCAGGTGGGTTGAGATTAAGGCACATTTTTGTGCTGAAATGTGCAACAAACTGAATATAAAACATTGTCATCACAGATCCTGCTTCTTGAAGTTGAAGAAATCAGCCTTATTGATCCAGAAAACATGGAGGGGTTATTACTGCCGGAAGAACTACGGAGCGGTTGGTCTCAAACATTCTCATATACTGACAACTATGTGCAATGGTTGCCCTCCAGTATCTTAACACTCATTTCCTGTCTCTTAGATGCGTGGGGGTTTCTCACGTCTGCAGGCGTTGTATCGATCTCGCAAACTCTACCAGACGTACCATATTACACGACAGAGAATTACCCTTTTCGAGGGCCGCTGCAGAGGATATCTGGTGCGCCGGGCATTTCGACACCGTCTTTGGGCCGTCATAACCATCCAGGCATATACGAGGGGAATGATCGCACGACGACTCTACAAAAGACTCAAAGGAGAGGTGAGTTTGACCAGATTTATTTGTAGATTACGATATATGATTTTATGACAGAGAAAACGCATCACTCTGTTTTTTCATCCATCTCAGTACCGGCGGCGATTAGAAGCAGAGAAGATGCGATTGGCTGAGGAGCAGAAATTTAGGAACCAGATGAGTGCGAGGAAGGCCAAAGAAGAGGCTGAAAAGAAGCACCAGGAAAGATTGGCACTGCTGGCGCGAGAGGATGCCGAGCGCGAGAAGAAGGAACGAGAGGAGGCGCGAAGGAAAAAGGAAATGTTGGACCAAATGGAGAAAGCACGACATGAGCCGGTCAATGATTCTGATATGGTGGACAAGATGTTTGGCTTTTTGGGAACTACAAACTCGTTTCCTGGTCAGGAGGGTCAAGCGCCTGCTGGGTTTGAGGTAATGATGTGGATCTTTCGCTTTCACAATCTAAACTAGGTGTGTTCAGCTTCATGTGGCACTGTGCCGATGGATCTGCATCTAACTTAAAGCAGTGCATGCCAGCTAGTTATTTTGTTCGACTAGAAACACTGCCATCAAAATTGGTTAAATACAGCCACAGCCGAAACACACCGTTTGTTTCCAGAGACACAAGCTGAACTAATTAACGAGATGATTAACTGATCCCTCACCTCATTAATGAGTTGATTTACTAAGCTCCAGTGTTTAATTCTGTTTTCCTCAGGACCTGGAGCGAACGCACAGAGAGCTTGAGGAGGAAGACCTGGATGAATCTCTCCCTCTCCCAGAGGATGATGTGGAAGACTTGTCGGAGTACAAATTTGCCAAATACTCCGCCACATATTTCCAGGGCACGACCACTCACACTTACGTGCGACGACCACTCAAACAGCCATTACTGTTTCATGAAGACGAAGGAGATCAGCTGGTATGTGACCTTTGACTTATGACACACAAACTGTCTATCATCTATTCAATATTTATATACATACTATATATAAAAACTTGGTACTGAAATTATTGGTACCAAGTTGGTATTGAAATGTAAAAAATGTGATACCAGCATTTCTGTAGTACCGAGTCCGAGTATATTTGGTACCCGCAGCTGCGTTCAGTCGTTTCCGTGTTTATCTAAGTGCAGGGCTCCAGACTGTAGCCAAAATAACGGTAATCTACTGGCAGCTGTGGTTGCCAGCAATGTACTGTTATTTTACAGCCCTCTACTGTTTATATACAGCTCTCATTTTTACAGTATTTTACCGTAATAATACCATGAAAGGTAACTTTTCATTTGGAAAACTGATTGCTTCAAACAGTTCTCATTTTAAAACTAGTATTTATAGGTGTTTGTATCGTAAAACTTCATTTGAGTCCTTTCACATGTGTACGGTGTAGTAGTGAAATCATTTAGAAACATGACTTTAACTTCACTTTTTGCGGTTCATTGTGAGCAATAGCACACACGTACGTGATAAATTACTCAACAAACGGCTCATAACTGCATCAGCACAGTCACTGCCGTTAAATAAAGCATCAGGCAGCATATCATCAATGTTTCTCTGCTCATCCTGGACTGAAGCACAGGCTCAACTCTTCAGCACAACGGTAACCCACAAAACTAATGAATTCAACTAAAAGATCTCTTCTATATCATCTTGTGCAACAACACACAAACACAGGTCATTTTAATATTTACTCTCCTTATCAGTTACTGACTTTGCACAACTTTTTTCTATTAACTTTCACTAATATTTCAGTGCAAATATCTTGATTCATCTGGTAAATCTGACTGTTACGTTTTACAGTATATTACTGTTTTCCCTTGATTTAACGGTAATCTACTGGCAGCTCTGGTTCCAGTAAAGTGCCGTTTTTTTACAGAACTTTTCCGTAAATTAATTTACAGTTTCTTACTGTTAATTTACAGTTCCCACTGTGGGTTTTTTTCATCTAACCCCTTTAACCCTTTTAACCCCACAGAAAAATCTTCAGTTTTAAATGAACACTGAGGAGTGTACACACTACAGAGTGTTAGAGTAATTGAAGCATTGATGAAGTTCATGAGATAATTAAGAGATTAATTAAGTGATAACTGAGAACACCTGTTAACAAGAATCACTGAAGGACAGAGAAACACAAGAACTACAACTGACTTCAGCCACAGCTTTAGATGAAATCAACTGAAGATAAAAGAAGACATTAAATCTCTGAAAATCTCATCAGAGGATTAAACAACTCCACAAACAGCATGACCAGCTTCACACATTACTAACCAGACTGACTTTATTTCTGTCAGACGACTACAGAAGCTCTTATTGAGAATTATCAGATCTTTAGGTGTTGATGTTTAATAGAAAATATTTGGTCACCATTATCGTGATCAGTGTTTGCTTCAGTTGGTCTCTTGGCCCTTGACTTTGTAATGATAGTCTTTCTTTGTCTGCTATAACTGTGTGTTTCTTAAACACATTTATTGTAGCAAAAAAGCCAAGAAAAAAATATGGTCAGAAATGATTGACTATGCTTTGCTATAATTGTAATAGGATGTTAAGCTTGTTAATCTTGTCCAGTGTTTCTTCCCCAAACAAACCCATTCTTTTAAAAACACATACATTTACCCTTATTTTATATTATTAAACTGGGACCCTTCTGAAATTATCAACCACTGATTAGGAATTAGTTATAATTTATAAAGTCATGAGTTCAAAAATTAGTTTGCTCTCTGCTGTCATTTAGACTCACATAGACATGAAGAATCAGCGTATGAATCTCAACAATGGTGACAATCAATAAAAAAAATGAACAGATCAACTCTGAACATCACAAAACACTACTCAAAGTCAACACAACAACAGCAGCAAAAATAAAGGCAAATAATAAGAATTAAAGAAAATAACCAGGCTATTCAGCAGCATAATTTATTCGTGCCGCAATGCATGCTGGGAGTTTTGAGTGTCACCACGGCTGAGATTCATACGCCGATTCTTGATGTATGTGAGTCAGATTGATTCAATTGTTTTGACCACAAGCTGTTCCCATGCTCTTCAAATTATCTGGTTGTTGCAACGATGTTATAAAATTGTAGGGTTCAAGTTTTACAAAAAATTAAGCGTCAACTACATGTTTATAGATAAGACTAGTAAATTATTAGTGAGTTAAACCATTATTAAATAGTCAACATAACCAACTCTTGGTTTTTTCTCAGCTTTGCTTGCTATAACACATGTATTGAAAACACACCGTTACAGCAGCGAGAGGAAAAACTAATGTTATTGTGTCAATGTTCAAGAGCCCAACTAAAGCAAACACTGATCACCATAATGGTAACGTCAGAAGAAACAATAAAACATCATCTGTTCATTCTCAATAAGAGCTTCTGTAGACGTCTGACAGAAATAAAGTCAGTCTGGTTAGTAATGTGTGAAGCTGGTAATGCTGTTTGTGGAGTTGTTTAATCCTCTGATGAGATCTTCACAGATTTAATGTCTTCTTTTATCTTCAGTTGATGAAATCATGTTTCTCTTTCCTTCAGTGATAACAGCAGGTGTTCATCAGTGTCTGAATTCACTCTCTTCTTTCCTCTCTCTCTGTCGAGTGGTCTATATCAGTGAACTAGTGTAGGGAATAGTGAATAAGGGGATAGGGAGTGATTTTGAACACATCCTCTGAGTGTCGACTTTAAGTGTGTTAATTCACAGTATATTACTGTTGGCTATTTTCTCGAAAATGACAAATATTACCCAGAATGCATTGTTTTCTACAGTATATTACTGTTTTAATGGACAACAGCATTTTACTGTCAAAATGTGGCCGTTTTTTTACAGCATTTTTTTACAGTGTAGAACTCCTGCATGTTCTGTATCTTTGTGTTTCATCTGCACCTCTCTCTCTCTCTCTCACACATACGCACCCACACACACACACACAGATATATACACACATGCATGACACTCGCTGTCTTTTTATCATCTGCATTGCCACTTTAGGATGAGGACATGAATGCATAAACACGTCACTTCATGAGAATTTACCGTTTCCTTTGAGAAAATCATGTACTAGGGGAGTCCAGATACTAAAAGGACTTCTCGGCAAACCGCAAAATAAAATGTTGGTTTAATTTAAAGAAATTGAAAGAAATATATTAGGCTTCTGTTGTACAGTATATTTAGCTATGTCTCTATGTAATAATAGGCTACTACTGATAATAAAAATAAATATTCCTAGCTTATTTTTTACTTGTTTTCACAATGTTTACTTTTAAACAGCATATAGCCTTTAAATTGCAAAATACTGAATATTTTAAATATATACATGTAGTATGTAGTTTTAAAAAAACAATTAGGCATAACATTACGAGGTGAAGTGAATAAAACTGATTATCTCTTCATCATGGCACCTGTTAGTCAGTAGGATATATTAGGCAGCAAGTGAACATTTTGTCCTCAAAGGTGATTTGTTAGAAGCAGGAAAAATGGGATTTGAGCGAGTTTGACAAGGGGCAAATTGTGATGGCTAGATGACTGGGTCAGAGCATCTTCAAATCTACCGCTCTTGTGGGGTGTTCCCATCTGCAGTGGCCAGTATCTTATCAAAAAGTGCTCCAAGGAGGAAACCGGTGAACAGGGTCATGGGCGGCCAGGGATCATTGGATGAGACGTTAAACTGAGGTCCTGACTCTCTGTGGTTATTAAAAATCCCATGGCACTTCTCGTATAAGAGTAGGGGTGTAACCCCGGAGTCCTGGCCAAATTCCCTCGATTGACCCTTACCATTAATGTCCTTCTAATAATCCAGATCCACTGAATTGGCTCCATCACCCTCTCTCCACCTATCGCTGGTGTGTGGTGAGCACACTGGTGCCGTTGTACTGTGGCTGCCGTCGCATCATCCAAGTGGATGCTGCACACTGGTGGTGGTTGAGAAGAGACCCCTGACATGAGTAAAGCGTTTTGGATACAGTACAGTACATACAATACAATACAGTAGTACATATGAAAGCGCTATATAAATGCCTCATTTATTCCTTCATTGATGCACATAATAGAAAGGTTTCAGAATACACAGTGCATCGCAATTTGTTGCGTATGGGGCAGCATAGTCACAGACCAGTCAGGGTGCCCATGATGACCCCTGTCCAACTCCAGTGGCCACCAGTGGGCATGTTAGCATCACAACTAGACCATAGAGAAATGGAAGAAGGTGGCATGGTCTGATGAATCATGTTTTCTTTTACATCATGTTAATGGCCGGGTGCATGTGAGTCACTTTCCTGGGAAACACATGGCAACAGGATGCAGCATGGGAAGAAGGCAAGTCGAAGGAGACAGTGTGATGCTTTGGGCAATGTTCTGCCGGGAAACCTTGTCTCCTGCCATCCATGTGACTGTTACTTTGATACGTACCACCTACCATGGAAAAAGTATTCCCTGGTGACTGTGGCCTTTTTCAGCAGGATAATGTGCCCTGCCACAAAGCAAAAATGGTTCAGGAATGGTTTGAGGAGCACAACAAAAAGTTTGAGGTGTTGACTTGGCCTCCAAATTCCCCAGATCTCAATTCAATCGAGCATCTGTGGGATGTGCTGAACAAACAAGTCTGATTCATGGAATCAGATTAATTCACCTCACATCTTACAGGGCTTTAAGGATCTGCTACTAACATCTTGGTGCCAGATACCACCGCACACCTTCAGGGGTCTAGGGGAGTCCATGCCTCGATGGGTCAGGGCTGTTTTGGCAGCAAAAGTGGGGACCAAAACAATATTAGGTCATAATGTTATGCCTAATCGGTGTATATAAATGTAATATACTTATGGATATAAATATAGATAGATACAGTAGATACACAGTATAATAACTTATAAAATATTAATATTTTTAAAATATTATTTAAAATATATTTAAACTATATTTTTTACTATCATGTAAATTACTTTGTAAAATATGATGACTTCATATTTATGATATGATATGGAATATGATAATATATGAATATGATATACATGACATTTAATTGTTCTTGTATAAATGTTTGTCTACTTCTTGTCTTTCAGGCAGCTCTAGCCGTGTGGATCACGATTCTCCGGTTCATGGGTGACCTTCCAGAACCTAAATATCACACAGCCATCAGCGACGGCAGCGAGAAGATTCCTGTCATGACCAAGATCTACGAGACACTTGGCAAAAAAACCTATAAGAGAGAGCTGCAGGCTTTGCAGGGAGAAGGAGAGGTACTTTAGACAAAGAAAGAGTGAAGAAGATGATTACTAATACACTGGGACAAATGAGGCAACATTAATGTATGTTTTCATGATTTATAAGTCACTTTGCGTCCATCTCTTACAGAACACTCACATTGACAGTCACAAAAAGAGCAGTGTGCGTCACAAGCTGGTGTCACTCACCCTGAAGAAGAAGTCGAAGATTACAGAGGAGGTGAGTGATGCTGTTACCATGGTGACTTTATCACAGTTCATGTCCTTATTCCCTTCCTTTTACAAGTTCTCTTTTAGTTTTTGAACTCGGTGATCCTTTTAAGTCAAGATATTGATTTCACAGGTATGAGCCACTGCTTTGCAAATATTCATTCCACTGTCAGCATTTATTAGGTTGTTAGGTGTCAAATTCTCCTTCACAAAAAACATAATTAACTGGATGAATTCTCATAATTCTCAGCCACCAAAAGTGGGTCAGTTCTCACTGGATAAAACAATCTTAAATCTTTATTTAAAATGGACACAGCATTTTATGCAAAGGTAGACAGATGTTCGTGATGCATTAAAAATAAAGTGATCACTTTGGAATTTGGACATTTTTTGTTTCAATATATATATATATATATATATATATATATATATATATATATATATATATATATATATATATATATATATATATCAAGTTAAAAAAAAATAACCAACCAGCTTCCTCAGAAACAAAACATCTTGACTGCAAATAATATGAATTGATTTGGTAACTTTGGCCATTACTATAGCTATTCAACTTCAGACTTTTTAACATGTTTATTTAAAGAGTGTACAGGTGTATCTTAAAGCACTGTATCGTTCAAATGTCCATCTTTGCTGTGGCTATTTCGGTGGATTGTATTTTGTTTATTTTTTAACAAATCACAAATAACATTTTTAACAGTCTTTTACTGTACTTTATCTGATGCATTTTGTTAATTCCAACACTGATCCCTTTTTTATTCTGTAGGTGACCAAGCGTCTGAATGATGGTGAATACACAGTTCATGGAAACAGCATGCTGGAGGACCGACCCACATCCAATCTGGAGAAGCTACACTTTATCATCGGCAATGGCATCCTTCGCCCAGGCTTGAGGTCAGACAATGGATTTGAAAAATATATATATATATCACCCAAAAAAATAAAGAAATATGTTTGCGGTTCAGGAATTCCCCAACCAGGTATTCTTTGACCTTGTAAGGGCATTTTTGGTCCCCATGAGAAAAGCAGCTTATAAATCATACACAATGATGTTTGTTGAATATCTAAAAATGCGGAAAGTTTTCTCTAAGGTTTAGGGTCAGGGTTAGGGGATAGACAATACAGTTTGTACAGCATAAAAATCATATGTGTGTGTGTGTGTGTGTGTGTGTGTGTGTGTGTGTGTGTGTGTGTGTGTGTGTGTGTTTGTTTGTGTGTGTGTGTGTGTGTGTTGATTCATCACTCCCAATTAACCCTAAACAATCCTCTTCCCGCTGTTTCTTACAGAGATGAGATCTACTGTCAGATATGTAAGCAGCTGACCCAGAATCCATCTAAAAGCAGTCATGCCCGTGGCTGGATCCTCATGTCTCTTTGTGTCGGCTGCTTCGCACCCTCTGAGAAGTTTGTGAAGGTGAGAAATGCTGGTTATTTATAAACTCTTTTTTTTTTTGTCACTCTATTCACGTTATCTTCCCTTCTCGTTTCCTCTTCTAACGTGTAGCTTCTGTGATCTTTGATCAGTGTGAACCCGTGTAATATTTAGCACTTAAAAAACGTTTGCTGATATCTTCGAAACCGCTGGTCCAATCGAGACCAAACCAGTGTCAGAAGTTCGGAAACATAGGTCGATACTAAGTAATTACAGCACAAATGTCAAAATATTGATAGTAAGGGGTAGTAAAATCCAATCAAAGTCAGGTGTCAGTCTTTTTTCCCCCACATAAATGTCTATATCTCCAAAATGAAATTAGATATTTCCACCAAAATTCACACACACATCTATGGGCTCACTCAGAGGACACACAAATAAATCGGTAGGATTGTGCCTCTTGGTGGCGCTATAATTAAACAAAACATTTTTCTTAAAATTGTCTCCAAATGTCTATACTCATTTTTGCAGTTGGTCTGCTGCTAGCTTTCTTCTGTGCACAATTTACTTGTAAACAAATGAGTAAATCGCTCTAGTTTTGTGCCAGTGAGTTTACAATGGCCATTTAAGTAATTATAATTGATCAGATTGTTGAAAGTTCACTATGTCTGTCTGTCTTCTTGTAGTACCTAAGGAACTTCATCAATGAGGGTCCTCCGGGTTACGCTCCCTATTGCGAGGAGAGACTGAGGAGAACGTTTGTGAACGGAACAAGAACACAACCACCATCCTGGCTAGAGCTTCAGGTATCAATAACTGATTTTACTGATGATATCTTCTCTATTAATAACCAGTATAATTCTGCTGCTCTTTTCCATGCAACAAACACTGATAGTGAGTCAGAGCAGTCCAAATGACATCTTCTTTTCATAATTTTATCAAAGGCCACAAAATCAAAGAAGCCGATAATGCTACCTGTGACTTTTATGGACGGAACCACAAAAACACTTTTGACGGACTCTGCGACAACAGCCATGGAGCTCTGCAACGCACTGTCCGACAAGATCAGCCTTCAGGACCGATTTGGCTTCTCCCTGTATATCGCTCTGTTTGATAAGGTACACACACTCACAACTAAGATCGTTTTGGTTCAGTTATTGTGTTCTTCTGTTGTTAATTTAACCCTATGAAATCTACAGTATCATATTTGATACACACATTTCTTATGCTTCTAAATGATCAGCAACTTGTGAAAACCCTGCTGCATGCAATCTACAACATGCCTTGCACTGTCTGGTTGATAGTTTATACATTTATTAGCAAGTAAAAGGCCTTTTAGTGTAATTCCACCTTAAGGCTCATGTATCTTTACTGATTTTTATTAAGTAAATATGAGAATTACTTTTATATTGTTAGTAATTTATCAGGATGAAAACTTACTAGACTGAAGCAAATTTGGTTTACTTGATTATCCATATATATATATATATATATATATATATATATATATATATATATATATATATATATATATATATATATATATATAATTATTTATTTTTTAGAAAAATCATGTTATCATGTGAGTATCAAATATAATCTATAGGGCTTTTGATGAACCTTCCCTCAATCATCATTGTATTGCATTACATTGAAAATGTTTTAAAAACTGTTATGCAATATGTCAGGATTTACATTGTTAAAAAAGCTTTTTGGCTCTATTTGTGGCAGGTTTCCTCTCTGGGCAGCGGTAATGATCATGTGATGGACGCAGTTTCTCAGTGTGAGCAGTATGCCAAAGAGCAGGGCGCTCAAGAGCGTAATGCCCCCTGGAGGCTGTTCTTTAGAAAGGAGATATTCACGCCCTGGCACGACCCAGTGGAGGACGCCGTCGCTACAAACCTCATCTACCAGCAGATCGTGCGTGGCGTCAAGTTTGGCGAATACCGCTGTGATCGGGTATGAACATCAGACAGAAAACAAGCCAATAAATTGAGTTTTCATCCACACTATATTTCTAAGGAGGGAATATTCTCTTGCTCTGCATTTTTTTCTCTCTGTTTCTCTACGCTTCTGTTTATCCTTTTTTATTATTTTTATTTTGTCTTTGCACATCTATTTTTCTTGCCTTCTTTCTGTATCTTGCATCTTCCGGGAGTAGGAGGATCTAGCAGAGTTGGCATCGCAACAGTACTACGTGGATTACGGTTCTGAAATCCTTGTGGAACGCCTGTTAAGTCTTATTCCATCCTACATCCCGGACAGAGAGATCAGCTCGGCCAAAACTGTGGAGAGATGGGCTCAGTTTATAATGGCTGCACACAAAAAGGTGTCAAAAGTTCATCTCAACAATCACATGAATAGACTTAAAGGGATGGTCTGTCGAATCATTCGTCACAATGGAAATGGAAAGCTAATTCAGCACATTGCATTGTGGGATACAGTATCTCACAGTATACTTTGGTTGAATTCTGCACATTTTTGCAGATGTACTGTAGTATTTCCTGCATATAGATAAAGAACACAATGCACAGTATACACACTGAAACTTACATCTTACATCTTACTTTCCTTCAAAAGTAGTAGGTACTATGCCATTCTGAACTCAATCATAGTAATATATTTTAAGTCACACTAAAATGAAAGAAGTTATTAGGGGAAACACTTTATACTTATATATAATAAGGTTAACTATATTAGTTAACAAAAACTAACAATGAAAAATACATTTCAACATTTACTAATACATTATTAAAATCAAAATTTGTGTCTGTTAATATTATTTAATGATCCTCAGCTAACTAAACTAACAATGAATGTCAACAAAGATGAATAAAAACTAACAAATGTATAATGCATTGTTAGTTAATGCATTAACTTGTGTTAACTAATTGGACCCTATTGTAAATTGTTACCATTGTTAGTAACACATCATGTTGTGTCTGTAGGGTGTCTACACACAGAAGAGGGTGGACCCTCAGAAAGTGAAGGAGGAAGTAGTGGATTTTGCTCGTTATAAGTGGCCTTTGTTATTCTCAAGATTCTATGAGGCCTTTAAGTTTTCAGGTAGTTCTTGCACAATTTATGTTGGATTAATATTGCACAAGGTTCTTGTGCTTTATGTTTACAGATGGCTTTTTAAGCTTGCGGTTTTGTTTCTGTCTGAAGGTCCTAGCCTACCCAAGAATGACGTGATAGTGGCTGTAAACTGGACTGGTGTGTACTTTGTGGACGAGCAAGAGCAGGTTCTTCTGGAGCTTTCTTTCCCAGAGATTACTGCTGTGTCCAGCAGCAGGTACGGGTTTCACAGAGACTTGTTTGGAGGTTTGATATGATTGAGCTTTGAAGATAAAAAGCCTCTGTGTTTTCCAGAGGGGGGAAGCTTCAGGCCCAGAGTTTCACCTTAGCCACCATCAAAGGAGACGAGTACACCTTCACCTCTAATAATGCCGAGGACATACGGGACCTGGTAGTCACCTTCCTAGAGGGTCTCAGGAAGAGATCCAAGTTTGTTGTGGCCTTACAGGACAACCCCAGTCCAGGTTAGAGAGGCACAAACACGTTGTATCAATAGACTTTTACTCCTTTTCTTTCATTTAAATGAGAGATACAAGTCCAGATTATATTTCAGCCCATAATCAAAGGGAGAAATTAAGTTTTGCATAAGAAAATAAAGCCTATTTTAAGGCACATCAGTTATTTTAAAATCAAAAGAAAATAACATTAAATGATACAATGCAAAATAACATAAGCCTATTCTAAGGCCCATATCAGATTAAATCAAAGAAAATTTTTAAATTATTTCATGCAAAAAGGAAATAAAGCCTATTTTAGGGCCCATGTCATATTTCAGATCAAAAGAAAATGGTAACACTTTACAATAAGGTTTTATTTGTTAATATTAGTTAACTACATTAGTTAACATAAACTAACAATTAACAATACTTCTACTACATTTATTAATATTAAGGTGAACTATGTAGAACATTTTCAGTAAAATATGCAAAAACCACTAGGCCAGTGTTATATATACAAAATGTTTCCAACTATTTAAGAAAATTGCTATTGTAACCAATGAACCGAGATGTGTGTAAATTGCGTTGCCCTCGATTTACGGTTTTACCCTCTTACTGCAGTGTGCAACACGTGTACAACGTCATAACATCATTTTCAACACACTCAAATGTATCTAATATGATAAACAGAGCTACGTTACCTCATATTCATGACCCAAAATGCGGAAATGGTGTCACGACTGCAGCATAATAAAAGTCCCGCTGCTCACGAGGAAAAAAATCTCATTCTCTGTATTATAAAAAAACATGTCTGGACACAATACTTTTATGTTATTTTATTAATTTCTGACGGACATTTCTTTAGCATCACTTACAGCAGCTCTCTTCTGTAACTCATTTATCCTGATCAGCTGGCGATGATTCGACATTCCTGAGCTTCATAAAAGGCGACCTCATTCTGCTGGACCAGGACACAGGCGAGCAGGTCATGACATCAGGCTGGGCCCATGGGATCAACGACAGAACCAAACAGAGAGGAGATTTCCCTGCCGACTGTGTTTATGTGCTGCCCACAGTCGTTAGACCTCCACCTGATATTGTGGTACTGATTTTTTTATATTATGCTCAGGGGTTGTTTCTGTCTTATATGATTCATTTCTCTTCTTAAATCCTCTCACATTCTCTGTTCCTGTGTTATGTTCCCCTATGCGCGCTCTCTCTCTCTCTCTCTCTCTCTCTCTCTCTCTCTCTCTCTCTCTCTCTCTCTCTCTCTCTCTCTCTCTCTCTCTCTCTCTCTCTCTCTCTCTCTCTCTCTCTCTCTCTCTCTCTCTCTCTCTCTCTCTCTCTCTCTCTCTCTCTCTCTCTCTCTCTCTCTTGTGCCCTCTCCGTGACTGTACGGCTCAGGCTTTGGTTACCATGACACCAGACCAACGTCAGGAATCAATCCGGATTTCCCATGTCCCTATAATGGAGACAGAGGAGAGGATAAAGCCATACACTCTGGAGGAATTCTCATATGACTACTTCAGGTGAGCAGACACCACTTCTGTCCCTACTGTACATTGTCTTTATATACAATATAAACAAAACATTATTTGTAATATTGGCCAAACAAGACTACAAGAATAAAGCTTTAATTCATGCAGGTTATGCTGCAATCAAGAGTCTTTCTAGAAGTCTTTAAAAAAAGACTTCTAAAAAAAGCAATGCAAAATTGTCCCTATTTACTTTATTAATACATGTTCCTTTTACTGTGCACTATTAATCATTGCAGGTTATTCTAAATGTTACAAGAAGTCACTTAATATACACAATTAACTCATGCAAATGCATATCCATAACCCTCATTGACCCTCGACTTTCGCCACCCATCCAGGCCCCCTCCCAAACACACGCTCAGTAGAGTGATGATCACCAAGAACCGTGGGAAGGACAAACTGTGGAGCTGCACTCGAGAACCCATTAAACAGGCCCTTCTGAAGAAGTGTGTGGGCCATGAGGAACTATCCCAGGAGGCCTGCATGGCTTTCATTGATATCCTTCTTATTATTTTATGCTGAAATTCACCCTAAATGTGGCTTTATTTTAAACATTAAATAGTACAAATATTCTTTTGCTAAAGAGTAATGTGATGTAATTTGGTTTTATTCATTCTTAAAGGGTTAGTTCACCCAAAAATTTAAATTATGTCATTAATGACTCACCCTAATGTCGTTCCACACCCGTAAGACCTGCTTTTATATTCTGACACAGTTTAAGATATTTTATATTTAGTCCGAGAGCGTATCCAAGTGTATGCACACTATACTGTCCATGTCCAGAAAGCTAATAAAAACATCATCAAAGTAGTCCATATGTGACATCAGTTAGTTAATTAGTGTCACGTGTCAAACTGCCAAACTGCTGAAATCACGTGACACTGGCGATCCGAATCATGAATCAAGCCGCTGATTAATTACCGTTTGAATCTTTATTTGAGGTTTGAAAACAAACGCGGAAGAGAAGACAATGCTGAATAAAGTCATAGTTTTTGTTATTTTTGGACCAAAATGTATTTTCGATGCTTCAAGAGACTCTATTTAACTAACTGATGTCACATATGGACTACTTTGATGATGTTTTTATAGTGTGCATACACTTCCATACACTGCCAGACTGAATATAAAATATCTTAAACTGTGTCTGAAGATGAACGGAGGTCTTACGGGTATGGTACGACATTAGGGTGAGTCATTAATGACATCAATTTCATTTTTGGGTGAACTTACCCTTTAACACCAGAAGTTCATGTGTATTATCTTCTTTCTGAATGTTAATCATCCTTGACCTGTTCTCCTGCACCTATAATGAAATATATGGGCGATTATCCATCCAAGAGGACACGTTCTGTGAACGAGCTCACGGATCAGATCTTCGAGGGCGCGCTGAAGGCGGAGCCTCTTAAAGACGAGATCTATTGTCAGATACTCAAACAAATGACTGACAACCATGTCAAGTATGTCCCTCCTTTACAAATATAGCCAGGCATTTGTATATGCCTTTCCAGCATATAGGTGATTTGTCAGCATCATTACTTCAATCTTCAGTGTGATGATCCTTCAGAAATCATTCTAATATGCTTATTTGCTGCTCAAGAAACATTTATTATTATCAGTGTTGAAAACAGTTGTGCTGCTTCAGATATTTTTTGTGGAAACTTGAAGTTTGAAAGAGCAGAGTCTATTAGATATATTAATCTTTTGTAACATTATAAAAGTATTTACTGTCACTTTTAATAAATGTAATGCATCCTTGCAGAATGAAGTTTTTTATTTCTCAATGACCCAAACTTTTGCACAGTATTGTGTGTCCTGCTCACTGTCATTCTTATCAGCTGTTGATTGTTTAAATGCAATGGTTTGTCTGTTTTTGTAGGTACAGTGAGGAGAAGGGCTGGGAGTTGCTTTGGCTCTGTGCCGGTCTCTTTCCTCCCAGTAACGTCCTCATACCACATGTCCAGAGGTTTCTACAGTCGAAGAAACATCATCCGTTGGCTCCTGACTGCATGCAAAGACTGCAGAAAGCTTTACGGTGACAGCACTCCCTCACCTCACATACAATTGCATGTACTGTGCATGCACAAACAGGCATGCATACACTGATCAGACATAACATTATGACTACCTTCCTAATATTGTTTTGGTCCCCAATTTTGCTGCCAAAACAGCCCTGACCCATCGAGGCATGGACTCCACTAGACCCCTAAAGGTGTGCTGTGGTATCTGGCACCAAGATGTTAGCAGCAGATCCTTGAAGTCCTGTAAGTTGCGAGGTGGGGTCTCCATGGATCAGACTTGTTTCTTCAGCGCATCCCACGGATGCTCGATTGGACTGAGATCTGGGGAATTTGGAGAAAAAGTTAGTTTTTGCCCTGTGGCAGAGCGCATTATCCTGCTGAAAAAGGCCACAGCCACCAGGGAATACCGTTTCCATAAAAGTGTGTACATGGTCTGCAACAATAGGTGGTGTGTCAAAGTAACATCCACATGGATGGCAGGACCCAATTTTCCCAGCAGAATATTGCAAGAAGTTTGTTCATCACACTGCCTCCACCGACTTGCCTTCTTCCCATCCATACAGTGATGTAAAAGAAAACATGATTCATCAGACCAAGCCACATTCTTCTATTGCTCCGTGGTCCAGTTCTGATGCTCATGTGCCCACTTTTGGTGCTTTCGGCCGTGGACAGGGGTCAGCATGGGCACCCTGACTGATCTGCGGCTATGCAAGCCCCATACTCAACAAACTGCAATGCACTGTGTATTCTGATACCTTTCTATCATTCTACCATTAACTTGAGCAATAAGCTATAGTAGCTCGTCTGTTTGATCGGACCACACGTGCTAGCCTTCGCTCCCCATGTGCATCAATGAGCCTTGGCCGCCCATGACTCCATCACCGGATCACCACTGTTCCTTCCTTGGACCACTTTTTCTAGATACTAACCACTGCAGACCAGGAACACCCCACAAGAGCAGTAGTTTGGGAGGTGCTCTTACGCTTGCCCATTTTTCCATTTTTCCTGCTTCTGACTCATCAATTTTGAAGAGAAAATGTTCACTTGCTGCCTAACATATCCCACCCACTAACAGGTGCTGTGATGAATCACTTCACCTCATAATGTTATGCCTGATCGGTGTATAGTGTATCTAGAGCCTATTTATATCGCAAAGATTGTCATATCTGAATTAGGATAGACACCACGAAAAAGAGCCTTTGCAAAAAGACTTCTTAATGTGCTATTTGGAGCTTTTAGTCCACGTCGGAAACATTTTGTCTGTCAGAGCAAACAGTAACTGTAGTGTGCTTGGTATTTGTTTAACTGGATTAGAAGTGCACTTTACTTTATTGTATTTTATTTTTATTTCTTTATTTTTAATTATTAGACTGTTTAGAATGGTTAAAGCTGTTGTCTTCCTTCATATAACTAATTTATTATGATCAGCTGGTGATATTTTACTGCTTTTGGAAAGGCAAAGACAACATAAACTCTCAAACATATGGTGCATTCAAGTAATGTCAGAAAGATCATATTTATGACTTAAATGCACATAAACACCAAATTCGACAAAGTCATAATTATGTGTGGGTCATAAGATGTGTCAGTGAAAAAAAGATGGCAGAAGCAATGGATGCAACGTCTGTGATTATATTATATAAATTTATTTAAAAAAATTACATTTGCTGTGGCTTCATAAAAAAAAGTTATGTTTTCGATTCACAGGGAATCCATGAAATGATAAAATGTATACCTTAAATACAAAGTTGCTTTGGTTATCTGTAAAAAAAACACCTGGTGTGCATTTTTTGTGTATAAAATGTAAATGTTGTACACCAGTGTTGAGGGTAAGGCATTACTAAGTAATTAATTATTGTCATTTCATTATTTTTACCTTAAAAAAAAGTAGTTTAATTGTGTGTAATTGAATTACAGTTACTTAAATACTGTATAGACTGCGCTGAAAAGATGGTAACCTAAAAATTATACATCTAAATGAACTGGTTTTAATATTATTGAATCCACCAGCTATTTACCAGCAAAATACTTTTGAGTTAAATCAACAAAAATGTTACAATTGCAGGTTACCAGTTTTTACAGTGTAACAAATTTCTGTTCACTGTTAGTGAGGACTTCTCATGGCTCTTTCTGAAGCAGAATTACTCATATATTCAATCTGCAGTGTGCAATTAAAGTTTTTCTTGATGTCGTGCCCTTTTTATCTTTATTTCTATCTCACACTGGTTTTCTGTTTCTTTGTCTGTCGGCTCCATTCTGAGTTCACAGTCAATGGGAGTCTTTAATCGTGATGTTTTCTAGTTCTGATGAATATGAGACGTCTGTGTGAGGAGTTTTATAGTGTGAATGACTCATCACGGATCACGGTATGTTTGTTTGCGTGCAGGAACGGATCACGAAAATACCCCCCTCACCTGGTTGAGGTGGAAGCTATTCAGCACAAGACCACACAGATCTTTCATAAAGTGTACTTCCCTGATGACACAGATGAGGTGAGATAGGCTTTCATATGCTTATGACTCATCAAACATATTGCTGTTTTGGACAGTAATGTAATTCAGAAGTGACGTTGATATACTGAGAATTTTTTATGAAAGTCAGAAATGAAAGCTTCACATTTCTGCTTTTAACCCTGTAAAGACTGACACTAAGTAATAGTCTGAAAAATATAATTTAATGAAATAAAAACATTTTTAATGGATACAGCAGGCTTTTATGGCTCATGTAGTATGATATAGTCAGAATATGTTGAAAAAAACAGTTTTTTATTTTATTTAACTTTTATTATTTATATTTCTGCTGTATTCAGCATTATTAAATAATATTTTTGACTTGAATAAAACCAGTTAATCTAGATGAATTATCATTTTTAGGTTATTTTTTTCAGTGTAGTTCATATATTATTTAATGCATTTACATCATAAGCAACTGTAAATTAATTACAGAAAAAACACAGCAAACAGACACATGGGCATTTTTAGAATTACACTTTAAAGGCATTTTACTTGCTAAAAAGTATAAACTATCAGTTATATGACAGAGCACTTTCAACAATTTGGCTTTTCAGCAAAATGTTGTTCGTGTTGATCATTTAGAAGCATTACAATTTTGTGAATCAAATAAGATTTATAGGGTTAAACCCTCCTGCATCTTGAAGCATTTGATATTGCTTTGCAATTTTTTGGATGGGTAAAGACTGTGAAGGTTCCCGATGTCTGTTTTCAGGCGTTCGAGGTGGAGTCCAGCACAAAGGCCAAAGACTTCTGCCTGAACATTTCCAGCAGACTGCTGCTCAAATCACCTGAAGGCTTTAGTCTGTTTGTCAAGATCTCTGATAAGGTAAAAATCACACAGTGAGGAAGAACCATGTAACGCATGTTCCTTAATCATTTGTCCTTGAATGATCTTTCATGCCTAACCCTACTCTAACCGTTAACTGGGTAAGTTCTGAGAATAGAATAGTATACACTTCCTTTCATGTATATAATATTATTTGTATCTGGTTTTATGCATTACAGGTGATAAGTGTACCTGAGGGCGATTTCTTCTTTGACTTTGTCCGCCATTTGACAGACTGGATCAAGAAAGCAAGACCCGCTAAAGATGGTACAGCTGTGAATTCTACTGCAAAATTATGGTTTACTCTATTCATCCCTCATGTGCACTAAAAATCATTAACAAAAAAAAGGAAATCCCGCACACTGTCAATAATTGCAAAAGAATGTATTAACAACGTTTCATCAGGCATATTACTATAATAATAATAATAATAATAATAATAATAATAATAATAATAATAATAATATAGTGCTTTTCAAGGTACTCAAAGCACTCTACATTGAAGGGGGGAATTTCCTCAAACCACCAATGTGCAGCATCAACCGGGATGATGCGACGGCAGCCATATTGCGCCAGAACGGCCACCACACACCAGCTTATGGTGGAGAGGAGACAGAGTGATTAAGCTGATTAGGAGGCCATGATGGACAGGGGCAAATGGGCAAATTTGGCCAAGATGCCGGGATTACACCCCTAATCTTTTTCCGAAGGACATCCTGGGATTTTTAATGACCACAGAGAGTCAGAACTTCAGTTTATAGTCTCATCTGAAGGACAGTCCTCTTTGTCAGTATAGTGCCCCCTGTACTATACTGGGGCGTTAGAACCCACACAGCCCACAGGGTGAGCACCCCCTGCTGGCCTCATTAACACCTCTACCAGCAGCAACCTAGTTTTCCCAGTTGGTCTCCCATCCAGGTACTGGGCTACAGGGTGATATGGCTGCTGGCCATATCACCATGGATTTACTCAAAAACCATGACATTGAAGGTCATGAGACCAAAACATTGCTAATAAAACGTTTTTAGATTTTTGCAAGTATTGATAGTGTGCAGGATTTCCTTTTGTTTGATGAGACTTTTGGATATGGTTACCCTTCGTCCCACGCAATATTACTTACAGGTGTGCGATGGTGTTAGTGAGATTTTTGAGAGAATGCTCATGCTAAGGCTGTGTTTATTGATCAAAAATACGGTAAAAACTTTATTTAAATTAACTGTTCTCTTTTTTAATATATTTAAATGGAAATTATTTCCGTGATGGTAAAGCTGAATTTTCAGCCTTCAAAACTCTAGACTTAGAATGATTTCTGAAGGATCATGTGACACTATGATGTTGGTTTTCTGCGGATTAGCAGAATAAAACCATACGCTCAGTAAGTAAATACTGTAATGTAATGACCTTTTTTCTGATGTTCAGGTATAGTGCCTTCATTGACCTACCAGGTTTTTTTCATGAAGAAGCTGTGGACGACCACAGTTCCAGGCAAAGACTCCTTCGCAGATGCCATCTTCCATTATTATCAGGTGAGCTGGTTGTCAGGCCTCGTAAACACCCAAATGCTAGATAATAAAGCCACACACACTTGGATAAATCCCTGAATTGTATATATCAGCTTCTCTTTATAACACTTCCTATGTGAAGGAACTTCCTAAGTATCTCCGTGGATACCACAAATGCTCCAGAGAAGAAGTTTTCCAGCTCGGCGCTCTGATCTACCGGGTCAAATTTGAGGATGACAAATCCCACTTTCCCAGTATTCCCAAGATGCTGAAGGAGCTGATACCTCAGGACCTGATTCGCCAGCTCTCGCCTGATGACTGGAAAAGGGTTTGTCTCACACTTACAATGTTCTTAGCTGTCCTTTAAATACATCATCTTTGTAGATGTATTGACAAAACATACATCATTATGAACTTAGTGAGCTTAACCTCTCCAGTTCCTCCTCTCGTTGCAGTCGATTGTGGCGTTCTTCAACAGACATGCTGGGAAATCAAGGGAGGAAGCCAAGCTGATGTTTCTGAAGATCATTTTCAAATGGCCCACGTTTGGTTCAGCCTTTTTTGAAGTGAAGGTAACTGTGCTATATTAATTTGTGGTTTGGTAATCTGGTATTTTCTTACATACTATAAGCTTTTTGGAGCTCAGTGTTCAGTTTGTGCTCCAGATCTGTCTTCTTTATTTCTTTCTTTATATTTGCTCCATTACAGCAAACCACTGAGCCACACTTCCCTGAGATCCTGTTGATAGCCATCAACAAATATGGAGTTAGCCTAATTGACCCTAAGAACAAGGTGTGTTATCTTTCATTTTTAGCTGTTTTGACTCACATAAGTCAAGTTTTTATCATCTGAAACGTGCTTCGAAATGCAAATTTTATAATGCAATTAACGTCAAGCACGCAAAACATGCTCAGAGCACAAACCCATTGGATCGAGCCAAATTGTGTTTTATACTTATATTTTTCATTCTTGTTCTGTTTTTAACTGGGCTGGGTATTGACACAAATTTCACAATTCGATTTGATTTTGATTCATGTCAGGTACAGGGCAAAAAATTCCTCTTAAAAAGGAAAATAAACCTCTTAGCTAATGCTGTAAACTATGGGAAACACAGTTGGTAGTACATTAGCCTATTATAATAGTGAAGATTACATTTTTTTGTGTACAAATCAATTCATTTTATTACACTCAATGATATATTTTTTATATTAATAAAGTTATATTTACTTTACATAGTTACATAATCATATTTATACTCCAATTTGTTTTTTGAAATAACCTTTAAATGGTAGCTATCATAAAAATGTGTCAGATTTATTCAAACATGCATTAAATACTAAAAAACATAAATCATTCTAATGTATATGTAATATGGTGCATATATTTAGCAAACTGCTCCTCTCTGGAGTAAATTTTCTAGCTCACTAACATGTAAATGGACACTGGATATGTTTTTTCTGAGGTAAATGTGACATACATGACATTTGTAGAAGTCTTTCCTGTATTTTCTACAATTTTAATTTCAGTTAAGGTTTTAGTATTGTTTGAATATTTTATTACTTATTGTTCTTTTTAATAAGTGTATATCGTTTTTAATAATTTTTTATTACAGTTTTATTTATTTTAGTACATTAAGTTAAACTAAATGAAAATGAGAATAGTTGCTTTGGCAACTAGCTGAAATAAAACATTTTGGTAAAAGTTTAGGATTAAATTCAGGAATAATAAGGTTTAGGAATACAATTTTAGAAAACCTTTATATACTATTATAGTATTACAGCGTTATGTATGTATGTATGTATGTAGTATTATATACATGCATTTATATACTATTATTTGCTTTGCTTTTATTTTACTTTTTCATTTTAGTTTTAATATTTAGTTTGTGCTTTTGTAATTGTATAACAAATGAACATTACATGAAATATAAAAATAAAACAAAGACTTTTAATTCAGGCAACTATTTGTAATGGTGTGCTTCCAGGATTCAGTGTGCACTGATGTTTGTTTCCTCTTTTCTTGATCCGCAGGATATTTTAACCACATATCCCTTCACAAAGATTTCCAACTGGAGCAGTGGAAACACGTACTTCCACATCACCATCGGCAACCTGGTTCAGGGCAGCAAACTTCTGTGTGAGACTTCACTGGTGAGGGAAACTTACTGTACATGCAATGTAATGGCAAATAGCAGTGCAGATGCATCATTCATTTAAATTAGATTTATATAAATGATTTAGTAAAGAAGATTTGATTTGTAAATGTTCTTCCCTTGTTTTCTTTATAACAGGGCTACAAAATGGATGACCTGCTGACATCCTACATTAGCCAGATGTTGACCACCATGAGCAAGCAGCGTAACTCACGCGGCCACAGCAAGTGAACGTTTGATTGGCGTGAGGCGGTGGAGCTGGTGCGTCTGCTACGGCCCATTGGTCGGCCCTGTAGCTGGGGGCGGGCCTTCGCTTCCCAGCTGTGGCGAATGAGCCGCACCCCCTCTGCCAGCTCCCAGGGCTCAGTGTACCCCGATGAAGACTCTTCATCCGCCTCCAGTGAGGATGACTACCTCTGAGCAAAGCTAAAGGGACTTGAGAAATGGCGTGAAGAACATGATTTATGTGTCTTTTGTTGGATGGTTTGCTCCAGAATATGTATTATATGACTTAATGCACAATTAAGGTACCATTTGCTAAGTTTTATGAAATTCAGCTGAGTCGAAAATGAACTGGAATGGCTAAGCAACATGCATCTCCAAGTGTTCATCAACATTTGCTGTATTCCTCACAATAACTGCAATGAACATACAGCATTTGGGTTCTTTAGGTGGTAAAGAAATATACTTGCCTGTTTCTGGGGGGGTTTAAAATAATTTTTGAATTCTGTAATTTAAATTTGATTTGTTTTTAAAATATTGTTAAACTGCATGCCTTACTACATTTTTTTGGAGGATGGGTAACTGTTTGTATAGGCTCAAAAAATTGTTACACGATCAACAACAGTCGTGCTGCTATGACTGTGTACTTGTATTTTAGGATGGAAAAAGTGAATGGTAAACTACATGGCCTTATTTAAAAAGTGCATCTACATAAACATTTACATTAAAGTGGACCATAGAAACACGTCATCAACCATATCAGATCATAGTTCACCCAAAAGCAAAATGTAGAACTTATATTTTGCATACAGGAAAATGTAATATTTTTTTTTGAAATCTAGATGTAGAAGTCTATTTTTCATGATTTAAAAACATTAGAAAATAATTTAAAAATCCATCATAGTGGATTTTTAACCAACAAGTCCAGAAGCACTGGGCTTAATTGAGATAAAAATGTCAGTACATGGTGTATAGCTACTATTAAAAAAAATCTTCATGGTTTTTAAAACAGAATTCATGAAAGATTAATTACTCACCCGCATGTCTTTCCAAACTTATAAGACCTTTGTTCATCATTGGAACACAGTTGAAGATATTTTTGATGAAAATCATTGCTCTCAGACTAGGCCATAGGCAGCAATTTAATTAACACTTTTAAAGCCCGAAAAGGTAGGAAAAACAGCGAAAAACAGGAAAAATAGTCCATGTGCAGACAGTGGTTCAATCTTAATGTTATGAAACGACTATAATAAAAATAGCTTACCATTGGCCATCATTGCTGTTCACATGAGCACCATCACACACGTGTGATGCAGGAATTTTCCAAGCAGGATCAAGTATAGGTTCCTGCAGGTTAGTAACAGGCGTTACCACATCAGTGGGCGAGGCCATAAACAGGGAAGTTTTCAACTGTGTTTCCTGATTTGCCTACATCACAGTGTGGGTGGGGTCGGGTGAAGGGGATCATTTTTATTGCGTGATTTATAAACACCCATCAGTTAGTAAACACCCACAAATTTAGGCACGCCCACTTTTGTTCTGCCGTAGATCTGGAAAGCGCTGCGCTGTTTACACTACCTCAACAGTGTAGCAGACTGGCACAGACAAGAGCTTATTGAATAAAGTCGTTATTTTTGTTAGTTTTTGTGTGCAAAAAAAGTATTATCATCTTTTCATTACATTAAGGTTGAACCACTGTATTCACATGGACTATTTGAACAATGTTTTTTCGTCAAAAATATCTTCATTTGTGTTCTGAAATTGAACAAAGGTCTAACGGGTTGGAAAAGACAGAATTTTCATTTTGGGGTGAACTAACAGGTAACCCTTTAATGTAAACTTATATTTTGTCTTTCTTTTAAACAAGTTTGGGGTGAAATGTGACCTAGATATGTTTCCACAAGTCACCCAGTAGCTGAGTCGCTAGAATGTAAATTGGAAGATTAGGTTTCAATCTGTTAATCTTTTTATTCAGTTAATTTATGGCCTTTATTTGCACCAATATGTCCTTCTGCACACATATTTGACTGACTCACTGTAACATCAGAAACTATAGAACACCTGTTTCTTTTGTGGTAATTCATTTATAAGCAGATACATTTCTGACTATTGTTATTTTGCAACTCTTTCTTTTGTTAGGGCACCAGTTTAGTTAAAAATTGAATTTTATATTAAACATTACTGAAAAAAGAAAGTGCACTGTGTTTATAACATGAATTAAACATTGGTTAAATATGTTTGTGATGCGATGACATTGTCACATAAAACCTTTTGTAAAGATATGTATATTGAGACAATTATAATTTATACAATAATATTTTGAGTCTGCTGAAAATAGTTTTATTTAGACTATTAGTGCTTATAGAGTAACAAAAAGAGACAACAAAAAATCTGATTATCAGAATATCATTTAAGGTCAGTTTACAATCATATTTACAGTCTTAGGTTACATTAGATTAGGTAAATAGAAATAACGCTAGGCATTGCATTTTATACAGGCAGGAATGTTTCAGCATCCCACGAAAAGAGAACACGTCTGGAGCAAGAAAACATATGCAAGCCAGCGCTCACGGTTTTAACATGCAAACGGCTGTTAATGCTGCATATCTGCAGGACAATGAGATTCCAAATAAAGATATTTCTATGGTTATCAGTAACCTTGTGTTATCAGAGGCTGATTAAATCAAGCACATTTCAATAAGTTGCTTACAATTTCACTTCAGCAAATCCAGTGTCAAAAATTCAATTTCTAAACCTTGAAAATTCAGATTGTCTGTTTGGATTTTTATTGTCTACCTGATTGTAAATGTTTGTCAAATGTTTGTCAAATTTGTCAAACATTGTAAATGTTTGTGATTTGACAAATTTCAAGTTTGTCAAATCACACCATGCAATGAATCTGGCATCTTAAAATATTTCCAAAACACTCTTAACAATGTCTACTTTACCATGCATCATTATGCAGCGATCAGGCTATTTGCATTTGGGTCAAAAATAGACAAATTCTGTCCTTGATAAAAACTAACTTCACAGAAGCAAAAGAAGCTGGATGATCGATTCATCTTACACCACCAATTCCAAAAATTAATTGGTCAAATACATTTGATATTCTTAAGCAAAATATCACTAACAAATGTTTTCTATGAGTAACATGTACACACCATATGAATTTCACGGTACTGTCAAAGTATGAACCCGTCAAATCAATAAAATCATGATTAATCGAACCTAACATCAAAGTTTTTGTTTACATAATATATGTGTATATTATTATTATCAATAATGTGCGTATATTAATTTTCATGGCGTTTTACCATTTAACAGAAAAAACCTTCATTCTCAGATCTAAAATATGCATTAATTTCTTATTTGTCTGTTCGGAGAATAATGAAGGTTAATTTAACAGTGTTCAAAATACATGAAGTCATGTACCCCTGACACTAGTCAAGATTAGAATATGAAAACCATCTTTAAAACAAGAAAACTTTCCCAGTTGATTTGAAGCATGGAGCGTTTCACAGGCTCTGATTCATGTCTGCATCAGTTTGAAGCTCAAATGCAAATGGAGTGCGATGATGCCGCCGGCACAGGAGCTCTAGGTGGTCTGCAGTCTTTATGCCTTTCACGGATCTCTCTTTTGCCCTTTTCAGATGGGCGGTTCCTCAGAAATAGTGGGCAGGTTCGGAATGACCGGAGAGCTCTGAGCCTCTGCACGAACGCTTATGCTGGAGATGGACCAAACGTCGCTGAGCTCTGCCGTACGGAACGTAAAGGAGAGGGAGAGATATGATAGCAGCTCAATAATGAGAGTGATGGAGGGTCAGATGGGTACGGGGAAGCCATGCACAGGGGTAACATGCACAGGGTCCAGGGAGAGTGACGGCCCGTCAAAGAACAAAGGGTTCCAGCGGATGCCTTGGACCTCAGACGGTTCTACAGCACAGAGAGTCACATTCAAACAGAGCCACAGGATACAAAGCACAAGGGTTTCTGGGACGGTTGGCGGATAATCTGAAGATTTCTTGCACATTTAACTTCTACTTCACCTTTGCTTTGAAATTGTTCATTATTTAAATCAGGGATTTCCAAAAAATATTTTGTCAGATGAAGCACTTTAATCAAAATATTTACATGAAGCCAGGATTAGTATCGTTACCTAACACCAATAAAAACAACTCGGTAACTGAAATAAAGCTGAAATAAAATAAAATAAAATATTAATATTTAGTTTAAAAAAAACTAAATGATATTAGAAATCTTGCCTTGGCAATAAACTGAAATAATTGTAATAAATAAAAACTATAACTAAAGCTAAACCTGAAATAAAAATAAATCAAAGCACATGATGAAATGACTAAAAATTAAATTAAAATTAACATAATATTTTTTAAATAAAAAGCTAATTCTAAATATACAACTATAAAAATCAAACCAAAATAAAACCTCAAGGGGGCTTCAAGCAATGTTATTTTAGTTAAGTATTTTATTTATTTAATGTTATATTTATTTTGAGCGTTTTCATTTAAACAATATTTAATTTTAAATTATCATTATTTAATAATTATTAGTTTTCCCTGAAACAAATGAACCCCACCGAAACCCTGGTTTGATCATTTAGATTTTAATCTCACTTCAGACTTATATATTTAATATCTCTAGTTTATATAGCTATTTAAATATGATTTTTTTATATACAGTTTAATATGGTATAATAAACATGTATACACACTATATAAGCTATACAAGCTATATATGTGCGTGTGTGTATATACACAATATTTTATATGTAAAATGTATCAGGTACTATATACAGGTCCTTCTAAAAATAATTAGCATATTGTGATAAAGTTCATTATTTTCCATAATGTAATGATAAAAATTAAACTTTCATATATTTTAGATTCATTGCACTCCAACTCTAATATTTCAGGTCTTTTATTGTTTTAATACAGATGATTTTGGCATACAGCTCATAAAAACCTAAAATTCAATCTAAAAAATTTGCATATTTCATCCGACCAATAAAAGATAAGTGTTTTTAATACAAAAAAAGTCAGTTAGAAAGTTAAAAGTTAATTAGTAGATTCAGATGATTAGGTTAATCGCTCGTTTAGAGAACCCTTTTATGATATGCAAATTTTTTGAGATAGGAATGTTGGGTTTTCATGAGCTGTATGCCAAAATCAACAGTATTAAAACAATAAAAGACCTGAAATATTTCAGTTTTATAATATTTCAATATTTTTTGAGAAGAACCTGTACATAATACATGTGACATATCAAACATCACACACACACACGTTGCTGTGTTCAGAATGGAAAGTCTTATTGTGTAGTATACACTGTGAACTGCTTTTTTATTTTTAAGTGTACAATAGGCAAAAATAAACAATTCACCCACTAATATGACTTTTATGACCACTTTTTATGTTGTACGAGTGATTCAATGAGTGGTGTCCAATTATCATCTCAGAAATAAATATGCTTATTTTGCATATACATTTGTCATTTGATAAAATAACTGGCAATGAGGATTGAGGCTCACCAATAATATAGTATCTCATACAGTGTGTACAGTGTGGTCTGTTGTATATTACAGATTGAAGATTTGAAAACAGTAGTATGATCGACTGCCATTCTGAAAATAGCCACCAATCAGGACAGCACATGCAGGACTGCTTGCCAAAAACGGGACCAATGAGAGACTTAAAGCTAAAAATGAATTACTTACCAGTTCTAAACTTGCTGTACGGTCCATTTTCATTCACCTGTCTACTACCAGACCAGAAAGGTAAGCCTCGCTCACGCCACCTGGAGAGGGAAATATTGCACGCTGAATGTATCATATCACAACAAACATAACGTTGACACGTTTCCTCTTTACACTTTCAATTCAAATTTTTGGGAAGAACGTTGAAGTTATGTGAAGTTGATATCACAAAAAATGAGCATGCTTTCAAATGATACCTAATTTAAAATGATTATCACACATGTGTGATGGGGAAAGAGGCAATAAAAAAGTGTGCCAATTGTCCAAATACTGGGACATTGACAGTACAAACCACAAATACTTAAACGTGTCATGCATGCATGTTTGATTAGGCTTTGAAACTAAAAAGCATCTTAGAGGCTGGTTAGCTGAAGCAGAACTCACCAGTGGAATATGAAAATAGCTGTGATGAAGAAAGCAGAGACTATATCTGTCAGGATCCACATCAAACTGTATTTATCTGGAGTCTGTGTGAGGAAAACAATCGTCATTGTCTTCTGAATCATAGAGTCTAATATTTGTGATCTCGATGCTAGGCTCAACTCACCATGAGGAACAGGGGGCGCTGCAGGTTCTTGAGGATGTGCAGAGCGTTCGTAGTGACCGAATGAACACCGGCGCACCACGCCAATGAATATAACCACGGCTGACTGATAACATACAGGTTAGTGCTGATATTCACTGAGGCATACTTTCTGAAATCAGAATCACATTCAGGAGAGGTTCAGTTTAGCGGACAGTATTAAGAAGTTTCATAATAGGAAGCAAAAGAGGAATAGCAAAAATAACAGAGAAAAACTCAGAACAACTGATGACTGCGTTTGTTTGTGCTTTCAAGGTACAAAAGAGAGAAAGAGAATCAACAATTGTTGAGGATGCATTGTTTATATTTCAGAGGAAATATGTACATCTTTGTTTTCAGTAGATTTATATATAATTACAAAATTATTTAACACTAAATATTATATACAGTACAAACCAAAACTTTGGAAACATTATTATTTAATATTAACAGTAATATTGTGAAATTAAAATAATTAATAAAAAATAAAAAGTATATTATTGGTGTGCTGTGCAGTCAAAACAGCCCTCTAGAGCGGTCTTACTAAAATCTGTCACATAAAAAAAGATTCCTTGACAAGTGGCAGTAATCACCTGCAATAAATCACACACCCTACATACCTAATCTGCTCCTGTGACATGTAGCTGTAATGGAGATTGAGTCGGACTATATGTTCCTCCTGCAGCTCCTCTATAGATGCGTGATCTCCAGACGTCTGCTGGAGATTTGGATCCAGCTCCTGTACCAGATTCCTCTGATCGGCCGGCAGCCAAAGCACCTACCAGAAAACAGGCCCAAAAAAAAACCACACACCATACAAAAAAAAAATTATATCACCGTTTCAGCTCCTTTTTTCTATTTTGTTTAGAACAGTTAATAATGGAAACACGAAATGTCATGAGGTTACATGACATGACATTATAATGCCATTGTTTAAGGTTAGAAGAAAAAGTCAGCATCCGATAGGGCTTATGAACTACCTGGCTGGAGTTAATGAAGGACTCGTTGTGCATGACCTCCAGGGTGCGAGTGATCCATGTGTCCCTGTACGGGTGGCCTCGGGGCGGCCGTCTGAGATCAAAGATCACCAGTCTCTCATGCTGAGCGGCCAGATTCAGGAACTCTTTCAGTGTTGGTACCGTCTGGTTCTGGACCCGAACCTTCTCATCTAGATCAAGAGAGGAGGCTGTGCCGAAAGGATCCCTCTGAGAGGAGATAGCGAGAGGGGAGAAGATTGGTTAACTTGAGTTCATCACCTTACAGTCTTGGCAAATCAATAATACATGCAATATGACAACCGTTTTATAGACTAATTCAGGGGTGGTTCTAGAGGCGGGGCCACAGGTGCTGAAATCTGATTGGCCCCCTTTCCGTCAATCGTCGAAGAGAAGAGCAACCAGGGAATTCTTCACAACGATCACTGATGCAATTCCACCCCCAAACAATTGACGGCACTCGCGGCAGTAATGTGTCGATCTAACTTGGGAGAAGAAGCAGAGGTCTTGCTAGCATCAATAGGAGGAGAAATCCTGCGTAATTTAAAAATACTACTGTTAATGTGACAAAATCTAGTTTAAAGTCCTTTTCAGGCGAGAATGTAGTTGTTTAAAGCTCAAATCTGTGGTTTATTTATAACGCCTTGATCTGGCGTTCTCGGAGTTGTGAGATCCAGTCGTTCATCGGGTGCTCAGCGCTCGTAAACCCGGCGAGAGCAGCCTTTCTTCGGCTAATCGTTCTTTATATATTCGTCTTGAGATATTTAGATATTATTTGTTTTGTGTAGATCTAACTGGCGATCTTTGGTCTCATGAATCTATAATTTGTTCCTTGGCAGATCAATTTGGCTGAAGTTTTATATTTTTAGGTATAACTTAACCGTTGTAGATAGCACTAACTCTTTTTGACTAAATTGTTCGCTTTGTTAATTAACATTAGTTAACATGAAGTCATAATGAACTGCTAAAGCATTAATTTATCTTTGTTAAAGTTAATTTCAACATTTACTAATACTTTATTAAAATCTTATTAACATTAGTTAATTGACTTGTGAACTAACATGAACAGCTGTATTTTTATAATGTTAACAAAGATTAAGTAATGGTGAACAAGAAAGTTGTTGTTCATGGTTCATGTTAACTAATACATTTTTTATATTTAAATTTGTTACATGCAGTGAAGATAATGCATTACCTGCACTACATTTGTGTGGCTGTGTTTAATTTTAAATTTTTATTTTATGAAAATGAAAAGAGGTAGAGTAGTGTTTTATCATACATTTAGTTTTATTGTAGCCTAAAATATACATACGGTATATACATTGAGTGACACCTTCGAGAACGCTGCTGTTCCATTAGCAGAGTAGCCTACTTGACTTGTGTCCTGCCATCCACGAGACTTCGTTCTTCAGTCGAACTTGGCAAGTCTGATTACACGGTCGGAAATCAGAAGTTTGCGTACTAAGTACTGAGAAACGTATATTGTAGGCTACAATAAAACGAAATATGTCATAAAACACCAGTCTCTGCCTCTTTTTTCATAATAAAAGGAAAACTTTAGGCTACAATAAAACAAAATATGTCATAAAATTTTCTAATAAAAAAAAAAAAACACATTTTAAGCTACAATAAAATGAAATATGCCAATAAAACACCAGTCTCTGCCTCTTTTTTTATTATTATTTTTTCATAAAAACAAAAAAAAAACTTTTTAGGCTACAATAAAGCAAAATTGGCGAATGTACCCTGTACACCCTGTAACCTGGGTGTGCTCTTTGATACCAATCTTTCTTTTGAAAGCCACGTTTCTAGCATCTGTAAAACCGCATTCTATCATCTTAAAAATATATCTAAATTATGGCACATGCTTTCAATGCAAAATGCTGAACAGTTAGTACATGCGTTCATGAGCTCAAGGCTAGATTATTGTAATGCTCTACTGGGTGGTTGCCCTGCTCGCTTAATAAACAAACTCCAGCTGGTCCAAAATGCAGCAGCTCGAGTTCTTACTAGAACCAGGAAGTATGATCATATTAGTCCAGTTCTGTCAACACTGCACTGGCTCCCTATTAAACATTGCATACATTTTAAAATCTTGCTTATTACTTACAAAGCACTAAATAGTTTAGCTCCCCGGTACTTAAGCGAGCTCTTAACACATTATACTCCATCACGTCTATTGCGGTCTCACAACTCTGGCCAGTTGATAATACCTAGAAAATCTAAATCAACTGCAGGCGGTCGATCATTTTCCTATTTAGCTCCTAAACTGTGGAATAGTCTTCCTAGCATTGTTCGGGAAGCAGACACACTCTGTCAGTTTAAATCTAGACTAAAAACACATCTCTTTATTATGGCATACACATAGAACATTTTTAACTTTCACTATTCAATTCAATTGAATGATTGTTAGACTGCATTAACTAGGTCAGCCGGAACCGGGAACACTTCCCATAACACCTGATGTACTCGTTACATCATAAAAAGAATAAAATCATATTATACAAATAAAATGTATGAATTAGGTCTTATTTAATTCTATAAACTATAATACTGATCTGCCAACATTGTCGCTATATGATAAATTAAAATAAACTGATAACATCACTGTTTTCTCCAGAACGACTGTACAGCCAAATCTAATTTTGTCGCAATATTATCCTGTTTGACACTGTGAAGCTGCTTTGACACAATCGTGATTGTAAAAGCGCTATATAAATAAAGTTGATTGATTGATTGTATGTGGCCCCTGAATGTAACATGTGGCCCCTTAATGGCCCGTTACAGAAAAATCCTAGAACCGCCACTGGACTGATTGTAAGATCCAACATATTGGGAGCTCAAAATGGTGCATTATACACCTTTAAACTACAACACACAAACATCTTAGTTCATTAAAGCCATGAATAACTGCCTCTATTGAACTTTAAACGTTTAGGTTGAGCATCGGCAGTTAGTCATATGTCTCAGTGTTTGAACAGTGACGCAAGGCACCTCCTAGCAAAGCCTAATTCCAGCCAGAATCCTTTAATCCCAGTTGATTCCACACAGGGATTTAAAAGGGATTCTGAGTTTAATTAAGGGGCCAAGAACCAACACATATATGGATGTGCACTGCATTATAATTTTTGTTGTAGTATGAAGCTAACATAGCATTATGCACATCAATACACTGCTCAAAAAAAATTTAAGGAACCATTTTCAATCAGAGAATAGCATCAAGTCAGTTAAACAGTTAATCAGTTTCAGCTACTTTGGTGTTAATGAAATTAACAACAGGTTCACTAGATGGGCAACAATGAAAAGACCCCCAAAACAGGAATGGTTTTACAGGGGGATGCCACTGACATTTTCTTTCCCTACTCATTTTTTCTGAGAGTTTTCACTAGTTTTGCATTTGGCTAGGGTCAGTGTCACTACTGGTAGCATGAAGCGATCCTGGACTCTACGAAGGGTGCACAGGCAGTCCATCTCCTCCAGGATGGCACATCAATACGTGCCATTGCCAGAAGGTTTGCTGTGTCTGCAAGAACAGTCTCAAGAGCATGGAGAAGTTTCCAGTAGACATGCTGTTACTCTAGGAGAGCTGGACAGGGCCGTAGAATGTCCATAACCCATCAGCAGGATCGGTATCTGCTCCTTTGTGCAAGGAGGAACAGGATGAGCACTGCCAGAGCCCAACAAAATGACCTCCAGCAAGGCACTGGTGTGAATGTCTCTGACCAACGAATCAGAAACAGACATCATGAGGGTGGCCTGACATCCTCTAGTTGGCCCTGTGCTCCCTGGTTAGCACCGTGGAGCTGGATTGGCATTTTCCATTGAACACCAGAATTGGCAGGTTTGCCAGTGGCAGCCTGTGCTTTTCACAAATGAGAGAACGTTCAGCCTAAGCACATGTGACAGATGTGAAAGGGTCTGGAGAAACCGTGGAGAATGTTGTGCTATATGTAACATCATTCAGCATGACTGGTTTGGTGGTGGGTTCTTAAGCCGATTATGCCCAAAAATCCGACAATGATATGGTCATGTAAACGCGGTAACCCATTTTCTTTTATCGGAGTAATGTCATAAACGGCGTAAGCATAAACCGGTCGGAACAGGTAGTTTTTTGCCTCTTACCTCGATTTCGCACTGCATGTAAACACAGTAACCTGCTTTCTGTCAGCTTATTGAAGTGCGTATGTGTGATAGGTGACAAAAACGCAAACTTACAGCAGATTTAAACGCATCTAGACAGAGCGAGCTAGCGTTTTGCATGAAATAAGGACATATATCACAAACGCAGACTTGTTTAAGAGGCAGAAAATTGTAAAGAGGTGTTCTCTTTTCTCATGCAGCAGAAGTAGCCTAGAAGAGGTTCAGTCAAAACGCTGCATAACTGCATAAGGGGTAATCAATTTTAAATGTGCATGATTTACGGCTCATATTATGAGCCGTAAATCTCCCGCTGACACGACGCACACTTTATTTAACATCACAAATGACATAACATGTGAAAAACTCAGTCAGATATACGGACATTATTCTTTTTGACGGCACTACAAGGAAATAACCCGGTTTATAAATAGTCATGTAAACGCGGTTTAATTGTGTTGTCCATTTACTGGTTTGCATGCAAACGGGGAAAACTGGTTATTTCAATAAGCTAATTTTTTGGAGCTATCAGCTTACTGGTGTGCATGTAAACGCACTCACTGATGGTCTAGGGAGGCATATCCATGGAGGGACGCAGCACAAACCTTTACAGGCTAGACAATGGCACCCTGACTGCCATTATGTATCGGGTTGAAATCCTTGGACCCAATGTCAGACCCTACAATGGTGCAGTGGGTCCTGGGTTCCTCCTGGTGCATGACAATGGTAAATGGTAAATGGACTGCATTTATATAGCAACAGACCCCATAGCAACAGACCCAATGGACATCCAAAGCGCTTTACATTTTGCCTCAGATTCACCCATTCATACACTGACGGCGATGTCAGCCATGTAAGGCATCATCCAGCTCAACGGCAGCAGCCGACAATGCCTGGCTTCATGTGGCAAGAGTATGCAGGCAGTTCCTGGAGGATGAAGGAATTGATACTATTGAATGGCCCTCACGCACACCTAACCTAAATCCAATAGAACACCTCTGGGAAATTGTGTTTCGGTGCATTGGCCGTCGCCAGGTTGCACCTCAGACAATCTAGGAGCTTAGTGATGCTGAGTTCCAGATCTGGGAGGAAATACCCCAGAACACCATCTGTTGTCTCATTAGGACCATGCCCTGAAGTTGTCAGGCATGCATACAAGTATGTGGGGGCCATACAAACTACTGAGTACCATTTTAAGTTGCTGCAATGACATTTCAGCAAAATGGAGTTGTGCATAATTTCTTCACTTTGATTTTCAGGGTGTCTTTGAAATTAGTCCTATGTAGGTTGATAATATTCGTTTACATCAAACAATGTGGCATCCTTTCATTCCGAACACATTTCCCTGTCCATATTAGTATAAAAAATTTAGCATGACATTTTTCTCCATTGAGATCTGAAGTGTTCCTTTAATTTTTTTGAGCAGTGTATTTATATGACTGCTGATTCATCGGCAGAAACAATGATGCTGGATCATTACCTGAAGAAACCAGGATCCAGCACTTAGCATCTCCACCTCGGCCCAGGTGAACATTGCCGCAGGGGCATCCGTCCGGTTGGGAAACACTTCATGCACATTTGTTGTCCTCCTCAGTGTGCTGTCATGCATCAGGAACGGGATGCCATCATAACTGCAGAGAGGAATATTAAGTGAATTTTAGCTTGCTCAAATAGGAAGGCAGCTGTTTTTGCATTCTGTGAAATCAAATTCAGTTTGTTAAAACCAAATCAAACAAAGTTCTAATCTAAAGTTCTAATAAATTGTTCTAATCAGGTCTTTGTTCAAGAAATCCATATGTTTCGAATAAATCTGCATGTGTTCAGTTCAACTCGCCTCTAGTTGATTCATAACAAATCTTTAAATTAGCTTTTATTTTTGTATTTATAGTTTTTTATTTTCAGTACGTTCATATCATTTTAGTAATTTTGTGACATGCTTTATTGTATTTTTTAATGTTTAACTTTTTTTTTTTTTTTTAATCAATTTTAGTAGTGCATTTCTTTTCCACTATAACATTTTATTTCAGTTAGTTACCAAGTCAAGCAACTTGTTAGTTAACAATAACAACACTGATTTGTATGATAATACTAATGTGTTATATTGGCCTGAAAAATATAATTATTTGTATTTGTTCCATTACTGTAGATAAAAAGGGGGTTTAAAATGCTGTGGAAGCGCCACATGTGTCAGACATGGCTGATATATACAGCACTGACTGGGTCGAGTCATCAAACCTGCATAACATAAGCTGCAAATAGATAACATCGCTTGCGCATATTCATCCATGCTTCATAGAAAGCTTCCCGTAGCTCATGCAGTAAAGATGAGAGAGCTAACAGGATTAGTGTTCGGCTAATCACCTTAACCTGAGAGCAGTGACTCATCCACGAGCCATTAGCATCAGATCTGTATTTTTTACTCCTCTTGGCTAAAGCAGACCTTTGTCCAGAGGAAATGACCTTGAAGGAACTACAAAAGGTTTCTGTAACCTCATATCTGACTGATCCAAAACACTTTTCATAGGCAGCAACAAGCAAATAATGCTGCTCACTTTAAGTGTACAAGAGACTCTACTTACAATGGATTCTAATAGACTTTTAAGTTTATTAAGGTTTTGCTAAAATAACAATGTAACAATTTACAATGCATTAAAGGGTTACTTCAGCGATTAGCATATGGCTTTGTATCAGTAGAAACCCTGGAGTATATTCAAATGATTGTGCTTCCCCCTCTCATATCCTCCTGAGACAAGAGATTTATGCATTTTATTTCTGGAAAAATTCCTCCATGACGCAAATATCATGAATATGCATCATCGGAGGAATTTTTGGCCAAAGGCTAAAGACTACAGCCAGCAAAGGGAGTCATTTCTACATGTTTTCAACCCGCAAATGGGGGGGGGGGGGGCAGATCGCACTCACAGCTCAGCTCCCAGCTGCAGGCATTCATGTAAACGGAGCTATGCTGAGCAATGTAAGTGTTTCAACTTCTCAAATTAATTTCTATGAAAGTTAAGCTTCCAAAGGCATGAACTGAAAACACGGCAGACTGAACACGCGTTGTGAATGTATATGCCACGAGCGCGGTCACGATTAGCTCAGCTCTCATCAGGAGAGCTCATTCAAAGCTTTTAATTTTGTTGCAATATTATCCTGTTTGACACTGTGAAGCTGCTTTGACACAATCGTGATTGTAAAAGCGCTATTTAAATAAAGTTGATTGATTGATTGATAGATTCAGCTCATTCATGATGGTGAATGTAATCTGACTCCTGCAGCATTAGTGCTGTGACACTCGCGCAGCGACTCATTATATTGAACAGACACGTTCAGTATTTAATTGTACTGTCTGTTCTCCACCTCAGTACAGTGATTTAGTAGCAGTGGCTTTGGGAGTGGCCTCGTAGGGCAGTGAAGCCTTCTGGGAATTGTTGTCTTTCATCCCCATGAGACAAAAATACATTTTCTGTCTTTTCTCAGTCTAGAAGGCATCAAATTCAAAAATAATTTCACATTTCTACTACATTAATGACCCAGTTTAAATATAGATTCATTTTTCCCAGCGCTGAAGCCTTTAACTATGCACACTAATGCATTAACTAACAATGAGCAATATATTTGTTAAATGATTTATTAACCTTTGTTAAGAGAAATAAAAAAAAATTATAAGTTCATTTTAGAGCATTAAATTATATTTTAACTTTCAATATCAGTAAATGTGGAAAACATTTAACCAAGAATAATAAAAGCTTTAAAAATATTTTTGGTTACACTTTAAGGTGTTACAATGTAATTACACAATAATTATACAAATAAGTACTATTTTTAATTGACAACCTGTACTTACTACATAATTAACATTAGGGTTAGGTTTAGTTGCTTATAATTATGCATAATTTACTGTTATTACTATAGGAAGTACATGCAAGATGTACAACATGGACTAATGCCAACTAACTAACTAACTAAGGCAGTTCACAAATGGTAACAAATAGAAGCTTATTGTAAAGTGTTAACAATATAATACTCCAGTAAAAAAAAAAAAAAAAAAAAAAAAAATCACACAAATATTGGACAACACAGCCAATTTTTATATTTAGTTTTTAATCTTTTTTATTGTTCGGCAGCATCAACTGATTGAAATCTACAACAAATATATTCAGAATCGCCATTTGTAGAATTTGCAGAAGACTGCATTTTCGGTGAAAGCTACCTTAGAAATAAATGAGGTTTCTAATAAAGCTGCATGATTTAGAGAAATAGATTAGTTTTAGATATCACAATCATGTCTTTACATTTTCTTGAATATTTATAGTGTACATCACAGAAAAAGCCTACTGTGCTGTGCATATGGCTTTTATATTTATGCATTTGGGTTTGGCAGATGCGTTTATCCAAAGCGACATGTATTGCATTCAAGGTATACATTATATTAGATCACACATTCCCTTGGATTCAAACCTAAGACCGTGGCTTTGTAAGCGCCATGATCTATAACCACTTGAATGCCTAGGGATGCTTCTATTACTGATCAGATGCTCACCTGATTGTGACGTCCGTCTCCAGTCCCTCTCCTCCTGCTTCTACAGCCTTCTCAAAGGACATTATGGTATTTTCTGGTGCAAGCTGTTTGAAAAGATTCAACAACATCAAATCTTTCGACAACCAATTTGAGTCTTTACCAATGTAATTGTATTCAAATGTTTAATATTTCAATTAATGGTCAAACATACACACACACACACATATATATATATATATATATATATATATATATATATATATATATATATATATATATATATATATATATATTTACACACACACATACATATATATATATATATATATATATATATATATATATATATATATATATATATATATATATATATATATATATATATATATATATATATATATATATTTATATATATATATATATATATATATATATATACAGTCTTGTTCAAAATAATAGCAGTTCAATGTGACTAACCAGAATAATCAAGGTTTTTAGTATATTTTTTATTGCTACGTGGCAAACAAGTTACCAGTAGGTTCAGTAGATTGTCAGAAAACAAACAAGACCCAGCATTCATGATATGCACACTCTTAAGGCTCTTAAGTGCAATTGGGCAATTAGTTGAAAGGGGTGTGTTCAAATAAATAGCAGTGTCTACCTTTGACTGTACAAACTCAAAACTATTTTGTACAAACATTTTTTTTTCTGGGATTTAGCAATCCTGTGAATCACTAAACTAATATTTAGTTGTATGACCACAGTTTTTTAAAACTGCTTGACATCTGTGTGGCATGGAGTCAACCAACTTGTGGCACCTCTCAGCTGTTATTCCACTCCATGATTCTTTAACAACATTCCACAATTCATTCACATTTCTTGGTTTTGCTTCAGAAACAGCATTTTTGATATCACCCCACAAGTTCTCAATTGGATTAAGGTCTGGAGATTGGGCTGGCCACTCCATAACATTCATTTTGTTGGTTTGGAACCAAGACTTTGCCCGTTTACTAGTGTGTTTTGGGTCATTGTCTTGTTGAAACAACCGTTTCAAGGGCATGTCCTCTTCAGCATAGGGCAACATGACCTCTTCAAGTATTTTAACATATGCAAACTGATCCATGATCCCTGGTATGCGATAAATAGGCCCAACACCATAGTAGGAGAAACATGCCCATATCATGATGCTTGCACCTCCATGCTTCACTGTCTTTACTGTGTACTGTGGCTTGAATTCAGAGTTTGGGGGTAGTCTCACAAACTGCCTGTGGCCCTTGGACCCAAAAAGAACAATTTTACTCTCATCAGTCCACAAAATGTTCCTCCATTTCTCTTTAGGCCAGTTGATGTGTTCTTTGGCAAATTGTAACCTCTTCTGCACATGCCTTTTTTTTAAAAGAGGGACTTTGCGGGGGATTCTTGAAAATAGATTAGCTTCACACAGACGTCTTCTAACTGTCACAGTACTTACAGGTAACTCCAGACTGTCTTTGATCATCCTGGAGGTGATCATTGGCTGAGCCTTTGCCATTCTGGTTATTCTTCTATCCATTTTGATGGTTGTCTTCCGTTTTCTTCCACGTCTCTCTGGTTTTGCTCTCCATTTTAAGGCATTGGAGATCATTTTAGCTGAACAGCCTATCATTTTTTGCACCTCTTTATAGGTTTACCCCTCTCTAATCAACTTTTTAATCAAAGTACGTTGTTCTTCTGAACAATGTCTTGAACGACCCATTTTCCTCAGCTTTCAAATGCATGTTCAACAAGTGTTGGCTTCATCCTTAAATAGGGGCCACCTGATTCACACCTGTTTCTTCACAAAATTGATGACCTCAGTGATTGAATGCCACACTGCTATTTTTTTGAACACACCCCTTTCTTTTAATTCAACTAATTGCCCAATTGCACAGCCTTAAGAGCGTGCATATCATGAATGCTGGGTCTCATTTGTTTTCTGAGAATCTACTGAACCTACTGGTAACTTGTTTGCTACGTAGCAATAAAAAATATGCGAAAAACCTTGATTATTCTGGTTAGTCACATTGTACTGCTATTATTTTGAACAAGACTGTATATATATTCCAATTAGAGTCAGAAATAAATTCTATATCCAGTTTTGGTTTCAAGTCAAACAGACATTGATTTTAAATGGCATGCTGACTTAAACCCACACAAAATCCACATGTGTTCTTTCAGGATTACACAACAGGGATCTTAAAATATCGGGAGGTAAAAATAACACACCATGGGGGCTCCTCTATGCCCGAAAAGGGTGGGTGCTGGCCCCAGCGTGCCATCCTCTTTGATGCAGGGGGAATACATGCCCAACGGCACCAGATACAGGGCGAAGAGAACCCCCAAATACAAACTGAGGATAGCCACCTGCCTCACTGAAACACACACATGATACTCCTTAATGAATAAATGCAAAAACTTATAAGACAAATCCAACTGTTGCAAAAACTTATTACACACCAATTTAAATGTAGCAATTTATAATACATTGAATTTAATTTATATATAATGCTTTCCTGTAGCTCAACCAGTAGAGTGTGGCGCTAGCAACACCAAGGTCATGGGTTCGATTCCCAGGGAAAGCAAGAACTGACAATAATGTAAAAAAAAATGAATGAATGTGAAATTAATGCAATGTAAGTCGCTTTGGATAAAAGCGTCTGCCAAATGCGTAAATGTAAATGTATATGGGGCATTTTTAATAAGGATCCTTATACTTCTTCAGGTGGAAGGCTGTCAGCCTGTAGTTCTGATTTGCACACTGATTAGGGATGGCCTCAATATTCCAGGTTTCAATTTTGGGTCCAGTCTTCTATTGCCACCAACAGTTTCATATACATTTTTAGTTCTAACCAAAATTAAATGTCCCAGGTCTGATTCCTTGGGACATGTCAATTTTAAAGGTGCAGTAAGAAAGTTCTGATAAACACTATTGATTTCTGGAGTTTGATGGAGTATTTCTGTGTTAAAAATACTCCTTCCGGTTTCTCACAAGTTTCGGAGAGTTTTTTTTCGAGTATGGCTCGACTTGACGTTAATAGAACGGAAGGTCCTTTTATGGGCCGTACGGGCTCTTCTCCACGTAGGGTGCGTGCGCACGCGCGTGACTAAAGCGAGAAAGGAAATGCGCGGCCGTAAACACTGCTCTCAAGCTGCAGATCCAGTCGTCCGTGAACACTTATGTCGGTTATAGTCCGCGCCGCGCTCCACTTCATTCCTCCACTTTGACATCAAGCGACTTCAACGCTTCAGCACAGCATTCCGGGAAGGCAGCGCTGCATTTGAACACAGAAATGACGGGAAGCTTCACAACATCGCATCGCAAAGTGGATCTCCACACTCCAAGAAGTGTGTTTTTGACGGAGCGGTCCCAGCGATAAAAGTTCGGTCCTGCTTTGGAAGCAGCCGGTGAGTAAAACTGCTTCAAATATCTGTGCTGTTGCTTATTGTCGCGTGAGTAAACATCAGTAAACGACACGATCGCGTGCTTCGTCATTCAAACGCGCTAACGGACTTCATTGCTGTTCTATGTATAACGTTACACTAGTCTGACGTGCAAAACCGTTTTGCTTGCTACTGCTAAGGTATAGTCCCATACAATAGTCCATAAACCGAATCATGTCCTCATAAACTGCGAGTAAAGACACACAAATGTTGACAGGCCACTAAATACAGTACATACCACAAAGACGGACGTCCTGCTGTTGCTGTTTCTATTTCAGCCTCCGAATTAGATTCTGGATCATATCTATTAGCTGAGATCGATAGCAAGGGTTTCTCCACGCTTGAGGACGTCACCGCTTTGCGCATTCGTCATTCTTTAGCTCCGCCCACACGATACGCCTCCAGGCGCTCGTTTTTTTCCGGAAAGACCTGGTACAGCCCATATTTCTTTTATAAATATAATAAAACTAAAGACTTTTCGGAGCTACACTTAAAGCTACACTGTGTGATATTTTCCCCCATCTAGTGGTGAAAAGGTATATGACCATCCAGTGAATAATATGTTTCTGTTCCTCTCAATTCTGATTTCGTTTTAACTCCTACAGTGGCCGATTTAGTCCAAGATTAACATGGTAACCCCCATCTTCACATTTGACACGGTGTCATCGAGTGTTAAAACGCGAAAGGCGAAGATTGATTTAACGGGTATGTCTCTCTTTGGCTAATGTACTTTCAAGATGGAGGAGCAACATGGCGACCGGCATTCGAACCCCTCACCCGTATGTATTTTCAATGGCATATTATAAACTTACGAGAATTTATTACTTGAAAGAAGTAAATATACATAAATGAGCACATATATTTTTGAAAGAACTAAGTGTTTTTAGCTAAGAATAAACTAAAAAAGTTACATAGTGTAGCTTTAAAGGCCCACTGAAGTGCCTTGAAATGCGCCGCATTATTCAATATGTTGACGTAATTTCATGGGGCGGCAGTGGCTCAGTGGTTCATGTAGGTTGTCTACAAACCAGAAGGTTGGTGGTTCAATGAACCACCGGTCCCCGGTTCCACCTGACCAAGTGTCGAGTTGTCCATGAGCAAGATGTCATGGTGACAAGGTGTCCCCAGTTGCTCCCGACGAGCTGGATGGTACCTTACATGGCTGACATCGCCGTCTGCGTATGAATGGGTGAATGTGAGGCAAAAATGTAAAGCGTTTTGGATGGCCATAGGGTCCGTTGAAAGCGCTATATAAATGCAATCCATTTACCATTTAATTTCCTCTGAAACGGCTCCAGCTGTTAGCAGCTCCTCCCCTTTTTTGAAACAGCCAAAATAATTTTGTTAATATACAGTTTGACTAGAGCCTTTCTGTTCATCATAATCTCCTCCATATTGCTTTGAAATGCAGCATTCTGTGAAGAATTGAAATGGGTCCGATATGTTTTTTTTTCTGGGCCGACTCGCGTATATGATCCGCGCTGCGCTCTCGTGTCTGTAGTCTAAATTTAGACCAGAGCCGTTGGTGTGTTCGCGCTGCCGCGGTGCGTGAAAGTAACGTGAAAACAAACTTCACTCGCCTCAACTGAAAGCATATTTACACTGAATCGTTTCCTTTCGTATGTAGTGTGCTATACCGTTCACCATGCAGAAATTAGTAAATGTGTGACAAACTGACCGATTTCAGCCGCAACTTCAGCAGTGTAGGGGGTGGACTTTAGATTCTAGACCGCATTTGATTGGACAGAAGATGTGATGAGAAGGTGAAGTCTGCGATGATGTCATCAAAATCTGCAATTCGTTTTAACTGAAGTGAGAGACTAAGTTTTGAATGCGTTATGTCTCCTAAATGCAAATTGTGTCATTGTTTTGGAACACATCAGCTTATTCATAACTTTAAGGCTAACAAAGTCATACTAAAAGCTATAAAACTTCCATTTTGATTTCAGTGGGTCTTTAATTTTGTGAAGCGACAATAATATTTATTTAAAGAACATTTTTTTAACTAAACCTTTAACGTGGGTCCTAGTGTCCTTGCCTAATCATAACCCTTCTTTTTCCAGAGATATTCCTCTGAGCTATTCGCTTTTGTAATGCCTCTCAGCAATCTCTTTCTACAGTCTATTCAGTCAGATCCACTTTCAACAGCATTTCTCAAAAATCACTTACTGCACCTTTAAGTTTCTTGTGTCTTGCTTACTTTTTCAAAATTGTTCTATAGCTTTCACTAAATCTTCTTCAAATTTGAGTTTATGTCAGATGCTTTGATGTATTGTCAAAAAGTTTTAAAATCACAAACAATAGTACATTTAATAAATCTTGCTCTTTAAATTTTTATAAATAAAATATTTATTTGAAATGGCCACTGGGTAATTGGCAGGTTATACAGTACCACAGACAATTGATAACTAACTCATACAACCATCATTTACAAAAGCTTTCTGATCCAGCCAAAATTAGGTCAACATATTTCCCATCATAGCCAAATCCACAAAGCAACCCTCTTCATTACCAGTTAGATAGAAAAAAACACTATCCCTGCCAATACCACTATAATCATTTAGCAGCCTGAATAAACTTCGGAATTCAGAAAGATAAAAAAGGCAGGGTCCAGTTAGTTACTGCAGCACCCGCTGGGTCGCCTGTAATAAGAGTTTGTGTCACCTCTACACTGGCACAGCTCATCTCAAGAAGAGAGAGATGATGTCTTTGTGAGAGAGGGATGTTGGGACAAAGGGAAGGTCTCTGGGTGGAGGCGAGCGTCACACAGCTGGTGTGAGTTTAGCCTCTGTCCTGCATTCGTCTTTCTGCCTCGTTCGTCATACATTCAGTAAGGCAGTGAGAGAGCCACAGACATGACTCAGCTGAACATCAGCAAGGAAAAAAGACAAAAGAAAAGAAGAGAAGGAGGACAGGGACGAGCAATGCTTTTCGAGAATAAGCTTTTGGTCTTGGAGTCTAACAGCATAATGAAAAGGAATGACAAATAGCTGTGTTAACAACAGATATTGAATGGAATTAAGTCATTGACACCAACAAAATGATGGCATTTCCATTGGGCAGGAATGATGTAACTGACTGTGGTACTGTATAACCTGCAATTACCTACATGGACATCATGCATATATATATACAAATTGATAAATCATATCATGAATAAGTGTTGATATCTAAATTAAACTAAACCTGTTAAAATATTGCTATTCAAATAGAAATAAAGCTGAAATTTAAAAAATCAGAAATGCTAGATTTAAAAAAACTACTTTTATTTAAACAAACACTATAATATTTAGCCTTGGTAACTAAATGAAATCATTTTAATTGAAATGAATAAACTGTAGAGTCTGCAAAAATAGGGCCCAAATGTACTGTGTTAATATCAATACATTTTATTAAATAATTTTAGGTGTTATACCTGTATTTTGAATAAAATATCGCATTATGAATTCATTCTCTCATTTTATTAAATCACGGCCAATATTTACTAATTAATTCCCTTGATTTAAGTAAAACTTGCGCATGATTATAATAATTTGTTCTTCCGTTTTATTAAATCGTGGCCACGTTGTGCTAATTTGGTCCCACGTTTTGATTCAACTCAAAAAAGGAAACAAATTCTTATATTGTGCACACAATTTACTTAAAAAAAGGTAACTAGGCTAATTAGTAAACTAATTTAATTATTATACACAGAATATTCAACTATATTACTGATCTACTCACATTGACACTATATGATAATTGAACTGAACTGGATGACATCGCTGTGTTCTCTAGAGCAGCTGCACAGTCGAATCAGCAACAGTGTGACACCGTGAAGCTGCTTTGAAACAATCGGCATTGTAAAAATAAAAACATGCTGGTGGTATTCTTTCTGGTGGTATGTCATGTGAGGGGCTCCGTACTTTAAAGAGAGCAAAAAAATATCTTCACTTGCAGCACCTTTACATGGACGGGGTAATTAAAGTGGCTTGAGTTGATGTGCAGCACAACAAAAAATAGGAATTTGGTGGTCTGTTAAATAAATGCTTGTGGCACTGCGTCATGCCGTTAAACACTATTACTATTACTATCTATTATTACGTGATTATCAGTTTAGCCATCCATTTTTTTAACTACATTGTGATGACAATTACATCTACTATAAAATCCACTGGCCCCTTATGTTAGTGGAATCTGATTCGAGCAGGTGCAAAAATAGGCTATGACCAGAATCACAATGCCTTTTCATTTGTTGCCAGCACCAAACAGGATCACGTACCTCTCTTGTTCATGCGAAAGAAGTGTAAGGCTACTGGCCAGGACAGAAGTGTCATTAGTGAAACCCCGCCCAGGTGAAGAAAGGGTGCTGTGACCTGCACAACAAAAATGGAAATGGATAAATACACACTGCATGAAATGCACTTGATGTAAATTGGAAAGCTGTTCAGATTGTCACAATGACTTGCTAGGTGGGTGAAGAGGCCCACCTGAAAAGAAAGGAGCAGCGTTGTCCATTCTTTGCTCCGTAAGTCAGAGAGCACAGCTGTGGCACTGATAGAGAAAGCAAGAGTCACCAGGATACCAATCTGTGTAAAAATAAATAAAAAAAAATGATACATACATACATACATAGTTGTATGTATACATATATAACTTACCTTGGAGGGCATATATACATACTGTACATACATACACAGTTAGTAGAGAGAGCATTGTTTTTATTGTTAAAGGAATACACCGACTTTTTGGGACTTTAGCTTATTAACCATATCCCCCTTTAGTTAGATAAGTCCATACATACCATTCTCATCTCCGTGCATGCCATAACTCTGACGCACCCACCCCTAGCCTAGCTTAGCATAAAGACTGGAGATAAATAGCTCCATCTAGCCTACTGCTCAATAAATGACAAAATAACGCCAACTTTTTTCTATTTACATGTTGTGATGTGTATAGTTACATCATGTACTAGGACAGACGGAAAATGAAAAGTTGTGATTTTCTAGAACAATTTAGCTAGGAACTATAGTCTCATTCCTGTGTAATCAAGGAACTTTGCTGCCGTACCATGGATGCAGCACCTGAAAATTGTCCCCAGCACTCTCTCTTTGCAAGCAGGTTGTCACTTTTGTTATGTTAACGGAAGTTAGATTATTTTCAGGTGCTGTGTAATATCATCGAGTTCCTTTAACTAAAATTATTACACTGCTCTGTGAAATACTTGATTCTGATTGGCCAATCGCGCATTCCAGCGGTACGTTATTATTTCCAGATAACACCCGCTCATACGGGTACTACGAGTTATCTTGACCGGTACTACTTCTATGCTTAACGCTGGCGCCATCTTGTGGCTTAAACAGCCGTGGGTTACAATGGAAGACTTCAAGGCAGGTTTCCTTTATAACTAGGGCCGGGACTTTAACGCGTTAATTAAGATTAATTAATTACGTGACTTTAATACGTTAATTAATTACGCAAAAAAAAAATTAACCACACTTATTTTTGCACCGCGGAACGTTTTTCAATGAATGAGTTTCGACGGACCGATTATACTGGAACACCAACTAGCGCTCGCTCCGGAGTCACGACAACAACAAACCATGTCTCTCTCAAGCTGTGTCTCATTTCGTTAAATTTCGAAGGCTGCGTCCTCCGGAGGACACGTCCTGTGTAGGATGCAGTATACGGAGTGTCCTCAATCAGACTTACACGAGATGTCCTTCGTAGGACACACAGGCAGGAAGTATCACGTTGCTATGCCAACAAGTTCAGCCACGTTGCGCTCTCACGCCAGTTATATGAATGAAAATTATTTATAACTTGAAAATGACTATGAAATGTTTCTTGTCTTGACAGCAATGTACTGTTCTAAACGTTTAAAATGCACTAAACAGTTATAATCCTGTTTACCACAACTATCTGTTTGAGGTAATAGAGCTTAAAAAAAACAACAAAAAAAGCTTGAACTACTTAATTTAAACACCACACATACGCTCGCATGTATATCTGGCGGTGGTGCCGTTTTTTCATATAATATTAAAAAAAATATGACGGTTGTTAACGGAGACGCAAAGAATTGTGGGTTATCTCTAGCCGTGAAGGATACACCTCATGCACACTCCGAAATCCCGTGAAAGAAGGATGCATTCGGAGGTCGCAGTTGGAGTGTCCTACTCACTTTTTAGAAATGAGACGGCCTTATGCCTTATGCACTCTTCGAATGCAACCTCCGGAGGACGCAGCCTTCTGAAATGAGACACAGCTTCAATCAGCTCCCTAGTTCAGTATTCAGTACACTGATCAGGGAGTCAGCCCATTGACTTATGTCCTGATCAGTGCCCTGACTAGTGAACTAGGGAGCTGATTGAGACGCAGGGCATGAGTGAACATGAACGAAGAAGCTGATGAGACTGCTTTGCTTGGCCCCGTGGATGGGAAATTTTGTTTTAAAAAAACGAAAGAATGGAAGCGTCGTCAAGAGCATGGTAGTGTGCAAGCTATACAACAAGGAATTTGGGTATCACCGCAGCACATTGAGCCTCAGATATCACAAATATGCTTTTGCTACACTTAATGGCAAACATTGCGCTGGTCTGCTGGACTGAAATAAATAAACAATATTTTGTTGATTAAGCTTATGTATTCAGTCATTATTCAATGGTATACTAAAAATACATGTGAAAAATTACTTCTCATTGTTCTCAGGTCAAATATTTATATGCAATTAAAATGCGATTAATTTCGATTAATTAATTACAAAGCCTCTAATTAATTAGATTCATTTTTTTAATCGAGTCCCGGCCCTATTTATAACGTTTTTAATATAGATCTTTTTCTCACACAAACGCATCGATTCGAATCAGAAGGCTCTGTTAACCCATCGGAGTCGTGTGGAGCACGTTATTTGACGGACAGCTGCATTTTTAATGGACTTCAAACACAACTACAACAACTGCTGGGATTATTGTTAGCCTGGACTTTTTAAATATAACTCCAATTGTATTTGTCTGAAAGAAGAATGTCATATACACCTACGATAACTTGAGGGTGAGTAAATCATAGGTTTGGTTTCATTTTTTGGTGAACTAACCCTTTCAGCATTCATTTTCAACATTTAGCAAGGGCATAGGCAAATCTTCAGCAATAGATAAAGGCTTAAAGCAGGTTGGAACTGTTTTCCTTCGCGGAAGCTTTGCGTAAGACCTAATAAAATATTTAATCTCGAGACAATATTTTGTGTCTAATAATTTTTTATTTGAGTGCTAGTAGCCGTGTAATAAGGGGGATAATGTACACCCAGCCGGTTTTTATCGCAGAATAAACCCCTTCAGAGTGATGCAAGATCCTGATCACTCTGTCGGGGTTTATTCTGCGATAACAACCGGCTGGGTGTACATTATCCCTTACTTAACCATATGAATATTTTAGTACATTAATACGAAGAAGAAAAAAAATATTATATATATATATTATATATATATATATATATATATATATATATATATATATATATATATATATATATATATATATATATATATATATATATAGCTACTAACAAACAAGTTTAAGTTTTTAAAATAGCTGAAAATAAATAATAAATATCAATTAAATTGAAATAAATATAAATTGAAGCCAAATAGAAATATATATTTTTAAATGACAAAAGTTTATAAATTAAAATAATTAAATTACTAAAACTTAAATGAAAACTGAAAATACAAAAAATAATAGATAATACAAAATATTAAAACAGTAAAAAGATTATCCTAAAAATAAGATTTTTCCCACCTTCTCATTATAGCACAACCTAATGTTTCTGAATATCCTTTTGGCAGATTTTGGAGCCTAAAACCTAGTCTAAAATGGAGTCTTTTTTTGGAGTCTAAAATAAACAATCTATTAATTTTTACAGCAGTCCCCAAAATTACACTTAAAAATGCCATGATTAAAACAATGAGTTATTTGTAGGTTTATCACCATCCGAATCATATGAAGCTGTTTCTCTGGTAACGCAGATATGGAATGAATACAAATGTGCAGGATGAGGCGTCATCCACAGTAGAGTGAATAATGAAAAGACGTTTCTTTGATCACCTTGTGGCTCCAGTGAAGGTAAAGCCTCTGTCCTTCAGAGAGAAGGCACACCGCTAGGACCTGCAAACATCAAGACCACTACATTAATTATGAGGACAAGCAGAGATGGAAATGCTTTGTTGTTGTTCAGTGTTCTCACTAGTAGGAGGGCGATGTAGGTGAAGAGGGCGGCAGCAACCACCAACAACACCACTGACCACGGGAACCAGAATCCCATGTTCCCGAAGTTAAACCTGCAGAAATACAGAACACATTTTTAAAATCTATCAATTCTTCCCTTTACGTCATTCTCATAGATTGGTGCCAAATGTATCTCAAAATTGACAGATGAAAAAATAATAATAATAACTGAATAATTAAAAAAAAAAAAGGAATGATTAAGAACTGTTTACAATTAGCTTTATCCTGAAAGCTTTATTGCATTTGCTTGTCTGAAAAAGTGTTAACAGCGGTATGAATTAATGCTGATATTTATGGACTTTTAAGTGATCTGCTAACCTAACAAGTTATTTTTATTGTGGCCATTTTATTAAAATGTTAATATCCGAATGTTAGTGCGAAAAAAAAAAAAATGTGTTTCCCAGTGAATGCATGAACTGACTAAATATCTTGAATGCATTGCAAGTAGCTTTAAATAAAAAAGCTAAATAAAATTAGCATTGTCAACGTTAACGAATAAGATACAGTTTAATGTATTAAAAACATTTAACAAGGCATCCAATATATGATTATGCTCTTATTAATGCAAATGCTTTTAAACCATTCAAGCGCCACATGACAAAAGTTAATGCGCTCTCTGTGAATGTTCTGTCACACACATGACAAGACGCATGTCAGTATCATGAGCACAGTCAGTGCTCCAAAATCTCTTTCACGCTTGAACAAGCAACAACAATGAATTATGCCAAAATTTGTATTTTGTTGAGTATCCTCATAAGAGCAGTCTTAAATTAGTTAAATGACATCTTTAAATAACTCTGTCATGTTTAACTCACCTTTAAGTTGTTCCAAACCCATATGAGTTTCTTTATTCTGCTGAACACAAAAGAAGATATTTTGAAGAATGTTTGTAACCAAGTAGTAGAGGAACCATTGACTACCTAGGGGAAAATACTATAGAAGTCAATGGTTGCTGCTGTCAATCTGCTTTGTTACAAACATTCTTTAAAATATCTTCTTTTGTGTTCAGCAGAAGAAATAAATTATGACAGAATTATCCTTTTTGGGTGAACTACCTCTTTAAAGAGTTGTGAGTGTCAGATCCACGTCATGTTCAGCAGCGGCAGGTCTTAAAGTGACATTAATGTTAATCAAAGAGCAAAGGGAACAAATAAATTAGTCACTACTCTTGACTAAAGAACTTTTTTTTCTAGCTTTAATTTAATTCATAATTTTGATAACTTTATTACATTTCTGTATCCTCTACCTGTTAGACCGGAAGGGCACAGGTAAATATGACTATTATTAGGGGTGTCGAAATTAATAAATTCTTCAACGTATCGCGATGCAGACGAGGACGATTTGATATGGGTTTAGATATAGACCATAACCGATTATAATGTTACTGTGTTGAGTGTGTCATATGTTATTTGTCACGTGCGTGCTTTGTCGCGGTAACATACAGGGAGAGGGAGGTGAGAGACACGAGTTCAAGTAATTAAAAATGCTCCAGCTACTTTAAAAGCAGACATCTAGGCACATTTTGGCTTTAATAAACAAACTGGTAAGCACGACATGAAGAACACGCGCTGTGTGCAATTCAAAGCTATGATTTATCCAAACTATTTCATTTACACATTGGCACATAAATGAAATGAAATGTACACTTCAGTCCCCGCACTGTGTGCAGATTTAATAGAGTTCACATCACGTCACGTCAAAACAACAGGTAAGATTTTATTGATCATCAGCTAATTTCAAATTTGAAGACCGCAATATGAGTGAGCACGGCAACAGCACTGGTGAGATCATTCAGTTGTTTTTACTTTTAATGAAGATGATTGTGTACTCCTACGACTTGTATTTAATTCATTATTTCTATTTCTCTCCATTTGAAATATTTTCAGTTTATTTCGGCTCTGTTTGAGTTTGCCTGAGTCTATGCGCTGATATAAGCAAATATCCAATCATATGCACTAAAGTTAGGGAGTGTTTAGCCATGCTTGAAATGCTGGTGTCAGAGAGTTATACTCACGGGACACTATAGCTATTCACAATCTTGAAAGTTCATTATTTGCATGCGTTTTAAAGCCTTGCCGGTTAAACATTTCATTCGAGTGCTTATGCACAGTTTTAAATGCACTGAGTACGCACATTTAAAGCCTGTCAAACACAGGCGATTACTGGACTAAGTAGTCTGATTGCGCTAATACTGTCAAATACACACAAGGTTAACATATATAAACACAGTCGGTTATGTCTAAAGTGAAAGTAAAATTGCATCTGTATATGAGAAGCGAGCAGGTCTTAAATTGACAGCAGCGCACTTGTCCTTAAAGGGACAGTTCACCTCTAAAACTATGTTTATAAAACAACAAAAGACAGAGAAAAATCATTTATTGCCCTTGAAAAAAAAAAAACACTTACTACAGTAGCTTTTAACCAATGTATATTGAAAACTATGTAGTTTTAATTTTAGCTTACATTTATTAATTCAACTTCCTACTTAAATGCTAATGTACATCTCTGAGCTTCCACTGTAAATCTTTATATATATATTTTATATTATCCAATATGCTTAACCTCTTTCTGTTCCTGTCGCCTAAGAATAGAATAGCAAAAAAACGAACCGAACTGAACACCGTGGTTATACTGAGGTATTTACTGAACCATGGACTAACTGTATTGTTGCATCCCTAATATATATATATATATATATATAAACATAAACTAACTCTTTTTAAAAGAAACTGCAACTTTTTTAATATTAATATTATAAATAAGATATATATAGACATGGACATTCCTAATATCTTATTTATAATATTAAAAAAGTTGCAGTTTCTTTTAAAAAGAGTTTCTATGCCTTCTAATACATCAAATCAATCAAAACATTTTATTATTTCATTAGTAAGCCATAGGAACACAGAAAATGCATAGTTTTCTTTAAATGACCCATCAGTCTAATTGTAATAATAATAATAATAATAATAATAAATTTTATTTATAATGCACTTTATATTAAACAAAATCTCAAAGTGCTACAGAATTTAAAAACAAAAACAAAACAATCAACAACAATAAATAAATAAAACCGAAAAATAAAATAAAATAAATTAAACAAGTAGCAAGTCAATTAAAAGTCAATTAAAAGCTCTGCTAAAAAGGTGGGTTTTAAGACCAAAATTGTAATTGTATGTCAGTCCATCTGTCTGTCCATCCCGAGACACTCACCAGTCAAAGTCATTGTAGTCATTCTGTGCCTCACTCCAGAAGTACAGGAATATCAGGGTCAGGAAAAACGTTACGATGAGGAGAGCAAAACTACCACACTCCAACTGCAAAACAGAGCCATCATGAGCTGTGATAACACCCACACCACACCACAGTTACTTAACAGTGTAAAAATTCAAGAGAAGGCTCAAATAGAATCATCACATGAGGCTAACACAAACTTTGCAATTTAAGTAGTTGCTTTCAAGCTGTTCAGGACGGCCCGGCTCAGCGTGCAGCAATACTGCAATGAGTCATTCGGCTGGTTTTAAATGACTCGGTGAATGATGCTTTCTGAGTCATGCTGCAACTTCTGAAAAAGGGGAGCTTGTTTATCAGCACTGAAAACAGCTTGATGTAGAGCAGCCCATCAAGCGATGAAATTAGCTGCACTCGCTGTGTTTTAAAGAAAACTAATCAGCACATACAGGAATGCACTGATAAGTGCTTTCTGTAGAGCAGCATTGAGTGGCTTCAGCAGATATTCTAGTTAAAGGAAAAATAGTCGCAGATCTTCTCGAAACAAGCCCTTTAGAGAGAATATGACCATATGCTGGTGAATGGAAATGCTTGATGTTGATGTAATCAAGACCAGCATGCACTGGGTTTATTCATATTGACTTATCTTAACGCTAAAATCAACATCAAATTAACAATACATTTGCATTTACTGAAGAATGTTTTGGTGCTTTTAAGGTAGTAAAATAATCAGAGCCAGGGTCATGGGTTTGATTTTGATTTAAATGCTTAGAACACAATGTATTTAGATAAAATACATCTTTAGACAAAAGCATCTGCCAAAATGTATGAATGTAAAACCTAAATGTATTTGGACTTAATTTTGGTGAATTTGGACACATGAATACATGAAACCGGAGTTAAAAGTGAGTTCTGGGGAAAATTTGATATTTAAAATAAATATTTTTTGAAAAAAACCTACAGTGAATGAATGACATTTTACTTTCAATAAAAGGAAATTCTTGTTTTAATATACATAATCCATTCAAATGTAATGAAGATGAAAATCAATTATTGATATTCAATACAAAACCAATTTAATAAAATATATGCCTTTCACAAGTGATATTATATTAAGCAGTTATTTTAGTGTATTATATACTGTGTGTGTGTGTGTGTGTTAGTGGGTTAGTGTGTGTGGTAGTGTGTGTGGGCATGTTTTTGTGACATATGAGGACACAAATGTGTATAATGACATAGGAATGACAAGGAGAGGTTGTAATATGAGGACATTTGGCCATGTCCCCACTTTTCAAAAGGCTTATAAATCATACAGGATGAGTTTTTTTAGAAAGTAAAAATGCAGAATGTTTCCTGTGATGGGTAGGTTTAGGGTCAGGGGCAGTGTAAGGGGATAGAAAATACGGTTTGTACAGTATAAAAACCATTACGCCTATGGAATGTCCTTATATGTCACAAAAACAAACACTTGTGTGTTAGTGTGTGTGTGTGTTAATGTGTGTAAAAACAGAGTTCTACAATATTGTGCAGCCTCTGCCCACCTTTTACTAAACTCACTGCAATACATACAGAAATTGCAAGAATTTTTATTTTATAATCTGATTCTGACCTAGATAATAAAACTTAAAAAGCAGAATTTATGTTGTTGTCCATCTTTGAGCAACCCCAAAACAGAAGCATGCTGTCTAGGTTGGCAGCACACTATGTTTTGGAACAAAATCTGTATGTAAACCATAGCAGCACAAGGAGGAGTATGCACTATGAGGGATTTCAAGCATCTTTTCTCACCCGACTACAGCAGCATTCCCCCGGCTGGGCTTTGGCACGCTGGTAGCGTCTCCACTGGCAGCCATACAGGCCTGCCAGACAGGAGACAAACGGCTGGTGCTCATAGCGCTGCAGCAGCTGCCGCCGCACCACCTTTAGCTTCCCCAGCTTCAGTCTGGACAGGCTCACCGGAGAGCGGCCCATAGATCAGCCGCTCCCATGCATGGAGCAGCCCGGAGCAGACGGATGGACAGGTACCGGAAGAAGTGGATCAGGATCAGAGGTGGAGGGGATCTGCAAGAGACAACAAGAGAGTTTTTGAAGATTTATGTCATTGTTCTCCAATTACATTGAATCTTATAGAGAGACCTCCATCTACAGAGAGATAAAAACTATCTTAATAATTACTTTGAGAATTCCTCCAGCCACAGGTCACCCAAACTGTGTTTTCTTGACAGAATGAGGCCTTTTTACAAAAGGACCCTTCAAAAATCTTTAACAAACAGCACTCGTGAGTCGTGACACAAATAAACAACAATCTCTAGGGGCTTCCAGCACACTTGAACACTTACATTCTCTTCAAATAACCACAAAGACCACAGATGTGGTCTATTTACACATAAAAGGGGTCATGACATTAAAAAAAAAAAAAAACATTCCTTGATCTTTTGGCATATAAGGGGTCTTTGTATCCAAGTCCTGCAAGTTCCATAACCTAAAACATCCTCAGCATTAATAAAAAGCATTTATATAATCAAGCTGGGAAAAGTAATTTGCATATGACTGCCTCTGGAGTACATGGAGTAGAAAGTAAAATGTTTATGATAAGATTGTGATCATTTCAATGTCACACAGACATTGTGCTGTTCCCTAAAAACATCATCTTTGCATAAGCTGCCGAAGGATGCCGATGTCAGAGAAAAATGTATTCAGTTTATTTTTAAAATCCTCATGAAATTAAAATTTATTTACTTTGTTAACACAAATTACAGGTCGTCTTAGGGTGAACAATTAATCGCAAACAATTTTTTTCTGTGTTTAACTTGAACGGATTAATTGTTCACCCCAAGACCTGTAATTTGTAATCTAAATCTAAATCTGAAAATCTAAATCAAAATCAAAATCTGTAATCACAACCTGAAGTCACTTCCAATCTGGAAACGGCGTTTCTTCTCAGATGATGTCAGTTTGACGGCTTAGGTTTTAAAATGATTAACCACTCCACTCCAAACGTTAGTCTGCTATGAGCGCAGAGGAGAGGAGGAGCGCTGGAGTCAAACTCTGTCCTCCATTCAATATTCCGTCAAGTATGTCACTAGCCTAGAAATCTAGACGCACCCTAGCGGCAGCAAATGTAATCTGCCCGCGAGTGTCGTCTAGCAACTCTCAATACCCTTCTGAGCTGTATTTGCCTAACTCTTGCCGGGCCAATCACATCGTTTATAGAGTCGGTGGGCGGGGCAATAATGACGACGGCCGAGTTGCGTTTGCGTGCTTCTAGTAAACACAGAAGCTGGCGAACGGCGGTCTTTCGAATCAGCTTTGACCGCGACTCTGGGAGACTTGGAGTTAAGCTTTTCTCTGAGAAAAGAACGGCACTGAAGTCATTCTTAAAAAGGGAAGATGTGTTCAGAGTTTTGCTGACCGGATACAGTGAATGTTTAATCTATCAACAAGCTCTGTTTCACCTTCATTGCTCTGCATGGTGGTAGCGCTATCCTATCGCTTGCAGAGGGAGTTTGAAAGACAACCGTTTATCCCGCCCCTCGGATTGAGCTGTTAATGGTGAGTTTCCAGACCAAACATTTTGATGTGGGTCTGGCTAGTCAGGCTAATATGTCATAGCACTGAAGAAAAAAACTCACTTGCTACTTCCAGTTCACTGGGACTTTAAATGGATTGTTCACTTTAAAATGAAAATTCATTAAAGTCATCCTTTAGAACTTAACTCATCCTCAATTGGTTTCAATGTCAGTAACCAAACAGTTAACTGGAGCCATTGACTTCCACAGTAGGAAAAAAAATACTATGGAAGTCAATAGCTCCAGTTAACTGTTTGGTTACTGACGTTCTTCAATATATCATTCCTTGTGTTCAACTGAAGAAAGAAATTCATACAGGTTTGAAACAACTTGAGGGTGAGTAAAGGATGACAGAATTTTCATTTTAAAGTGAACGATACCTTTAACAAATGTCCTTGTCACATCAGTGCTGACTTGCATGTTTGTACAGTACATTTTTACCAGCGACTGTTTTGAGAACAAGTCACAATATTTACACAAAACTTTTCCTCAAAGATCAGGCTGAGCCAACTGTTCTGGAACCATCAAGGTACCACCTTGCAAACTGTAAGTAACATTTCATTTGTAAACCGGTAATAGGGGTTAAATCAATAATGACTAATATTGTATTTTTACTTCAATGAACGCAATAATGAACACTTTTCACAATTTTTTAATTTCAACAACTGCAATACTAAAAATTTAGTAAAAGTATTCGAGAGGGTTGCGCATGTAACACACAGTTCCTATGCAAAGGTGTCAGCCAATCACAGCAGTGGATGTTTACAGTGAAGTCTCACAGCAGACACGCCCCTTCTTTATAAATGCAGGTTAGGAAACATTATAAAAATGAGAAAAATGAAATAATACTTTTTTTTATTAATGCACCCACGTAATCTAAAATCGTCATAAAAAAATAACTTCCCCCTCCCTTTTTGCAGCAACATATCTTCTCTGATGGCACATGGGTGGGACAACCTGTCCCTCAGATCAGATCTAACAAAAGCACACCACAATCATCCAATCAATTCTCAATGTTATAAATCTTGTTAATACACAAATAAGCAAGTTAATCCATGGATTACAAATGAACAATTACGTTCAACATTTTAAAAGAAAATTTGCAATTCAGCAATTGCATTAAAATGATTAAAATTTACAGTCAAGACATTAAAAAAATTACACAAGATTTCCATTTCATATAACTGCTGCTCTTTTGATTGATCCAAAATATTAGAATGATTTCTTAAGGTCGGATCATGTGACACTGAAAACTAGAGTAATGAAAATGCAACTGTGCGTAACAAATAAATTACAGTAAAAAAATTACAGTAGAAAACATTTTAAATTGTAATAATATTTCACAATATTATTGTATTTTTGGTCAAATAAATGCAGCCTTGGTGAGCAAAACAGAATTATTTCAAAAACATCATTAAAAGTATCTTACCAAGTACCAACCCCAAAGTGAAAGTGAAATCTTGAACACAGAATTAACCATTTAAAGTAATAAAAGCATTGGAAAGTTTACTTCAAATTAAACAAAGTTATCCATCCAATTTTCTGTTGCTCATTTGCATTTCTTGTTTAGATACTGCATGCCAGCTCGAATCAACGATATGGACTGGACTGGTTATCATCTTTGTCCCAGACTGGGCGGTCTGAAAGAGGATCTGTAAGGGGAATTCAATGGGGAATGAGGTCTGACCCGTCTCTGATTTTGGCCTGTCTCCAGACAGACACATCAGGAGATCGAGCAGCTTCCCCTTATAAAGCAGCTAAACCGGTTAGTACACTTTTAAAAAATGCTGGGTTAAAAACAACCCAAGTTGGGTTGAAAATGCACCGACCCAACAATTGGGTTGTTTTAACCCAATGGTTGAGTTGTTCTTACCCAGCAATTGGGTTGTCTTAAGCAACATTTAACCCAACCACTGGGTTAAAACAACTCAACCACTTTGTTAAAACAATTCAACCATTGGGTCGGTGCATTTTCAACCCAACTTGGGTTGTTTTTAACCCAGCATTTTTTAGAGTGTAGATATTAAGGAGGCGTATTATAGTAAAAACAGAAGAGATGTGATCCAAAATGCTCACTACTCAAGTTCAATAGTGACACGACAGATACTGATAAACTCTAGCAAAAAACAAAACAAAAAAAACAACAGCAAAAGCAACAACATTTTTAAGGGAGGCCATATTAATAAATCTTTTTTATTTCTTGAGTCAGAGCAGCATCTTGATCATGGTTTCATTTAACATTATTCATTGTACATTTAGGCACGCAGTAAAGTTGTAATTTGTTCACAGGAGAGACCAATCAATAACAAGATCACAGAACCGTGTGCTTCATTCTGCTGGGAAGTCACAGTGGGTCCGTGTACAACATGTCTGTAGCCTTCAAGGATTAACGATCAAGGAAGCGCGAGACATCCTTGAGGTCTTTGTCTCGTGTTGTATTAGTTTGAAGCCGAGGTCGGCTCTAATGAGAATACCTGTGCTTAAGCCCTGCCCTGACTGGCTGTTGTCATGGTGATGACTGTCCTTGAGTGAAAGTGTCCCATCAGGACGCGTAGCCAAGGAGGGAAGCGTTATATTAGCTTCTTTATTGCTTCACTCAACATCCTTAATGCAACTATGAATCTTTTAGCCATCCAAAACCTGGCAGCTCTGACCTATCAAACTAAAAACAGACATTTATTTGCAGTTTTACAGCAAAAAAAGACATTTGTCTTGCTTCGTGGTAAATATACATCCAAACATGATCAGTTTAGATATTGCATGAGATCATTTTAACTGAACATTTCTGTTGTGATGCTTATGCAAATTGCAAAAACTAAAATAAATGATAAAATAAATGTATACTATATATACACATATAGGTAAATATATTGGCAAAAGTATTGGGACTCAAAATCATTGAATTCAGGTGTTCCAATCCCTTTCATGGCCACAGGTGTATAAAATCAAGCACCAGGCATGTAGATGCTTCTACAAACATTTGTGAATTTAAGTGTGATACTGTGATTGCCACCTGTAAATAAATCCATTCGATACATTTTCTTACTACTAAATACTCCACGGTCTGTTGGTGGTATTATAACAAAGTGGAAATAATTGTGAACAAAAGAACTCTGCCACAAAGTGGTAGGCCACGTAAATTCACAAAGCGGGGTCAGCACATGCTGAGGCGCACAGTAATCAACAACTTTCTGCAGAGTGGATGCTACAGTGCGTAGAGAGCTTCATGAAATTGCATATGTACATATGAATATATTAAAATGATAAGTTCCAACAGAAAAGAATTCTACAGAAAAAAACTAAAATATTACAAATAAATGTTTCTTAAGATTTAACCTAGAAACATGTATGTGAATGTCATAGGCAACAGACTGCAAGTCCCATTTGTTAACAATGTATTAGCTTATTTAGCTATAGCTTACATGAACTAAACGCATTATGCAATATACATTTTACAGCATGTATTAATATTTGCGCAATACAATTGTACCTTAATCATTCATGTTAGTTCTTATTGCATAAAAAGGTTCACATAAAACAATGAATAATACTTCTACAGTATTTATTAAACTTTAATGTTAAAAATTGAATATTATTGTATTAAATTAAGTGTCATTTCATTATAAATCCAAACTGTTTGCTTTTTTAGAACATGGTGTAGGTCCCGCTCTTCGCGTGTTTTCGAAGCTTTGATTATGTTTACAGTGTGCAATATAACATGAGTTCATGTTTCGCGTGTAAAAAAAACAGTATTTTTCACACAATTTACTTATCTGTACAGCGCTGTTTTCTCTGTCCTAAAAACGGCCTGATGATTTCCTTGTTCTATGAAGTCCCTCCTTCAGAAAGACGTAACGAGTTCTGATTGGGCCAGCACTTCCCGTGTTGTGATTGGACAGCAGCTTAGCGCACTTTGCCCGGAAAGGTCCCGCCTCTTACCATAACGGGGAGATGCACGCTCTTCTCCACGTGGGAGAGCAACAAGACCCCGCCCCCTATTTTGCGTGTTCTTGTGGGCGGAGGGTTAGTCAATAAACGGTTTTAGTGACGTCATTCTTGAAGGAAGTGCAGGGATGTAGTCCACTCCACACCGGCCGTTCGCTGTAGGCTTTGAAAAGGAACTTCTGTTAAATAAAATATCTCGCTTGGCATTGAACTTTGAGATTTATAATTTTACAGGTATTATTTATGCTCTAACAGCAACATTTCACACTAACTAAAGTTTGAAAGATGAAATCGCGAAGAACGGGACCTTTAAGAAAACACTTGAAAAAGCCAAAGACACACTGTCTAAAATCAAATATATTTTCAGCCAAACAGAATATAAAACAACATTATAAAAATACTGCAGTATCTGTCAGTGAAATAACAAATACCCACTGATTAGGGCTGGGACAACGCGTCGATGTCATCGATGACGTCGACGCAAAAAATACGTCGACGCAAAATATGCGCGTCGATTCGTCAGACCCAAAATAAAGATGGTGGCGCCGGAAAGTAGTAGCAACCATAGATATACATAATAAAGTATATTATGTAATTAAGTAGATAAAGTATATTATGTAATTAAGTATATTATTTATTATGTATATCTATGGTAGCAACACGAGTGGCTCCTCAGACTTTCAGAAGTGCAAGCCTTGCGGGTTGGCGCGCGGCGCGCACGGAGCAAGCGCTCTTATACACAGGTGCGCATGCACGCGTTTTGTTGTCACGGCTACATAAACAAATTTCTGCACACAGGAAGACAGATGTTTAAATTAAGTTACGGTACCGACATCCAGTTATGGTGTCCCGCCTTTGTTTTACTGTCTATTAAAGTCTGCCGCGTTTAAGTTACGGTGTAGCCTGTGTACTGTCATACATGTTTTAATAATGCAGAATATTCACTCAGCGCGCTGTCAGGCAGTCTGGGGCTGCCCACTGCACGAGTGTGTGCACTCGAATGCCGTGACATCGTGAGCTCACGCATACAATCAGTAGTAACAGTTCGCAATTATATCCATATATCCTTGCTTTTCTTGTAAACCCGATAAAATCCATGGCAATGAACGTCATCGGGGATGTTTAATCCACAAGCATTCTGAGAATTATTCCTACTTGTCGTTCACATCAATCTAAAAGTTGTCCTTTTAGGCTATAGGCGATTTTCATTCAAAGATGTAAAAGTAATTAGTAGTCTATTGTATCAATTTTTTGCTAGATAAAAACATTAAAAACATATTGCAATAAATAATTACTCTGTTTAGCCTATGAATGGGCAATCCGATCCAGTTAGCGCTGTCATTAGAGCGTGATAGCCAAACTTAACCCTTGATTAACCAGCGGCACTATTTGCTATTTATCTTATTACAATCACATGCATTTTTACATGATTTGTTATTTGTTCTATTTTTTATATATTTGCATTATATATGCAAATGTTTACTCATTAGAAATAATCTTATCTTGTTCATATAATTCAGTGTCACCTATCAACCTGTAAGTTTTGCTGCACAGCAATGAAGATACTCTTTACAAGACGTATTGTGTCCTTAATAATGGCATCAGAATGCAGCCAAAGCACATGATGGTAATAAGAAGATGGCTATAATTAATTGTAAATCATCCAAAATAAATGCCATGATCATTACATTTTATACAGGTGTTACTATATTGATTTTGTAAAAGATGATCAGCAACTAAATATTGATAATATGGAAGTTACTGCCTTTTGCCTTGGCATGACTCCACATTTCTTGCAGACAATACAAAGGCAGAGTGCAGTAACTTCAAAATAGTGTGTGTGTGTGTGTGTGTGTGTGTATTTTGTTATGATTTTATTGAATGCATTGTTCTTGTATAGCCTTTTACTTTGGAATTTTAAGAGCAATAAACATATATTGCAATGTTAAGGAATTAGTTTTTTTCATTCAGATAACTAAATCAACATGTATAAATTGCTATTAGGCAATTAATGGGGAGATAATCGGTAATCGAATCGAATCGTAACCGAATCGGACAGGAAAAATTAATCGTTAGATTAATCGATGCATCGAAAAAATAATCGCTAGATTAATCGTTTAAAAAATAATCGTTTATCCCAGCCCTACCACTGATGTAACCACTAAAGGGATAGTTCACTTTAAAATGAAAATTCTGTCATCCTTTACTCACCCTCAAGTTGTTTCAACCCCGTATGAATTTCTTTCATCAACTGAACACAAGGGAAGACATTTTGAAGAATGTCAGTAACCAAACAGTTAACTGGAGCCTTTGACTTCCATAATATTTTTTTTTTCCTACTGTGGAAGTCAGTGGCTCCAGTTAACTGTTTGGTTACTGACATTATTAAAAAAATCTTCCCTTGTGTTCAGCTGAAGAAAGAAATTCATACAGGTTTGAAACAACTTGAAGGTGAGTAAAGGATGACAGAATTGTAATTTTAAATTGAACAGTCCCTTTAAATCAAAGTCTCTGAACAGCAGCACAATTAGCTTACAGGCTGCTGTGAAATATTAACACACACATATACATACACACACACACACACACATACACATATATATATATATATATATATATATATATATATATATATATATATGGTATATAAAATGTAATTTTTATTTAATATGCTTTATGCATTACAAACTAAAAACCCTTGACACAGAGACACTGATAACTGATAACAAGTTTGTTATCTAAACTTATTAATGGGCACAGCCTTATTTCAATTTTCGACTTGAAATTTTCATGAGGTTAAACAGTGTTTAGATCAGCAGATCCTGTCTTCTCATTAGCTAATGGAAGATCATGCCATCTTAACTGCGACCCAGAATACACAGTGCCACGGTACTCATTTCTGCATGTCAGTCCCACATAAAGCCAATTTCCTCATTACAGTGCGATTAAGATGCTACTAAAAAAATCTGAAACTATAAACAGCTCCCTGACCCTGATACAAAAAAAAAATCCTTTTTAAAGTTTTAATTAGAGAATGGCTGGAATTTAAAGTAAATATTACAACATCTTTGCCATGCCCTTTGACCGAGAAAAATGCAATTATGGTGCAGTAAAACATTTTCCTCATCTATCTAGCATGCGAAGTAGCTTTAGCTGAAATGACACATGCAATAAAAAATGCTGCTGATGTCACAACTTTCAAGTGACAAACAGATCTCAGTTCCATACATATTAACAAGAGTCTGAAGGCAAATGGATTGTAATAGAACTTGAACTGGTTTTCTGTGCATAAAGAAAGAAGTCTTTAATATCTAATGACCGAAGGAGATTGAGTTATGGTGTCTAATTAATCAGAGTAAAAGCATTCTCACGCGCGGTCTCAACAGGGTGTAAAACACAACGCAGCAGAGAGAGGCTGTGCTTCATGCTCGCCGAGGCACAACGCTTTGTTTAGACATAAATAAACAATGCACACAAATAATGAGTGCCGTTAGTGGCAGCAGGACTATTGTTCATTCTTGCCCTGAATCACTCCATGCACTGTCTCTCTCCAAATTCAATTCAATAAAATGCTTTATTGGCAAGGCTACTAGAGAAAAGCACTGCCAAATTGTAGTTTTCTAATATTACTGTATGATTTATGTAATGCAGTTTTGTTTATTTCATCCAAAGCAATCCACATTGTATTCAAGGTATTACGTTATCAGCTTATGCATTCCTTAAAGCAAGCACTATGCTAGGTTTTTTTAGGTGGTGAACTTGTCAGGTTGTCTTTTGAAATACCTAGCTGTTCTATATTATTCTATGGCATTGCTAGCTAGTTGCTAGGGTGTTTTGTGTTGTTGCTAGGTGGTTACTTACTGGTCCAGCAAGTTGCAAGATATGAGATATTGATGCAGATTCAGTTGCATGACACTGAGGGTTAGAGGTGTATTTAAATCACTAACTCTCAATATGAGCAATAGTTATAGCCATGCTTAGCAAATGGTACTTATAAAAAAGAAACTAAATAAAAGACATATTTTAAACACTTTAACCTAATCTCTCACACACCAGCACTTAACTATATCAGTATAAAGAAGGAAATGACCTGTTTGGCCAGAAACAGGCAATCCTCTTAACACCATACGTCAACCTTTTGTACCGAACCACTCCACATTAAAACAACACAAACATGGATTGATTTATTCCATTTTGGCAGCTCAGACAGTAAAGTGTTGTTATTTTTTTTTAATAAAATATAAACTAGCATTGGGGTGGTATCAAACAGTCAAAAATTGGTATTTTGACACTATGATACCGAATAATTATCACACAGAGAAAAAGGGTGTCAATTTTTTTCCTTAGGGGTAACTTAACGTTAACGTTAGGCTACAACAGTCACTGGGGCAGTAACCTTACCATTTAAAGGACATCGTTGGTACCTTTTTTACTCCTAAAAAGTGCATATTAGTACCTTAGTGTACAAACACATACCTTAAGGTACTACTATGAACATTTTTGTGGTAAAATCATTTACAAAAAATGTACTTTTAATGTCCTTTGCCCCAGTGAAAAGCTGCTGTACAATTTTGACACCCTTTTTCTGTGTTCATATACAACGGGGTCCTTGAAAAGCCACAGAACTAACGTTACTAGCATACGTGGTATGAATAAAGCTAGACGCTATAACTAAACTTAACACATATACTTTTGCTTTCATTGCATTTCCAGAAGCTTCTGAACACTGTTCTGCTCTATTCAGTGGCACAGATTCATTTTCTTTAACAGTAAGAAACCTGACGATGAATGACACACAACATCATAAGTTCGAACAGTTACAGCTTCATCGATGGCGCGCGTCGCCAAAGTATGACCTGGTCATTGTGTATTACTGAAAGACACGTAATTTCACTCACCGATCTTTCAGTAGTTATGCCGGTTATTATTGATCATCGGGCGTAGTGTAGTATCAAAATATGACAGCAGCTCCGACTCGTATAGAGGACTGTAGCAGCGTCTCTGTGTTTGTGAACAGCAGCTGTTGCTGAACACCTGTTACTCACAAAACACACTTATAATAAACTCCGCCCACATCTCTCTCTCTCTCTCTCTCTCTCTCTCTCTCTCTCTCTCTCTCTCTCTCTCTCTCTCTCTCTCTCTCTCTCTCTCTCTCTCTCTCTCTCTCTCTCTCTCTAATTTGCCTGTTTTCTATGTTAAGAGGTATATTTTACATTTATATGTCCTTTGCCATATTAACATTTGGTAACACTTCAGTTTAGGTCCAGTATTGGCTGTATTATAAAGCACACATTAATGCCTTATGCATGACCATATTCACACACCTTAATCCTACCCAATACCCAAACTTAACAATTTAATTAGAAGTATTTGGAGTTTATTGAGGCAAATTCATAGTGAGAATTGGACCCTAATTTAAAGTGTGACTGTGTATAATGTGTGACAAAATGTAGCCTATATTGTTAAATTAAATGTTTGGATTTAATACTTAGATTTTAATTTAATATATTTAGCCCCATGTGCATTGTAAATGAGACACTGAGCTGAGCTGGATGTTGACACCTATCTGAACTAAACTCATTCCATAATTGTGGAACTTTATAGGCTACAGTTCTTCAACCAAACTGAATCAACACTGAGCAGACTTCAGCTGAAACAATCTGTATGAGACTAGCGGTCCATTTTTCTTACTCCAGGGACCAGGGCATATTTCTGAGTGTATTTTTTTTATAAGCAGTCACAATGGAGTCAAATTACAAATGACTTTCTCGACCTCACCTGACATTTATGAAAAATATAGTTATAAAGCATTTATATAGTGACTTGTATACAATTTTATGACAACATTGTAACGTTAGTTTGGAGCACAGAATTTACAAAAAATAACATTTGAAATCAACAAACAAAACCACAGCTTCTAAGCACAGGTTATATGCAATAAGTCTTTTGACTTAAAATCTCATAATTACTTATAAACCTTATGACAGCTCCCCTGTGTGACAACTAGCCCGCGGTCTGCCCTATTAAATATAAATAAACATACTGTATATTCAGCAGTCTATTAACATAGTCATACTGTATCAGAGTCATTTATTGTGCAGAAAGACTGAAGCGTTTCAGTGGCGGTCAGAGCAACAGATGGTGACTGTGTAATTCACATCCGTAAGATGCTCATGATACTGATCATACGCCTCTTAACTGCTGCTCTCACTTAAATATTTCATTACATGCAGTCAAGACTACGGTCATTGCAGCTTTTAGCTTATTTAGTTTAGGTGTGTGTGTGTGTGTGTGTGTGTGTGTGTGTGTGTGTGTGTGTGTGTGTGTGTGTGTGTGTGTGTGTGTGTGTGTGTGTGTGTGTGTGTGTGTGTGTGTGTGTGAGAGCCTGTTTATGTGGTTTATGAGGACACAAATTTGTATAACTACATGGGTATTACACTATAAATGTGGATTAGGAGGACATATCAAATGTCCTCATAATTCAAATGGCCTTAAAAACATACTAAATGATGTTTTTTTGAGAAAGTAAAAATGCAGAATGTTTCCTGTGATGGGTAGGTTTAGGGGCAGGGGCAGTGTAAGGGGATAGAAAATACGGTTTGTACAGTATAAAAACCATTACGCCTAGAGAGTCCCTGTAAACCACATAGACCAACATGTGTGTGTGTGTGTGTGTGTGTGTGTGTGTGTGTGTGTGTGTGTGTGTGTGGTAGCCTAATCTCTCTGAGACAGCAGGTCAATCTATGACAATTCAATCTACTTCAATCTTCAATCTGCTGGTCAATCTATGACACTTTTAGGGTATAAAATTAAAAATACAATAGGATTCTATCTAGACTGCTCGTACACTGCAGCCACTGAGCAACATTTTGGCTCAGTTGTATATGGGTCATGTTTTTAAGCAGGACATTAGCATTCCATTTTCCAGTGGGTCAGTCTTGAAAAAAGCTGATCTTATTTTCAGGAAAAACTCAGTAGTGAGAAGATGAATAATTATTGTTCCAGTTTGTCATTTCTATAAATCCTGTGTGAATCTTTGGTTCTGAAAAACTCCTCAGCACCACTTCTGTCTCAGATCCAGCAACTTAAATTTGTAACGTGTTTATGAGGAAGCTCAGCTGTGACACAGAAAGTTTATTTTCTTTCATGTTTGCTCTCCAATCTTCATGTAAGACTTTACTGTGTCTACTGGGAGGTTCCTCATCTGCCAGTTCTCATCATTTGTTATAACATGTCTCACTGATGTACCTCTGAGGAGCTAAGTGGCTTTGAATACAGACCTGAATTTCCATTTAATTCACTGATTCCTCATTAGTCATTTCTTACTCTATGCAATGATGTGATGACATTGTAAATTTAGTTGGGAGCATATGAAAAGGGGTGCATTAAATGAGAACTGCTTATGCAATACAATGGCTTTTATAAAGTGGAGAGATATGCCCATAAATCTGTGATGTATTAGGGAGATGATGGCAAATAAATTGTGAAATATAGCTTGATTCAGTGCAATGGGATAATATAATTATTATTATTATATAAGTCAGGCAATAATAAAATATGACTTTATTCTATATTTCAGATTTCAGAATAAAACGACATTACATAATTTTTTTCACTGAAACTGCTTGTTATGTCACCATAGATGCACAGCTCAAGGTGTACTGCCGTAGAGTAGTTCAACTATGGCAGCTACAGAGATGGATGATTGATATAAATTGTAGGGTGTGAGCTCACTTAATTGCCTGGTAACATAGTGGCGAAGGCATCAAGCTAGCAAAGCTCTGCAGTCCCACATAGTGCTGCCTGGAAACAGGAGAGTTGCATAGATCACAGTCCTGCCGGATCACCACTGTACCCTTGAGCGATCCACTTAACCCTGTGTGGCTCCACTGGGACTGCCCCTGCAATTTAAGCAGTACAAGCTGCTTGTGATAGAGACCATCTGTGAAATGACAAGTAACTGCACACACTACCTCATTCAGGTGTTCCCCTGCAGGCCAATGTATGGACTGAACAGGAGGGAAAACACTTCACTGCAGCCAAATTAATCAGAGACACGTGCATTTGTGTGCGTCTTCTGAACTCTGTATCCATCATTTAAAACTATGATTTATAAAGAGCCATATGAAAAGTGGAGAATCAAATGAGAAGTGCTTATGCAATACAATGGTTTTTATATAAAGCGGAGAGAGAGAGAGAGAGAGAGAGAGAGAGAGAGAGAGAGAGAGAGAGAGAGAGACTTCAATTATATAGACAGACAGATTAAGATGGATGGATGGATGGATGGATGGATGGATGGATGGATGGATGGATGGATGGATGGATGGATGGATGGATGGATGGATGGATGGATCGATTGAGAGATGGATCGATGGTTAAAAATGATAGAGGTAGATGAATAGATGGATGATGGATAAAAGGATGGATGAATGCATGATGATAGATAGATAGATAGACGGACGGACGGACGGACGGACGGACGGACGGACGGACGGACAGATAGATAGATAGATAGATAGATAGATAGATAGATAGATAGATAGATAGATAGATAGATAGATAGATAGATAGATAGATAGATAGATAGATAGATAGATAGATAGATAGATAGATAGATAGATAGATAGATAGATAGGCTGGATGGATGGATGGATGGATGGATAAAAGGATGGAGGAATACAGGATGGATGAATGGATGGATGGATGTTTAGACAAACAGATAGAAAGACAAACAGACAACAGATCGACATATGTATGGATAGACAGATGTGACAGACAGTTAGCCTCCTTCATGTGAGTGTGTGGGGTGAGAGATGAACAGCTGCGCACGTCACTGTGAGCTCAAAGGCTTAATAGTTTCTCACCTAAGAATGAAGAAACCTTGAGAAGTAATAAGCGGTGTGAACAGTCACTGCACTGGCATATTCTTCATTTATAAAAACCCTCCTACGCTCATCAGCTGCTGACATGACGGACGGAGTTTAGCAGACAGAATAAAGTTGAATGAAAGAAAGATGCCCTTGACTCATACTGTACCCTCATGAAACTCTGAGCTTGGATGAATATTAAATCATTAATCTCATATTCATCAATGACACTATATATTCAAAACTTATAATCATTGCATAATTCATGTAAACAATGTGGTCATTTTACAGTGTCATCACAGCAAAATACATCTATACCTCTGCATAAATACATTAAATATTAACACTAGCCATCATTGCATATTAAAAGATTATATAACAATACTGATAAACAATACTAAATGACTGTTAACTAATAAACACCTATATGTATATTTTAAGCATTTTGTGAAGCTGCATGGACACTATGTAATGCAAAGCACTAGCTAACATTTCATATCCGACACTCATGTACACATTTATCCAGCAGGTTTAAAGTGAAATGACATGAAAGGCTCACCTGTGTGTAGTCTGATGTTGCAGTGTGTCTCTGCTGCAGTGAGCGCATCTGTGCATGTGCTCAGCCTCAGCACCACAACACGCTGCCTCTGAAGAGTGAAGACACGCAGCAGCAGCGTTACTGACGCGTGGTTCTGTGAGCCCGTGCTGAAGGGTTCACATTACCGCAGTGTCGCGACTGCCTGACTGCAGTGCTGCTGATGCAGGGACTCAACTGAGCTCAAGGGTATCGATCCCTGTTATGTAATTCAGATCTCAGAGTGAAGAATGCCCCTCTGGTAAGGGGAAAAAAAGGTTTTGGGTTGTAATTACCTCGGCATTCTGACTCGCAGGATGCACTACGTATACTGTATGTATATACACACACATAATTATAATAACACATATTGCAATACATACCCCATTAATGTCATTTTAATGCATTTAATTGTTTCATCCTGTTCACACTGATCCATTTTTAACTTGAGCTTATCCGTGCTAATCATCATTCATAAATGGGAATACTGGAAGCTTTTTATTGATTGTAAGCAACAAATGATTATGTTCTCAAAAAGAGCTACTGTATGTGTTCAACTCCCCAAATCCCAGATGTTTCATGTTTTGAAAGGCTACTTATAGATGCTCTTTTTGGTTAATGCAGAAATCAATGAATTACCATTGGTTAAATACACATTTAAAAGATTATATACAGTAGATGCAGTATATTTCCATCCAGTAAATGCTTACACAACCTAAATGTTCACCTCTGCACTGGAAACTGCGTGGGTTTATAAGAAGTTAGTGTGTTATGTAAATAAACATCACGTCCTGTCATCCCAAAAATATAGATTGTAGCCTCATTTGAGTTTAAAAGGCTCAATTTATGGTGGTGTTTCTGTTTTTTAAATATACACAAGAAAATAGCTAGCAAACTACTTACATTTTTAACACCACTCACATTTTATTAGGGCCCGGGTGTAAGGACCCTATTGGAATTCTTCTTCTTCTCTGAAATTATTCGCATTTTTAAGGGCCTAAACATGCTTGAAAACTCATGAAATGTTGCACACGCGTCAGAAGTGGTGAAAATTTACGTCTGATATGGGTTTCAGAATTAGGTGTGGCAAAATGGCTCGATAGCGCCACCACCCTTCAAATTAAGCGCTGTTCATGCTACGTTTCACGTACAAGTATAAAATTCGGTAGACACATGTAACAACAGCCCAATTAAAAAAGTCCTGGGAGCAAAACGGAAAACCCAATAGTACCAGAAAGTGAGATATTTTGAATTTTCTCTGCAGTTAGTCTAATTTAAAGGCCTTTGCTGTGTTAAATTGTGAAGATCTTGAGTTTTCGCTGAAGGGTGTGTCCATAGCGGCCTGACAAAATTTCACTGTTTCGCCATAATGTTGTTGTAACTCATGCATACTGCCCAATCTGCTTCAAACTGGCCTGAAGACATCAACACAGCAAACTGTAGTATAGTCACATTTAGGACTAATGTACTCCTCCTATTTTTACTTAAATTGCCCAACGTGCTGTTTTCCTAAAGCCACTAGGTGAAAACATTACACGCAAACAGAAACTGTGTCCAACTGTGTCCTTTGTAATTCACTGGAATCCTTTGTATTTGTGTGACATTGGCAGGTTTTCAACCCATTAAATGCCACCTCAGCAGTACCTCAGAAATTATTGCATCAAGAGGAAGTAGAGAGAATCGACAAAGGGGTGTTACAGTCATTCCTTTACATAAACGTGCGTGAGGAGGGGCACTGCTGTGCTTCTACTTGACAGATGATAAAAACCTTACAGAGCCTCATTCCCTCTAAGACGATCCGCAGTGCTGCAGAGGAACGCAATTACACCTATTTCACACTGGACACGCAAGCTGAGCAGAAGCAACACAGACACAGCCTACAATAAGCCAATATGCATAAAAATGCTGTACACTTGGCAGTTGGCACTTTATTAATCAATCAATCAATCAATCAATCAATCAATCAATCAATCAATCAATCAATCAATCAATCAATCAATCAATCAATCAATCAATCAATCAATCAATCAATCAATCAATCAATCAATCAATCAATCAACCAATCAATCAATCAATCAATCAATCAATCAATCAATCAACTTGATTTATATAGCGCTTTGTGTCAAAGCAGCTTCACAGTGTTAAACAGGACAAAATTGCAACACAATTAGATTTGGCTGTACAGTCGTACTGGAGAAAACAGTGATGTTATCAGCTTATTTTAATTTATCATATACCGACAACGTTGGCAGATCAGTATTATAGTTTATAGAATTTGTATATTTAGTTGAATAATCATAATTGGATCATAATAATAATAGTGTCCCCAACTGAGCAAGCCAAAGGCAACAGTGGCAAGGAACCAAAACTCCATCAGGGCATGATGGAGAAAAATAAACCTTGGGAGAAACCAGGCTCAGTCGGAGTGCCAGTTCTCCTCTGGCCTATTAACACACCGTGTATAATTATTATTCTGGCAACCTTACAGGTCAGAAATCATATAAGATCGGAATATTCAACATTTCTGGGTATCACGCAAAAGACCATTGAACCACCAACCTTTCGGTTTGTAGACAACCTACATGAACCACTGAGGCACTGCTGCCCCTAACAATCAGTCAATTGAATTGAATAATGAAAGTTAAATATGTTCTATGAGTATGCCAGAGTAAAGAGACGCGTATTTAGTCTAGATTTAAACTGACAGAGTGTGTCTGCTTCCCAAACAATGCTAGGAAGACTGTTCCAGAGTTTAGGTGCTAAGAAAGAAAAGGATCGACCGCCTGCAGTTGATTTAGATATTTTAGGTATTATCAACTGGCCAGTTTTGAGACCGCAATAAACGTGATGGAGTATAATGTGTTAAGAGCTCGCTTAAGTACCAGTGAGCTAAACCATTTAGTGCTTTGTAAGTAATAAGCAAGATTTTAAAATGTATGCGATGTTTAATAGGGAGCCAGTGCAGTGTTGACATAACTGGACTAATATGATCATACTTCCTGGTTCTAGTAAGAACTCGAGCTGCTGTGTTTTGGACTAGTTGGAGTTTGTTTATTAAGCGAGCAGGGCAACCACCCAGTAGAGCATTACAATAATCTAGCCTTGAGCTCATGAACGCATAACTGTTCAGCATTTTGCATTGAAAGCAATGTGCTGTAAATCATCCCTAAGGAGATCTATTGGATTCATATCTGGTGACTGTAAAAGCCATTTGAATATAGTGAACTCATTGGGAAATTTACATGCACACCAGTAAGCTGATAACTGAAAAAAATCAGCTTATTGAAATAATCAGATTTAAGGCTCATATTATCCCTCATGCAGTTACAGAACCAGCGTTTTGACTGAACCTCTTCTACTTCTGCTGCATGAGAAGAAGAGAACACAGTTTCAATTTTCTGGGTCTTAAAAGAGTCTGTGTTTGTGATATATGTCCTTATTTCATGCAAAATGCTAGCTCGCTGTCTGGATGCATTTAAATCTGCTCTAAGTTTGCGTTTTTGTCACCTATCACACATGTGCACTTCAGTACACCGACAGAAAGCCGGTTAATGCGTTTAAATGCAGTGCGAAATCGAGGTAAGAGGCAAAAAACTACCTGTGTCAACACCGATAAAAGAAAACGGGTTACCCCATTTACATGAATATGTTCATTGTCGGCTTATTATGCATAATCGGCTTAAGAACATGCATGTAAACGCACCCACTGTCATGTTCAAGAAAACAGTTTGAGATGATTTAAGCTTTGTGACATGCTGTGTTATCCTGCTAGACATAGCCATCAGAAGATGGGTACACTGTGGTCATAAAGGAATGGACATGGTCAGCAACAATACTCAGGCTGTGGTGTTTAAATGATGTACATTGGTACTAAGGTGCCCGAATTGTGCCAAGAAAACATCCCCCACGCTTTTATACCACCAGCAGCCTGAAGCCTAACAATATAGATGTTGTTTCTGGATGTCATTTTTCTGCCATTCTACCATCTGAATGTTACAGAAGAAATCGAGACTCATCAGATCAGGCAATGTTTTTAAAATATGAATTACTACCATGGGTGCAGCAGGCCCAATGATATTATGCAGTGCTAGAAAATAGGCTAACTTCCATCAACATAACCAAAGGGACAGGCGTCAGGCGCAAAGGGACAGGGTCAGGCGCTGCGTAACATGACTACGCCTGCTGGCTGCTGCAGCCATTGGGCCTCATTAATGAAACTTTCATAAATATATGAGCAAATTCTGAGTAATTTGCACGTAAAATGGACCTTCATGAAAACTCTGCTCCAGATTCACAAACGCTTCGTTTACCATGGATTCGTTAGTTAAACGTGTGTATGTTAGTGAATTCCAAACGTGTAAAAAGGATGCGCGTGCACGCTTATTCATAATTTGCATAAGTTACAAATGCTAATGACGTGACCAGGTATGCTGTGGACTCTTCTGGAATTCTTTCTCAGGTTTGGATCCAGGATCTTGCATAAATGTTGAAGAGACTAATTGGGCATATGACTAGCAATAAATATTAAATTATCATGTGTCCACCAAAGCATTAGCCTGACAAGCCAGACCCACATCAAGATGTTTGGTCTGAAAACTCACCATAGACAGGGCTCAATCTGAGGTGCGAGATAAACAGTTGTCTTTCAAACTCCCTCTGCACGCGATAGGATAGCGCTACAACCAACCAGAGCAACGAAGGTGAAACAGAGCTTGTTGATAGATTAAACATTCACCGTATCCGGTCGGCTAAACTCCGAACACATCTTCCCTTTTTAAGAATGACTTCAGTGCCGTTCTTTGTTCTTTTCTCAGAGAAAAGCTTAACTCCAAGTCTTCCAGAGTCGCGGTCAAAGCTGATTCGAAAGACCGCCGCCGTTCGCCAGTTTCTGTTTACTAGAAGCAAGCAAACGCAACTCGGCCGTTGTCATTATGGCCCCGCCCACCGACTCTATACACGATGTGATTGGCCCGTCCAGAAGGGAACATTTTCGTGAATCCGAAAATTTACATCAAAGCGGCTTTACGAACGATTTACACACAAATTCGTTCTGCTCGTGTTTCATGAATGAGGCCCATTGTACGTCAGCAAAGTTCCTTGATTATTACGCAGGAATGAAAGTATAGTTCGCAGCCATATCGGTCTTAAAATGGTAAAATGGTAAATGGACTGCATTTATATAGCACTTTTAACAGACCCTATGGCCATCCAAGGCGCTTTACATTTTGCCTCACATTCACCCATTCATACACCGATGGTGATGTCAGCCATGTAGCCTAGAGCACCCTCCAGCTCGTCGGGAGCAGCTGGGGTTAGGTGTCTTGCTCATGAACACTTCGACACTTGGTCAGGTGGAACCGGGGATCTAACCACCAACCTTTCAGTTTGTAGACAACCTACATGAACCACTGAGCCACTGCCACCCCGGCAAAAATTGCAACATTTCATTTTCTGTCGGTCTTAGTACACAATGTAGCTAAAGAAGAGTTACGTTTTAAATAGGAAACATATAAAATCTCCTTAAAACTTATTTTTGAGCGAGAGGATAACGGTCATTTCAGATTCAATGATCAATGATCTATGATCCAGAGATCGGCTGAATGCATTTGAAAACTGTAAAACTCAAGTCTTTAATTCTAGGGGAGTTGGAAAATGAGCCTATTTTCAAAACAAGTGGAGTGTTCCTTTAAATGTGGCATTTGAAAAAGTATTTTCTTGTAAAACGCACTCCAATAATATTTATATTCAAAATCTCCTGCGTTGCATAACCCAGAATTAGCCATTGAGTCTGGTCCAGTTCACATCCCAAAATCCATTACACAGACCCAAGAAAGCAGCTTAGGTGTCAAAGAACATTTAATAATCAGATTGTTTTTAAAAATAGACTTCTTATTGATTGTTGGTTGGGGTAGGTCAGAGATTAGCATGTGGCGTGTTTTGTGTGTTGTACAGTTGTTTGTTTTGTTCAGATCAGGATTATTAAATGCCATTTCATTGCAACAATTCACAAAATCTCTCTCTCAGAGAGGCTTTAAAAAGAAAATTACCCAATTAAGGGCTTTCCTCTGGTGATCATGCTTCAAAAGTGTAATCTATAATGTTTTTCTTAAGCCTTAATGCCTTAAATAAAACCAAACTGCATATATTGAAGGGATTACTCAGAGAAAAAAAAAGCTCTGTCATCTTTTTATCATCTTTATGTTGTCCCAAACTTCCAACCATGCCATCAGGCTTGAAATAAGAAGTTCAGGTTGCTCATGTCAAGTCTTTTTGGAGTTTCTCAAGTGTGAATCACCATTGTTGCACAGAAGAAAAAAGATCAGAGTTTAACATCTCTTGACAGATTAAAATATGAATTTGGAACATGAGAGTGAGGAAATTACAATTCTTGGGTGAACGATTCCTTATCACAGTCTACTGGAAAGAAAATTTTGCTCAAACACTATAAACATTTCACAATGGTTGTTTTGCAGTGTTTTATAATAGTGAGTGGGGTCTCTGGTGCTCTTTCGAGCTAATAATCCCAGAAGTGCAGTAATCCTGAAAGTGCACCAAAATTAAAATATTAATTTAAACCAAGTTATTTGACCTTACATTTATAGGTTAAACACATAGTACAGAAACATACTCAAAGCCATTCAGTTTCAAGTAAACAGTGACGGAGGACAGTGTGTTCAGAGTGGAAAACTAGTGCACTACTGTGCTTACTTTGCATAACTGTATGCACTGTACTGTATACTACATAAGGTGATTATGTCCAAATGCTCATTATGTCCAAAGTACAGACCATTATAATCTCAGAAAGAAATGGTATATATTTTTATTTTTTTTATTAATACATTTAGAAATGTTTTAACTTTTACCTATAATTTTGTGTATATTTTAAAGAAAATCCTCATTATGTCCAGACTAACATCCAAACTGCAAGCAGCACTTATCGGGGCCAAGTGCAAAGAAGGCACAACAAGTCAAGAGTGCATGGCTGGGAGCATCAGACCAACTGCAACAATGAGGAATTAAAAGCATATTAAAGGTCCCATTCTTCACGTGTTTTCGAAGCTTTGATTATGTTTACAGTGTGCAATATAACATGAGTTCATGTTTCGTGTGTAAAAAAACAGTATTTTTCACTCAATTTACTTATCTGTACAGCGCTGTTTCCTCTGTCCTAAAAACGGCCTGATTATTTCCTTGTTCTATGAAGTCCCTCCTTCAGAAATACGTAACAAGTTCTGATTGGGCCAGCGCTTCCCGTGTTGTGATATGACAGCAGCTTAGCGCACTTTGCCCGGAAAGGTCCCACCTCTTACCATAACGGGGAGATGCAAGTGCTGAATGCACGCTCTTCTCCACGTGGGAGAGCAACAAGACCACTCCCCCTTTTTTGCGTGTTCTTGTGGGCGGAGGGTTAGTCAACAAACGGTTTTAGTGATGTCATTACATCCCTGCACTTCCTGCTGTAGTCCAAACCGGCCGTTCGCTGAAGGCTTTGAAAGGGAACTTCTGTTAAATAAAATATCTCACTTGGCATTGAACTTTGAGCTTTATAATTTTACAGGTATTATTTATGCTCTAACAGCAATATTACACACTAACTAAAGTTTGAAAGATGGAATCGCGAATAACGGGACCTTTAAGATGATTTTAGACAAAATAACATTAAATACTTTTATCCCCTCTATCCCCTCTCCCCCTCCCCCTGACTCGAGGTTACCAGATAGACTGCAGAATCCAGCAGGAACATTTGTAGCTGCAGCTGTGGTAACTAGAGCAGATCTGGCAACCCAGATGCAGAAACACTACTGACTTCATTACTGGTAGATCGGTGGAACACAACATGTCAACATCAACATCAGCTGAGGGCTGCAACAACAACTTTTAAGTGACAATATCCTGGCCGGACTACTGTTGTCAGTGATATAAGTATTTGAAATTAACAATTCTCTTAATATCTATACATATCAGGTAGCCTGGATGCCAGCCGTCCTTAGCAATGGCCACAACATTTTTAGGTCAGGCGGTTCGGTCTGGACTCGATCCATAGAAGAGTAATTATCTCCGAACAGAAACTGTTCGGACCAATGAAATCAAGGCGGGCTTTAGACAATGACGGACAGATGATAAACAGTAATGTAATCATGCACGTCATCAAAGGGGCTTGGATTATATTTGTTCGAATCCTAAACGGAGAGCTTGTTTGTATATGCATTCACCTTCACAATTTCTCTCAAAAATGATGATCATGTTGGTAAGTACTCTGTGTATCATTAAATTCTTTTATTTTTTTACAACATCAAAGATCGTTTATTCCAGCACACAGACAGGGTTGCCAAGTTTTTACAACAAATCCCGCCAACTACTAGGCCTAAACAATAGCTTCTCAGGGAAAAAAAGGAAGGTGTTTTTTTTTTTTTTTTGGGGGGGGGGGGGGGGGGGGGGGGACAATGCGTCACCTCGTTGCTCTGATTGGTTGTAGGTCTATCTAATTGAGGTCTTTCCTGGTTCGGTTGAAACACTCCCCATAATCACAGCCCAATGGAGCAGTTGCAGACTCATATTCTGACTAGAATTGAGTATGACCACGTCAAGCTACATGACAGGGCCATTTTTTATGTGGTGCAGTCAGAGTACAGTTAGCCTGACAAGCCAGACCCCCATCAACATATTTGGTCTGGAAACTCACCACTGAAGGGGCTCAGCCTGAAGGGTGGGATAAACGGTTGTCTTTCAAACTCCCTCTGCACGCAATTGGATAGCGCTACAACCAACCAGGTCGGCAAAACTCTGAACACATCTTCCCTTTTTAAGAATGACTTCAGTGCCGTTCTTAGTTTTTTTCTCTGAGAAAAGCTTAACTCCAAGTCTTCCAGAGTCACGGTCAAAGCTGATTCGAAAGACCGCCTTTCACCAGTTTCTTTGTTTACTAGAGGCACGCAAACACAACTCTGCTGTCATTATGTTAAGCCATGCCCACTGACTCTATACACGATGTGATTGGCCTGACCAGAGTTTGGTTTTTACAGCTCAGAAGGTATTGAGAGTTGCTAGACGACACTCGTGGCAGATTAGATTTGCTGCCGCTAGGGTGCGTCTAGATTTCTAGGCTAGACTACGGTAACAATGACACAGGCAAAGTTTGGTGTTAATATGTCAAAGCATTGCAGAGGTACAGCCTCAAGAGTAATTTTGGCACCATGCCTCAAATTTTTTTTGTGGAGCTATACGAAAATGGTTTCATCTACCAACAAGAAATTAGTTTTAATTTGGAGTCTTCAACTCAATTGCCCTAGCGCCACCAACTGTCCAAATGTTTCCACAATTTTGAATTTTCTGGGGAATTTCTTTTTTTAACTCCTTGTAGGCCGTTACTTCAATTTTCAAAAAAAAAAATGGACCAGATCATCTTCAGACAATGCAGAAAAAAATTTATGGAATTCTAGTTGATTCGCCAAACTGTACTCAAATAACACGTGAGCGAATTCAACAAAGTGCCTGCCAAAATGGACGCTATCGCTGCACCACTTTAGCATATTGCAACCAAACTTGGTGTGAGTTATGCCAACCATAACCTGAGGCTACCGCAGTGTTTCGGCACAGTGCCACCAAGTCAGGAGACATGAAAGATTGACATATTTGCTTATAACCTCTGAATGCTCTGACCAAAAATTACAAACCGGTATTTGTATGCACGTGTGCCATAAGATTTGAGACAGCATTCAATGATACCCAGTTTTCCCATATCAGCCATTTTGGGCATCAGCCATTTTGAATTTTGTTGTAAAATGCTTTATTTTACAAACGCATTGGCGTATCGTTATGAACGTAACTCGGTATGTGTCTTTGGCACCATGCGCTAACAGTATTTAAAAAGTGTTGAAGCAGCGCCACTTTGTGGTCAAAAGTTATAATGAAATTTCCAAGCTAATAACTTTTGATTAAATTATCCTACTGTAATGAAACTGGTCTTAATAAATTTACTGGGTCATGTTAGGAACATAGATAATTTTGCCAGTCAGCCAAACTTCCTGTCCAAAATTTAGATTTTCTTTAAAAACGTACTTTTTCGTTCTCCTCATAGACCGTTTGCCCGATTTTCACCAGATTCGAGTCAGATCATCTTCAGACTATGCCGAAAAAAAGTTATAGATTTCATGGCGATAGACGAAACCGTTTTTGTGCATTTTAATACATCTTAAAATGTATTATTGCTCGTTGTTGGTGTGACTTTTCATGTTCTTTGTGCTTGGCCCCAGTAATTGCTGCTTGCAGCTATATAATTATTTTATTTATTATTTTAAAAACTATTTGTTTTTACTTAATTATATTTTTATTTAAAAAAATCTAAACCTATACCCATTAAAAACCCTCAATATATCCAGATAGTTTAGCTATAAATGTTAGTATTTTATTTAAGTATCTATTTTTTTACTCTTATGTTTTAACTTTTGGAATGTATATACTAAATGAACAGATAAAAAGATTAAAAAGTTATTAAAAATGACTTACGGTCGAGAGCTGTGGATTATGGGAAAGAGCACATTCAGTGTGCCATTCTGAACACAGACAGCATCAGGGCAGTTTCATAAAAATAAAAATAAAAAAATCACCTGGACACTGATTAATTCTGAAGTTTATTTGTCCCGTTTCATTAAGAATTTTGATTAATCAAAAGGCCTTATAAACAGTTTATGGCTCGCAGAGACACTGATTGCTTACAGGAAAGATTCTTCTAAACAAATCCCATCAGTTCACTAAAATGCTAACAGATTGCATCTTTGTGTGTAGTGCCATCTTTGTGACGACATACTATTCGCTTAAGGCCAAAGGGTACTTAACGCAGCATCGGAAAATTTCAATTTCAAACACAAACCATCTTAATGCACAGAATGCAGTGAGGTTTTGTTTAATTTCTGACATGTGGAGGGTTTATGGGACAGAACGGACCTCAGGTGGTCGCTTCAAAACTGCATCTGAAATGCAGTCTCTTCATGCACAGGCATCCTTCATAGTACCTTATTTAATAGTCTGTTACAGATCATCAAGTTTCAATATCAAAAACGTGTATCTGACAAGATCTTTCTGTCGATGAGATCGCAGTACAAGCGTGCCACGCATCATGTCGCGATCTCAGCTAATCTATGAGCCGACAAACGCACATACGCACTCTCTCACACATATACAAACACTTTAAAAAACATTGTAAAATGAACAAACAAATGACATACATGAAAACATGAATCACGTTCCCATGATCGGACAAAATCAAAAACAAAAAAAAAGCAACAGAAAAACTGACAGAGAGACCCAGAGAAAGTCAGCGGGTGAAAAACCGGAGCAAATCCCCCATAACGCTTTGGGCCTGACGCATAGTGACCCTTTATTTTCTGTGATGTCATCATTCAGAGCCTTTTCGGTGACCACAGCAGTGACCGCAGACACCCCTCGGACCCTATAACAGCAGCACTAGAGGACGAGGGACAGATAACCCTCGGCATGAGAGCTCCTGACCAGGGCGAGAGAGAGAGAGGGCTGACGGGGCGTTCTGGGGGTCGGGGCGGAGGACAGGTGGGGCCGGGGGTCGTCCCGGGGGGCTAGCGGTTGTTCTTGGCTGCCTCCTTAGCCGCAACGATCAGTGGTGTGAGGCTGGACAAAGGCTTGGCCACTTTCAGGAACTGGTGCTGCAGGGGGAAGACAGAGACATCTCTTATTATGCGTATCAAGGCTACATTTATTTGATAAAAAATGTTGTAATACTGTGAAATATTATTACAATATAAAATAACTGTTTTCTATTTGAATAAATTTTAAAATGTAATTTATTCCTGTGATGCAAAGATGAATTTTCATCATTACTCAAGTCTTCAATGTCACATGATCCTTCAGAAATCATTCTATGATAATTTGCTGCTCAAGAAACATTTCTGACCATTAACAATGTATTACCTCAATATTTTATGGACACCGTGATGCATTTTTATTTTTCTGAATGGAATTCTTTGATGAATAGAAAGTTCAAATAAACAGAATTTGTTTGAAATAGAAATCTGTAGCATTATAAATGTATATACAGTAACTTTTGATCAATTTAAAGCATTCTTGCTGAAGTAAAGTATTAATTCCTTTGTTTAAAACTACAATATTACTTACACCAAACCTTCAAACAGTAATGTATATTGACAAGTATTTGAAGAGTTTTGAACCTGTTTTGATAATTTTTTTACTTAGTTGAATTAATTAAAACATATAATTGATAATTTGATCATAAAGTTTAATTTATTGTCCCTCATACAGCCAACTATTTCAAAAACTGTTTAAACCTAGTCAGCTAGAAAGTGTACTGTGGATTTCAGTTCTTATTGTTAAATTCTATTTTCTGCTCCCACACACTCTGATGACTGAGATTTCCAGCAGCTTTTCACATTATTTACACAAGTTTCTCCATCTGCCTTATTTAATGCACTATTGAGTCATATAATGCGTTACACAACCTCACTCCTGATGCTCTCATACTTTCAGCTTCTGGGGCTTTTCTAGAAAGTTCTGGCATCACTTTTATTCCAACTAACAGACGTGAGTTTTCATAATCAGACGTGAGTGTGGGAGTGACATAAGAGCAGGAGGGAGAGAGGCTTTTATGGAGCCGACACTGAATGATATTATCTGAATTAAATTTCTAGAAAATCTAGGTAACACTTTATTTTGATAGTCCACTTTAGACATTCTACTAACTATAAGTAACTTTGCAACTACATCTCAACTAACTGTCATTAGAGTATCTGTAGACTGTCTGATTAATATTTACTAAAACTTTATTTTTTCGGTCCCCCAACAGACATTCTACTGACTATAAGTAAATTGGCAACTACAATTCAACTTATTCTACTAACCCGAACCCTAACACCTAACCGTAACCTACCAGTCTACTGACAGTATGCTAATACTCTAATGACAGTTAGCTGAGATGTAGTTGCAAAGTTACTTATAGTTAGTAGAATGTCTAAAGTGGACTATCAAAATAAAGTGTAACCAAAATGGAATATAGGCTTGGAATGGAGATAATATACACACTACATAACAAAAGAAGCTTTTTTTTTTTGATTTTTATTTTATTTTATTTTTTATAAATGTTATAGAGGTTATTGCTATAAATTAAAAAAATCTAAATAAAAAAAATGCGGTAATGTATGAAGGACAATAAATTAAACTAAAAAAAAAAAAAAATCTAATGTTTTATCAGTTAATCAGTAACTAAATACAATTAATACAATAAATAATACCTTAACAAATAAACTTTCTAAATTAACAAATATAATTATATTAATAATTTATAATAACACAATAACAAATAATTTAAAAATGTACCTTTAAACCTTAAAAAAGTCAGCTGCATTATTTAATCCATTTGCTACTCAAGTCTATTTATTTCCTAGCCATGAAAAGTAATTTGAAAAGCAATGAATGGATAATCGATTGTTTCCTCTTTATTTTCTAGAAATTTCCACATCTGCATTTTAAGCCACTATTCACTGATAAGGGTCAAGCATTAAAGGGATAGTTCCCCCAAAATGAAAATTAGCCCATGATTTACTCATTATCCTAGGTGTATATGACATTCTTCTTTCAGAGGTACACAATTGGAGTTACATACATTTTTTTTCCTAGTTCTTCCAAAATTTATAATGGCAGTGAATTGTTGGGTCATTTTTAAAGGGGGGGTGAAATGCTGTTTCATGCATACTGATCTTTTTACACTGTTAAAGACTTGGAATCCCATACTAAACATAGACAAAGTTTCAAAAGTTAAGGTGGACGTTTGATGGGAGTATTTCTTTGTCAAAAATACTACTTCCGGTTAGTCATAAGTTTCGGCAAGTTTTTTGAGATCATGCGTCCCCTTTGACGTTAATGGGGGCGGAATTTCCTTGTATGGGCCTTACGGACAATTCTACCGGAAGCGCGTGAGAGAGAGCGAGGGAGAGAGCGAAAGCAACAGCCTACGCCCATCAAAGCGGTGGCTTGTAGGATGCTGGACAGGTGATGTGCACATAACAATGTCACCAAAAAAGTGCGTTTTTGGTTGCCAGACCAAGACAGTCCTGCACAGATTCCCCAAAACCCCGTGTTAAGGCAACAGTGGATGGAATTTGCTTTTCCGGATCAGCAACTGAGTTGCGCGAATGTTTATATCTGTTCGCTGCATTTCGGTGCCGACTGTTTCATAAACAAGGCCCAGCTCGACGCCGGATTTTCCCAATCGCCTAATGCTGAATGATGGAGCAGTCCCAACGTTAGAAGGGTGAGTGAGACTGCTTCAAATGTCTGTTTTTTTTTTTAGTCCGCTTACTGTCTACACAAACCACGCGTAAACACACAAACACACGTGCACAACTGCACTTCCCACATGTACACCTTCAAAGACAAAAATACGACGATATAATTCAAGTATAAATATGTAAATAACACAAGCCGCTAAGCATATTATATAGTTAGTGTATAACTTGTACCACATAGAGACGTCCTGCTCTAGTCGTTTTTGCTGCTGCTCCTGTTCAACTGCAGCCTCTGGGTCTGATTCCGGATCATAGATGTATGGCTGTATCTGATTAAAAGCCATATTTTTATTTTGAATAAAGTTTTTTTCCCGCTGTTGACACAGCTTTACGACGCACTCGACTCAACATAGCAGCAGCGAGCACACGTCATTATTTAGCTCCGCTCACACGACACGCCCCCACCCGCTCGGCTTTTTTCGGAAAGACTCGGAACAGCGCATCTTTCTTATATAATTATTAAAAAAATAAAGACTTTTCGGAGATATGCAGGATGCAATGCTACTCTATAGGTACTCAAGATTGACATGACACTGACTGAAACTGAGTGTTTCACCCACCCTTTAAAGTCCATAAAAGTATATCTATCATCATACAACTGCTCCACACAGCTCCGAGGGGTTAATAAAGTCACCTCTAAAGCGAAGTGGAAAAAAAACTTTATAGACTAAAATAATGAGCTTCCTACGGTCAGCTTATGGTAAAAGAGTATCTGACGCATGGCAAGCTTTAAACAAAGCCTCTCGCGGATAGGGCTGGGCAACAAACTCAAGCCCCTCTTCTCTAATGTAGAAATCATCTGCCATTTCTCTTTAAAAATTCTTGTTTTAGACTCAAATTAATAACTGGTGTTTTGTTTTGCTCTATTCTCTTCGCTTCTGCGTTTGTCAATACACATGTGTCAAGGGTTCAAGGGTTAAGGGTTACTCTTTCACCATAAGTCGACTTGCTACCGGTGACTGCCGAAAGCTAGTTACTTTAGTCTGTAAAGTTTTAAATATGAATATTTTTCTTACACAAACACGCCACTTTGCTTCAAAATGACTTTATTAACACCCTGGAGCTGTGTGGAGCTGTTATACATTCGCGAATAAAGCACCATTTCCATCCAATGAGTAAACAAGAACAAAATCACTTCCTGAGGTGTCGCTAAATATCACTAAGAAAAATGGAAGTAGGATAAATCACTTAACATTACCACATAAACGTGGTAATGTTATCTAGCTCCACAGTCGTGCAAGACTGTAGTTCTGGGGGTAAAGGTAATTATACTGAACTACTTTTTGACAACTTTGCACAGGCATTTCAGAACTACCAAACCAGCAGCTTGCCATGCAACAAGATCGGTCCAATGGTTATTCCAATTATGCCATCCCATCCCATCCCATCCCATCTTTTTTTTATGTGCATCAAAGAACTTATTCAGTAAATGTGTTACCATCATAGTTTGTGTGCATATTTCCTTATTCTCAATTGAGTGTATAAGTTTTATATGTGCATTTTTAGAATTTATACGCCTCTTGGTGTATCCATCCAGCGTTTTTTTATGCAATATAACTGTAACAGGACCAGGAAGAAAACACTGAACACACACACACACACACACCTGTAAGAGTTCCTTTGCTGAGCCCCTCTTCTCCACGTCCATTTCTAGACAGCAGTTTAAAAAGTCACGAAACACGGAGGAGAGTTTCTCTGGGTTCTGCAGCTCTGGAGTTCCATTGGTGGCGATGAGGTACAGAGCCTGGACAACGGGACACACAAAAACCATGAACATTAAATACAGCACCAGAGGCTTTCATTTGAAAGGCCATTTGAAATGCTCTTGGATATATTAAAAACTTAAGGAATAACCATCAAGAGGTTTCTAGTAAGCAAGGAGTCAAATATTCATTCATTTATACATTCATTCATCAAATCAGGAACAGATGTGTTATTAAAATATATACACATTTAGGGATTATAGGGGTTATGGCCCTAAATGATTACCACGGTATTCTTATGAACCATGGTATTCTTTTCAGTACCTTTGTTGTTCCATCTAAAAACAGTTCATGGTTTTGTTAATCACCCAGGACCATAAATCAATCAAAATATCATGGTGTTACCATCAGATACCGTCACCATTATAGTACCGTTATATACAATGGAAATGTTTAGAGTATCATTTCTAAGGTGTTCCAGCATACATGTCTAATTTGAACCTATATTGATAAGATGCACATAATGCTGAGTAAAGGTTTAGATGTCTTTAATCTTACCCTTAGAGGGTTTTCGTTGAGGTACGGTGGTTCGCCCTCTATCATCTCAATTGCCATGATGCCCAGGGACCAGATGTCCACTTTGGGTCCGTAGGCCTTGCGGGTCACCACCTCCGGTGCCATCCAGTAGGGCGTCCCCACCATGGTGCTTCGTTTGCTTTGTTCAGGAGTGATCTGAGCGCAGAAGCCGAAATCAGCTGAGAGACACAGATAGACAAATGTTTAGACATAATCATATGTGGCTGATTATCACTTCATGTGATATCAAATATACAGCAGGAGTAGTGAAGCATGGTCATAATCTGGATTCTTGCTCCCTCTACTGGCCAAAAAAGAAGCCTTTGCAGTTTGCACAAACTGCACAGTTTGTCATATTCAGAATAGGACCCGCATCATATTCAGGCTTCCTTTAAATCCTTATCAAAGCCAAGGATGAAAAATGTACCATTATCATCAAGACCTCATTTAAACAGCACTCAAGGCCGAGACGTAGGTCCATATATCACTAATATACATGAAAATTAACAAGCCAAAACAGCCCTAAATGTTTTAGATCGAAAAACTGAAACAAATTGGAAGACAAACAGTTACAAACACTCACTGAGTTTGACAGAGCCATCCATGCCCAAGAGAATGTTGTCACTCTTGATGTCTCTGTGAATAACCTGATTCGAGTGAAGAAACTCCAGGGCTTGTAGACACTGCATGGACAAGATCAACACGGTTTCAAAAACTAGTGACAGCATGCAATTATTTTAGTATTATTTAGTTTTTAGTTTAATTTTAGTCTTTTTGATGTGCTTTTATATATTTTTAAAAATAATTTTATATTTCAGTATTTTTTAAAAATAATTGTATCACTGGTTTCAAAGGCAAGTAATTTACACACACTCAAGTTGTTCCAAACCTGTATGAATGTCATTGTTCTACTGAACACAATGGAAGACATTTGGAAGAATGTTTGTAACCAAGCAGATCTCAGGCTTGATCCCATTGACTACCATAATATTTTTTCCTACTATGGTAATCAATGGGGCCCAAGATCTGCTTGGCAACCAACATTCTTCAAAATATATTATTTTGTGTTCAGCAGAACAAAGACATTTATACAGGTTTGAAACAACCTGAGTGTGTGTAAATTTTTCATTTTTCAGAATTTTCATTTTGGGGTGAACTATCCCTTTAAGTCCAGTCCCAGACTAAAGTGCATGTTTGAGCTATTTTAAATGAAAGAAACTAGCACTTACATATCTTAAAATATTTCAGTGACATTTTCCCCCAGTTTTACTACAATGATTTTTCCCCCCCAGCAATTACCACAATGATTGATTTGAAGTTTTAGATTATAATAACAATGGTTAACTGGAGAAATAAATCCATCCAAGATGGTGAACATCAAGAGAAATGTTAAATATGCACTATGTAACTTTTCCGTCCCCTAGAGGTCGCCTATTCAAAACAAAGGCCTAGATTGATGACGCCAAGTTTACGTGCAGAATCTTGGTACATGTGGTCTTCCTGTGGAAAAGAATTAGGATAGGACTCGGGTAGAAATCAAGTTTATGGATGCGATTATTAATGTTACTATATTATGATGCAGAGCAGGATCGAGAATTTTGGGAGCTAAGCAAGGCCGCCTGCTGTAGCGATTGTTAATAAGATGAACGCAACACCCGCCTTGCAAGCAGCGGGACTTTTATTATGCCACAGTCGCCGGCACCATTTCCGCTTTTCCGGTCATGAGTATGAGGTAAAGGAGCTCTGTTTATCATAAAATACATTTGAGTGTGTTGAAAATGATGTTATGACGTTACTCTGTGCATTCACATGGCGGCTGCTATGACATGTGTTACACACTGCAATAAGAGAGTGAAGCGTTTCTGCAAAATAAAACCTGGAAACCGAGGGTGACACAGATAGGACGCCATTGATAGGCGACTCCCTCACATGTCCGGTTCCTTGGATAAAAAGACAATTTTCTCAGATTTACAAATAGTTGGAAACATTTGTGATATTGCAAGTTCTCAATTGAAAATAATAAATAACATTGGTCTGGTGGTTTTTGGATATTTTACTGAATTTTTAAAAAATAGTGCACCTTTAATTGTTAAGTTTATATAGTTATATTAATTATATACTAAATATAGTTGCAATGAGTATACATTTCAGAACACGTTTATGATTATTAAGCTATTTTGTCATCTTTCGACAAGCTGGATGGTGCCTTACATGGCTGACATCGCCGTCGGTGTATGAATGGGTGAATGTGAGGCAAAATGTAAAGCGCTTTGGATGGGCATAGGGTCTGTTGAAAGCGCTATATAAATGCAGTCCATTTACCATCTTTTGTAATGAACGCTATTTTTAAGAGTTGGTGCCTATGAAGAGAGTTGCAAATCAGTCACTTATGAGCCTCCATTTCCCTTGGGATTCGGCCTTAGTAGATAGCGAGAGAAAAAAAACTTATGGTAAGTAGAATAATTTCACACTCACTTCCCGACAGACAGCGGCGATCTGTGCTTCATCCATACATGTTTCCGTCACCACGTCGGTCAGGGAACCTCCTGCCAGATACTCCATAACCACCCAGAGCTCGTCCCCCACCAAGTAACTATGGCAACAAGACAGCATCGTCAACAACATGGTCACATTGCTGAGTGATGCAGCGGCCTTGCCGTGACAACAGAATTATTGTACACTTCTGCTTTTATTAGTGTAGACATGAAGAAATACACCATGGACACAGAGATAAGTTTTAGATTTCATTAGATAATAAGACTTTGTTTTTAAAAAATATTTTAAATTTTTTTAGTTCTTCTTTTTGGTGTCTTAAACGTCACCATTTTTTAAAAAAAGATTATGCTTAAAGACCCACTGAAATCAAAATGGAAGGTTTTTTTTTTGCCTTTTTATGACCGTGTTAGCCTTAAAGTTATGAATAAGCTGGTATGTTCCAAAACAATGGCAAAATTTGCATTTAGGAGATAAGCATTCAAAATTTACAGTCTCTCACTTCCATTAAAACGAATTAAAGATTTTGATGACATCATCGCAGACTTCACCTTCTTATCAAATCTTCTGTCCAATCAAATGCTGTCTAGAATCTAAAGTCCGTCCCCTACGCTGCTGAAGTTGCGGCTGAAATAGGTCAGTTGTTCACAAATTTACTAATTTCTACATGGTGAAAGGCACATGGCACATGTGATAGGAAACGATTCAGTGTAAAAATGCTTCATTTGAGGCAAATGAAGCCTGTTTTTACGTTAGTTTCACGCACCACAGCAGCGCACACACACACCAATGACTCTGGTCTAAATTTAGACTACAGACACAAGAGCGCAGCGCGGATCTTATGCGCGAGTCGGCGCAGAAAACAAAAAATATCTCACCCATTTGAATTCTGCACAGAATTCTGCATTTCAAAGCAATGTGGAGGAGATTATGATGATAAACAGTGTTAGAGGAAACTGGCTTTACCAAACAGAAAGGTCCCCTCTAGTCACACTGTATATTAACGAAGCGCTATTGGCTGTTTCAAAAAAGGGGAGGAGCTGATAACAGCTGGAGCCGTTTGGGGAAATCACGTCAACACACTGAATAATGCGGCGCATTTCAAGGCACTTGAGTGGGCCTTTAAGAAAGTTAACTTAAAGGGATAGTTCACTTTGAAATAAAATTTTCACTTCCAGCGCTTTCCGCGCTTGCGCAGACTAAAGCCAGAACGTGCGAATGTCACAACAGGAAACACGAACGCGCACCCTCGGATCAGTCGGACGTAGTGGTGTACAAGAGGTAAAAACAATATAAATACTGTTTGTTTTCTCACGCAAACCGCTCGTTTCGTGTCTTAGCCCATTAGTGTGTACTCACGATGGGGGATTGTTTAATTTGGACTTCTCTGTGTATGCTTTTTGAGGTGGTGACCATAGACCGACATTATGTGAGGCACAGACAAGAACGGTTTGACCTAAAATGATCAAAATTAAAACTACTGGGGAAACAAATACTCCTACATCTTGGATGCCCATGAGGTAAGCTAAAACATAAAAATTTAATTTCCAAGTGAACTATCCCTATAAAGAAAATACAACATAAATAAAATAAAAAAATACTAAACAAAAATAAAAGGCAACAGTTTAAAAAATAAAAAATAAACAGTATTCTTGTATAAGCTGTGAAAACAAGTACATTATATTGGACTATTTTATATGATTTTGTTTCTAAACTAAATGTATACATTTATTTAAAAAAAATTAAAGAAAAAAAAATATTTAAAAAAAGAGGATATTTTAACTGGAAAGCCAGATAAAATACTGATTAGGCAAATGATTTTACCTGTCCAGGTAATTGACGATGTTGGGGTTCTTGTTTTCCCTCATGACTAAGATCTCGTTGATGATCAGCTCTTTCTTGGGCTGCTGCTGTAGGTTCATCTGTTTGATGGCCACCTGAGAGAACAAACATCAGAATAAAAGCTTTTAGACACACTTGAAGATTAATCTGAGAGTCTTGGGCTCCATTAGCCCTGTCTCTGAGCATCTCTCCATTAACGTGAATGAGAGTTAGCTTTGAGATTAGCTCTCTTTGTGTGTAGGTATGATTACAGCGTGCGCTCAGCTCAGAGGAATGCCATCAGATCAATAACACATGCCGTATCCCCTGATTCATTGTTATCGATCAGAGAAAATGTCGAAGTCTCTGTCGGAATCGCATAAATGATGACGACAGGTGCCCTCTATTAACCGTAAGAGCATGTGGACACTGGAAAGGCTGTCGATATTGCCAAACCCATGATAAGAGTTCTCCAAATGGAAACAAAATCATTAAACCTATAAGCAAAAATAACAGCGATGCTTGCTTTATTTGTAGTGTTTGAGAAGTACGGACCTAGTGAGCAGATGTACGTCATCCATTATCTTTAAGACAAGACAAAACATTAAAAATTATTGATATATTGATTTATATTTCATTTTATTTATGCTTTATTTTTTATTTTATTTTGTTTTATTTTATTTGTTTTATTTAAATAAAATAAATAAATAAATAAAAATAATAATAATAAAAAAAAAATCTGCTCAACTGATCTTGTTTGCTTGTGTTTTGCTGGAAATCACCAACATGCTCTTTAAGAACAAATTATATGTTAACATTTGTCAAAAGTGCAATATGAAGTTTGTTTAAATCATAAACCATATGAGCAATAACCAAACACCCCTAATAAGGCAAGCATCACTATTATTATTATTGACCTAGTGAGCAGGTGTCCGTCACATTTCATTTTAAGCATTATATTCGAATGGACTAACATCATTTAACGTCTGTAATACATGATGCATTTGCTTGTTAATGTTGTTTTAACATAAATCTGGAAATGTTATAGCTTCATATTGCAGATGAGCAAACATTTTTCTTGAAGAAAGCACGTCTAGATGAAGTATGTGGAATCAGTGGAGAAACACATTGCTGGCTGGCACCTCAAAAGTCTCACCTCTTGCCCTGTGGCGATGTCTATGGCTGTGTAGACTGTTCCAGACGCCCTGATGGGGTAGGAAGTAAAGATTTGGATGAATGTTTGAAGATCATAATACATCAAATGTCCATCAGAATACTCACCCCTGGCCAATCTTCTCAAAACGTGTGTACTTCTTCTTCGGGTCACCCACGCTGACTATACTTCCTGTGGAGTAAGGGTCACAAGTTATTTTCAGAGATATAAAAAAATAAAAATACCAAAAATGAACAATTTTAAAAGAGAGAAAATAATTAAAATGTAGCACATTTTAAGACAGAGCTGCACAAATTGATTAAATTTATAATTCAAACTGTGATATGAATTTGTGTAATTATTAAACTCGAGATTAGAAGGTGACGTAAATGTAAATGTTTCTTTTTTCTTTTTATCATATTTATTAAAAAATATAAAGTGTGTCATTTTATATGTTAAAAAACAGTAAATATGTTGCTTTTATTTTATTGTTATTATTATTATTATTATTATTATTATTATTATTATTATTATACAATTATTTGAGTTCCAAAATGTGTATGAAATGTTATCTGATATATTATCTTGTATTTTGTTGGAAATAAACAGCCATCACTTTATAGTTATTTTCAAATGCTTTGTTATTTATGCCTTTTGTTAAATATTAGTCAAGAGTGTAATGTAACACTTTTGTACATTCATTTTGAGGATAAAATGTAATTCAATCATCCGAATCAGGCAGCCCAAGTTTGTTACTTCAGTCAGACACATTCTGTGGCAGGAGAAGCAAACAATCCTTTCCAGTCAAAACAAGTTGACCAAGCAGAAGAATGAGAGAAAGAGAGGGGGTGCGGGGGAGAGGGAGGGAGGGAGAGAGAGAGAGAGAGAGAGAGAGAGAGAGAGAGAGAGAGAGAGAGAGAGAGAGAGAGAGAGAGAGAAATAAAAATGCCTCTAAACCTTTAGGAAAAGACAGATTTACAGGCAGTGAGGTAACAGAGGTTTGGAAAAGACAGAAAGGAACAAGGCCAAGAGCTGATCAGAGTTTTACGACGTCTCTGAGTCTTAAATTTAGGCCACATAAGGGAAAGACAAGAACATCTTCAGTTTGATGTGTAGCCTGGCAACCATTGATGAATGGATGTTCTAAATGAAGAACGACAAATCTTTGGCCAAGAGGGGCCTGAACTGACAGAGTGGGGCAGGAGAGACACACTGGATGGCTGCAGCAGCATCCCGTTCTTACCAGTAGAGGGCGATCTGAGCACGTCTGTAGCATGGGGTTTTTAATAAAGACACAGGTTCTTAGAAAGTCATGCATCTCCTGGGCCACTCATAAAAAATAAATGACTGGGAATAATTTCAGCCAAAATGACATGCAATATAAAAATAATGCATATACAGGATAATAAAATAATAACAACGGGAAAAAATACAACATAAATGTATGTGTAATTGTGCGCAATCAAGAAATGACAAATACGCCATACATACTTTATATGTCAGGAATAATATGCAGTCAGCCGGTCATTAAAGTAAAATAAACATTGACAGGGTGACAGCACCTTGACGGCAATAATAACTTGCTGACGGCACATTATGCTGCTTATTACAGGCCTATTTACTAAATAAATAAATAATTGGACATGAAATATTGATTTGTATGTATATTATTATACTACAAGAAAGAGACCCGAAGAGACACATGGATCTAGCATAGCTAACTAGAAAACCAGTTGCCAGGATTGACATTATTATTGTATTTTTTTATTTTATTTTTTTGTGTGTGTGTCTGTGTGTATACATAATATAAATATTTATTTAAAAAAATTGCATATATATGTATGTGTGTGTGTATATATATCATCATATATGTCATCGTACGTGCATGTCCACTGTGAGAGACATAAGTATTTGAACACCTAAGAAAATCACTGTTAATATTTGGCACAGTAGCCTTTGTTTGCAATTACAGAGGTCAAACGTTTCCTGTAGTTCTTCACCAGGTTTGCACACAATGCAGGAGGGAATTTGGCCCACTCCTCCACAGAGATCTTCTCTATATCAGTCAGGTTTCTAGCCTGTCACTGAGAAACACGGAGTTTGAGCTCCCTCCAAAGATTCTCTTTTGGGTTTACGTCTGGAGACTGGCTAGGCCACGCCAGAACCTTCATATGCTTCTTACAGAGCCACTCTTTGGGTCATTGTCATGTTAGAAGACCCGGCCTCGGCCCATACTCAGTGCTCTAACTGAGGGAAGGAGGTTGTTCCCCAAAATCTCGCAATACATGGCCCCGGTCAACCTCTCCTTAATTTAGTGCAGTCGCCCTGTCACATGTGCATAAAAACACCCCCAAAGCATGATGCTACCACCCCCATACTTCACAGTAGGGATGGTTTTCTTGTGATGGTACTCGTCATTCTTCTTCCTTCTTGGGGTGGCAGTGGCTCAGTGGTCCATGTAGATTGTCTACCAAGGTTGTTGGTTTGATCCCCGGTTCCACCAGACCAAGTGTCGAGGTGTCCATGAGCAAGACAAAACGTTTAACCCCAGCTGCTCCTGACCAGCTGGATGGCGCCTTACATGGCAGACCCTATGGTCATCGCGCTTTGGATGACCATAGGGTCTGTTAAAAGCCCTATATAAATGCAGTCCATTTACCATTTGTTCCTCCAAACACATTTAGTGGAATTATGACCAAAAAGTCCTATCAAGTTCTCATTTTGGACCACATGACTTTCTCCCTTGACTCCTCTGGATCATCCAAATGGTCATTGGCAAACTTAAGACGGGCCTGGACATGTGCTGGTTTAAGCAGGGGAACCTTCTGTTTTTTTAAGATTAAGTCTCTCACAGTGGGCATGCACATATGATGACAATTTTAGACCCCTCCATGACTTCCAAGTGGGAGAATTGGCGCGCACACATGCACGCACACACTCACCTAAAGGATTATTAGCAACACCATACTAATACTGTTTTTGACCCCCTTTCGCCTTCAGAACTGCCTTAATTCTACGTGGCATTGATTCAACAAGGTGCTGAAAGCATTCTTTAGAAATGTTGGCTCATATTGATAGGATAGCATCTTGCAGTTGATGGAGATTTGTGGGATGCACATCCAGGGCACGAAGCTCCCGTTCCACCACATTCCAAAGATGCTCTATTGGGTTGAGATCTGGTGACTGTGGGGGCCATTTTAGTACAGTGAACTCATTGACATGTTCAAGAAAGCAATTTGAAATTATTCAAGCTTTGTGACATGGTGCGTTATCCTGCTGGAAGTAGCCATCAGAGGATGGGTACAAGGTGGTTATAAAGGGATGGACATGGTCAGAAACAATACTCAGGTAGGCCGTGGCATTTAAATGATGTCCAATTGGCATTAACGCCGCATTCACACAGGGCGTAGGCGTTAACGCTTGACGGAGGGCGTGGCTGAAGCTTGGTGCTGACGCGATCGTCATAGTGACAACAGCCAATCAAATTACTTACCGCTTGGACCACAACACAACACAGAAAAGCGCCGTTTTTTGACAGCTAGAGAGACGAAATGGATGCCAATTTGGTTATATGTGCGAATGCGATTGCCCGTGTAGTTGTTGTCAGTGCACTACATAGGCTCAGCCGACGTGGTGCTCGAAGCTGTTGGGTACATTCAATCCTAAAAAAGCGCCGTCAGCGGGGAGAATACCATGTACTGGTCCGGGAGCTGCGTCTGGATGATTCACTGTTTGAGCAGTACTTCAGGATGTCCCGGGACACCTTTGACGAGTTGCTCAGCAAGGTTGGTCCGCTCATCACCAAGGCTGATACAGTGATGCGGTTGGCAATTGGACCTGCTGAGTGACTCGCTATCTGGCTATGGTAAGGATCTTTCTATAATGATTATCCTTGCTATAGACTTCCTTGTAAAGTCTCTGTATAAACTTTGTCAGCTAGAGAAAGCATTTATCTGTTATAGAAGAAAATACTTCTGTGGTTAAGTTGAGTTGTTTTAGAAGTCATAATTTTATTTAGTTAGAGACTGGTGTTACTACAATCATTACCTTGTTAACAGCTTGTTTGGGGATGTGGACAATTATGTAATACTATTATGTACATTGCACACATACTATACTATACACTGTAACGTACACATGACCTGTGTCTTTTTCTAGCCTGTATGGTAACCACTAAAAGCAGATATGATGACCATAGACAGTCTGATAAACACGGGTTCATAGTTAAAGTCACAATGCATACAAACAGTAACAGTACATTTTATGAATTTTGTACATTCTTTTTTTGTTCAGAACGATTGCCTTCAGTTAACCGTGTTGGGCACTCTACTGTCACAGGCATTGTGAGGGAGGTGGCCAGTGCCATCTGGACAGCGCTGGTGGAGGAGACTATGCCAGTTCCCAAAACAAATGACTGGAGGGCCATCGCTGACCAGTTCTATCTGCGTTGGAATTTTCCGAATTGTCTTGGTGCCATCAATGGGAAGCATGTCATATTACAAGCACCTTCAAAGTCTGGGTCCCTCTTCTATAATTATAAATCAACGTATTCCCTGGTTCTTCTGGCTGTTGTCGATGCTGATTATCTTTTTAGGACTGTAGATGTTGGGGGCTATGGCAAGACCAGTGACAGTGGAACCCTACACAATTCTTCATTTGGAGAAGGCCTCAGAGATGGCACACTTGACCTACCACCAGATGCTGCTGTCCCAGGATTTTAATGACAAATCATTCTTTGGAATAATTTATTATTATATAACATGTCCTAAACTTTGCAGCATATGGTTCAGCTCTACACAGATTGCCATTGATTTTCTCAATGACTTAACCTGCCTGTCACATCTCCTCTGCTTGAAGGGCCTTGCTGCGTGATGGCCTGTCTGTCTTCTCTGACCTGACTGTCTTCCTCTGGCTCTGGATTGATGCTGGCTAAAGGGGGCAGAGTTCGTCTTGGGATGTTGCTGGACGTCTCACGGTCGGTGAGGAATGGTGTGAGAAATCCCAACACCGCCATAAAACGCCAGGGTTGGGTCCCAGACGACCCTGCCCCACTCCTTGACATTTCCCTTTCCTTTTTCTTCTCCTTCCTGAATATGTCCCTCAATGACTTCCAACGGTTTCTATATGTATCCTCTGACATGCAAAAATGTAAATAAAGTAAACAATTCATTTAAATAAAACAAGTGTTCCTCAAGTGTTTAAACTTGTTTATTTAATAAATATTAAATAACTGAACTAAAATATGCCAAATATTTGCATATGGCAATCTGATTGGATGACGCCTGCGCTGGCGCTTGAAAAGTTGAGAAATCTTCAACTTCTGCAACGCAAGTGAAGCGCCGCGACACAACCCACAATTCAGTTCGGCAATGGATGATGTCACCCATTCAAAGTAAATGGGAAGCGTTAACGCCTACGCCCCGTGTGAATGCGGCGTAAGGGGCCTAAAGTGTGCCAAGAAAACATCCCCCCACACCATTACACCACTACCACTAGCCTGCACAGTCGTAACAAGGCATGATGGATCCATGTTCTCATTCTGTTTACACCAAATTCAGACTCTACCATCTGAATGTCTCAACAGAAATCGAGGCTCATCAGACCAGGCAACATTTTTCTAGTCCTCAACTGTCCAATTTTGGTGAGCTTGTGCAAATTATAGCCTCTTTTTCCTATATGTAGTGGAGATGAGTGGTACCCGGTGGGGTCTTCTGCTGTTGTAGCCCATCCGCCTCAAGGTTGTGCGTTTTGTGGCTTCACAAATGCTTTGCTGCATACCTCGGTTGTCACGAGTGGTTATTTCAGTCAAAGTTGCTTTTCTGTCAGCTTGAATCACTCAGCCCATTCTCCTCTGACCTTTAGCATCAACAAGGCATTTTTTCCCACAGGACTGCCTCATACTGGATGTTTTTCCCTTTTCACACCATTCTTTGTAAACCCTAGAAATGGTTGTGCGTGAAAATCCCAGTAACTGAGCAGATTGTGAAATACTCAGACTGGCCCATCTGGCACCAACAACCATGCCATGCTCAAAATTGCTTAAATCACCTTTCTTTCCCATTCTGACATTCAGTTTAGAGTTCAGGAGAGTGTATTGACCAGGACCACAGCCCTCAATGCATTGAAGCAACTGCCATGTTACTGGTTGATTTGATAATTGTATTAATGAGAAATTGAACAGGTGTTCCTAATAATCCTTTAGGTGAGTGTATGTATGTATGTATGTATATATATATATAATGCATTTTAAAGAAGATAAATAAATAAATTGTCATTATTAAGTTAATTATTATTGTTACCGCAAATATTTTCAAAGCTATATTGCGCATCACTTACGCAGTTTCTCGAGTATCTCCTCGTCAGTCATCTTCTTCTTGCGCGTCTTGTCAGCATTTTGTGGAGTGGAGGGCGTTGGGATGCTAGCGGCAGTGGTGGTGGAGGGTGTTGGGGTGGGACTGCCGCTGTCAGAGGCTGCGTTGGCGATGGGTGATGTGGCGGCGTCTTTGGTGGAGAGTGGAGGAGGAAGAGGTTCAATAACAGAGCGCGTGTAGATCTGTGGGGTGGGCAAATGTGTTGTATTAGCAGCAGATTATATTAAATAAAATTAAATAAAATTGTTATCAGCCCTGATTATTAGTAGAATAAACTGTATCACATGGGGCTAAAACGAAGCAATGGTTGATTCACAAGACATTCTGGGAAAGGATCGGACCGCTGGTACCCACAGAGACAATAAAACATATTCCTGCACAGCTCAGTCTAAAAGTGACTCAAGTGAATATAATTCTCTCCTTGACATTCAACAAACTGAACAAAACCCTCTACATTTCTGCTCACTAGAGCCTTGGGTCTTAATCTGCTCAAACAGAACCAGATCAGGGTGACCCGTCTTAAGTTTCCTGCTCTTTTCTTAGAAGAGTACTTTACAACACTGGGATTGGGCTCATGTTCTTTAATTCCTTTTGGAAACCAAAAAAAAAAAAAAAAAAAAACAGGGCACAAACAAGTGGCCATAGAGCTAAAATGTGCAGTCAGAAGTTGACTCACCACGGTGACACCAAGGAAACAGCAGTGTCCATGTTAACACTCATTTACAGCAGCCAGGATCAATCACACACTCATCATTTTTTTATTTAATATATATTATATATATATGTATATATATATATATATATATATATATATATATATATATATATATATATGTCACTTGGGGTCACTATAGCTGTAAAAAGCAACATCATGTGAGTTACAGATAATCTCCTCTGGTTTAAAGGCTGACATAATGAGGGTGAAACCCCTTCGAATTGAGTGCTGACAGCTCTCAAAGCTACACGAGTGCTGATGGAGCATCTTTAATCATCCAGGCGCCTAAAAGCCCAACAGGCTTGATCCCGTGATCTCCAGACAGATCAAGGGAATGTAATGAGGCTTCACTGCACCCCAGACGCCCCTCAGTAGCTCTCCATCAAACACACACGCTCCTGTCCTCTAGTGCAGCTGTAATAAACCTCCAGTCACCTACCCACCTCTCTGAAGACATGCATATTTATTCGGTAATTACAGGTTAGCTTGAAGGCGCCTAGAGTCAGAGAACTCATTATTCCAGACTACAGACTTGACAGTCATGCAGCTGCTCAGCCAACACCCACAACACCTTAGCATCTCTCTGTCTGTCTGTCTATTTATTCGTCTATGCTTCCGTCCGTCCGTCTGTCCATCCATCTCATTAATCTGTCTACCTTCTGTGTGTCTATCTATCATTATATCCTTCTGTCTGTCTGTCTGTCTATCCTTCTATCATTATGTCTCTTTCTGCCTGCCTATCTGTCCATCTAGCCTTCTCTTTGTCTGTCTGCCCATCTATCCATCCATCATTCTATTTATCTGTCTGCTTATCTATCCTTCTATCTATCTATCCATCCATCCATCCATCCATCCATCCATCCATCCATCCATCCATCCATCCATCCATCCATCCATCCATCCATCCATCCATCCATCCATCATCCCACCCACCCATCCATCCATCCATCCATCCATCCATCCATCCATCCATCCATCCATCCATCCATCCATCTATCTATCTATCTATCTATCTATCTATCTATCTATCTATCTATCTATCTATCTATCTATCTATCTATCTATCATGTCAGTCTATCCTTCAGTCTGTCTGTCTGTCTGTCTGCCTGTCTATCTATCTATCTGTCCGTCTGTCCGTCCATCCGTCCATCCATCTATCTATCTATCTTTCATAGTCATGTCAGTCTATCCTTCGGTCTGTCTGTCTGTCTTCCTGTCTATCCACCTATCCTTCTGTCTTTCTGTAACACCCTGTCTTGTCTATCGTGCAACCAACACAACAATCTACTAACCTCTTTGCAACTACTCAGAACACCTTAGAAAGTCACTTTAGCAACTGCCTATCCATCTAGCAAACACATAGAAACCAACCACAAACACCTACTACCTTACTAAAACTGTTTACTAAATTCATACAGAAAAGCAGTAATAATAATTGTAGTACATAAAAAATAATAAAAATAATGCAACTAAAAACCTCAGACTTACTTAGAATATATTAGCAACATGGTGAATTGCTGTAAATGACAATAAACATATTAAGCCTATAGTAAGCCTTTACTTGGGCTGAATGCATTTATTTATTTCTTGTGTGTGTGTGTTTGGGAAGTTGCAGTGACGGAAACAGTGACAATTTTTGTTTGAAGGAAGTAAAGCCTGTGTTTAGACTAATGAGGAAATGCAATTTCCAAAAACATTTACTTTAAATAGCTAAAGGTAATTTAAAAGCAGCCTAATACAGTGTAATTTGTTACCACATCATCACGCTTAACCCCGAGAATAAGAATAATTGTAATGTGACGATCAGGTGAGGATATCTAAATCAGAGAAAATCATATTATCAAGTGGTTGAATGATTTATATTAACAGCAGATTTGTTTGATGTTAGAACTGATCCATCTCTAATTGAAAGCTGGCTCTGTTGCTAGTCATGACTTGTGTCACCTACTTGTGCATGCACTACGATTTTCCTTAATACTGATTTTACTTGACTATTTACATATGTGACCTTGAAGGAATCTAAACGTAATCAGATTACAATATTTATATATATCGTGGTGCTTGGATTATATTACTGAATACTTCTTTTATAAAGTAATTTGTAACATACATTTTTAAAGTAACCCTGAGATGTTAGAACTCTGGCAACACCATAGCAACAATTTAAAACACCAAAGCAATGACAAAGCAACCATCTAGCAACCACCCAAACATAATGCCTAAGCAACTTTTAATCTTAAATGCTTATTTGAAATTTTAAAAGTTGACTTTAAGCCAAAATCTGAAAGTGTTTCTGCATTTAATTCCTTTTAGTTTTTCTTTACAATTGTTAAACTGAAATTTTGAAGAACATACTCAAAATGCCTTTTCGATGTACTTTGATAATCTATATTGACAACTTTGGCATTACAAACACTGTATGTTCAGGCAAGCACATTAAACTAAAACCGAGAATGCGATACAGACAGAGAAAGTGAGATCAGATCAATCAAATCAAGCAAAAGGCACTTTTTCCCATATGCAATACTCACAGATTTGGTGTGCTCGGGGCGGGGTGCGATCGTGGGTGGGGGTGTGGCTTCATCCTCATCATCATCCTCTGAGACGGTGTCTACGGCAGGGGTCTCGGAAACGGTCTTGGAGTTCTGTGGAGAGTGAAACAAGCCAAGCAGGAAGTGAGGCTGACCGACTGACATCACAACATGGGTGCAAAACAAACCCAACGGCAACATGCCAACCACGAGAACGGTGCTACGTTGAGCTCCAAAGGCCTCACCATCCAACCAGATACACCATAACCAGTGCATCGACTAAAAGTTTACTCTCCATCTTGCTTTGCAGCTAACCTGTTTTAGCCTGAGCTATGGAGCACAACTCAGTACTCACTACAGCACTACTCAGCAGGAGAACTGCACAAAAAGATGCTGATTCACAATGCAGAGAGAGAGAAGAGAGAGAGAGAGAGAGATGAACCCTCTGGCACCGCCTGGAGTGGCTGGCATCAATTCTGTCCTTCTGTTGAGTGGGCAGCCCTTACGGGACTCTGTCACCTTGTTGTTCACTGTATCCCTCCTGTTTTAACCCCCCCATTTCAGCTCCCTCCTCTCTAACATGCTTCTTCCTGGCAAACTTCCTCCGGTCCAATTTTTGGTCAATCTGTCATGTGAACGGAGAGGACATTTGTCCACGTTCCCCTCCTGACCTCAAACTCCCCTCAGCATGCCACAAATAAAGGTGGAAAACACAGACACCATGACTCACCACTGCGTTGGAAGAGCTGTAGTTATCCGCACCTTTATCTGAAATGAAAAAGAGACGAATGCGCAATGAGAAAGATCCATAGACCGAATCTTTAGACATCATAACTGCTTTCTTTTCAATTGCTGATGTTGATTTATAAAGGATTCAGTGGCTGATTTAGATTGATTGATTATCAAAATTGCAAATCAAATGTATGCAAAATTCCTAGAATTATAATATTTATTTGACACAACAACAAAACACATTGAGACACAATTGAATTATGAATTGGTTTTATAAAATATTTACAAAGCAATTTGTTCTTCGTTCTGCTCATCTGTCATGAATGAAGCCCAGTATTTCAAACAAAAGAAAATGCATCAAAAAGATAATAATGTCAAATGTGATTATTCATTCACAAGCTATAATATAAAATTGTATTTTTTTATATATACAAAATATTATAAAATACATAAAGGATATATATTCACTGTAGTTATTTCCAATGAATAAGTTATAAATATATATGTTCATACTTAATGGATGGACATCTACACTTCTATAGCTGTAAAATTATCAAATGTGTCACACCTGTAAAGCTCATGTATTTCTGGCTGTTGGTCGTTTCTTTAGAGTCGTAGAATTTCAGCACGTCTAGAACTGCCTGAGGATTCTTCTTCTGCTCCAGTTTGGTGATGTTGGATGTCTGGAGTAACCGTGCCCACTGCTCAGGCATGCCCTACATAGAGAGCCACAAAAACAAGCACTGAAAACTGTGCAAACGATGGTTATCAATCATTTTTAGAGTGACAATGAGGCTTTTAGAAGCATTCTTGTCGTTGCAAAGCAAAGGTCAATTTTACAGACAGATAAATATGTTCACAGAAGAGCTGTGTTTTGATCTGAATGAGTGTGTTGGTGGTGAAGACACGCTGTTGATTATCTGACCACCGGCGTCAGTTTAAGGTCTAATGGACTGAAGTAATTTAAGCGCCTCTGTTGGCGAGGCAACGTGGTTCTGACCCACCGGCTCTCATTAACACTCATTAGGCACACTGAACTCCTCTCCGTGTCACACAGGGGAAATGTGCAGCTGATGTATGGTTCAGGCAAAGATTACAGCTCATTTAATATCTTATCAAACATAATAAACCTATTGTAAAGAGGAAGATAGACCTGGACCCAGAGGTTAATGCTGTGAGTTTATTCTCTGCATTTAAGAACTCCAGTGTCAAATGGGTGGAATCTTCAGCACAATTTCTTTCTATTTGTCCTTTTTTCTTTCTTGTTTAGACATCTCAATGCACTATAAGAAGTTCTTATTGAATGTTACTTTTATATTAAGCTAGAATGTGTCTTAATTTACCACTGACACACGGTTTATTTAATCTTTATATTCAATATTTTGTTCCCAGTGTTTGGATGAGAACTATTTCACCTCAAAACTATCCAGATATCCAAATATATTTGGAGCCACAAACAGATTGTGTCATGTAAAAACACCATACATAAAATTATTTTCTACATGGACCATGTGACAAGTGTGCTGAAAAATATTTTTTTGCTCACACTTACAGTGAACTCTCCAGTGACTGCATCAAAGCCAACATGGATGGTGTGCTCAAAGTCCGAAGGCAGAGAGATCTCTGGACGCTCCTTCTTCTTATTGGCTGAAGGATAAAGATGAGGGTGGAGACACAGTTGGGTGAAAGAAGAGAAAAATAGTTAATGGATAATTAAATGTAGATGATTATTTACTGTAAACATAGACTTTTTTTCCTGTATCTTTATTAGACTGATTGTATTCATAAATTAATATTTTATTTACTCTAATTATATATACACACACTCAGCAAGTATACTGCAATTAAAACATAATTTTATAAAATCAAAATAATCTTTATAGATCTTTATTGGAAAGCACAAGGGGTGCAAAACTGCCACAGTGCCACAGCCCTGCAAGAGTTTAGTTCCAAGCCTGTCCCTGTATTTTTTAAATAAGCATGAAGGACTTAAAGGGTTAGTTCACCCAAAAATGAAATGAATGTCATTAATGACTTACCCTAATGTCGCTCCACACCCGTAAGACCTCCGTTCATCTTCAGAACACAGTTTAACATATTTTATATTTTAGTCCCAGAGCATATGCAGTCTATGCACACTTTACTGTCCATGTCCAGAAAGCTAATTAAAACATCATGAAAGTAGTCCGCATCCATACATATAAGTATTCCAGAATCTATTGAAGCATAGAAAATACATTTTGGTCCAAAAATAACACAAACTACCGCTTTACTAAGCATTGTCTTCTCTTCCTTGTTTGTGTTCAATCCTCAAATAAAGATTTAAACGGTTATGAATCAGTGAATCGATCAATGATTCGGATCTCCAATGTCACGTGATTTCAGCAGTTTGGCACGCGATCCGAATCATTGATCGATTCACAACCGTTTGAATCTTTATTTGAGGATTGAACACAAACAAGGAAGAGAAGACAATGCTGAATAAAGTTGTAGTTTTTGTTATTTTTGGACCAAAATGTATTTTCCATGCTTCAATAGATTCTAATTAACTAACTGATGTCACACATATGGACTACTTTGATGATGTTTTTATATATATAAATATAAAATATTTTAAACTGTGTTCCTAAGATGAACGAAGGTCTAACAGGTGTGGAACAACATTAGGGTGAGTCATTAATGACAATAATTTCATTTTTGGATGAACTAAACCTTTAAAGGGGTGATGAATTGAGAAATCAATGTTCCCTTGAGCTTTTGATATATAAGAGGTCATGGTAATATGAAAACTTCTAATGAAAACTTCCTTGTTAGTCAAAGAAAAGCTTTTATAGATACCAGGCTCAGCAAACGATCGTGTGCGCATCTTGACATTATCGACGAAACACCGCCTCTACAGCACGTCTAATTTAGTAGTCCCGCCCATCGATGGATGAGAAATAAATAATTGTGTTTGTTTGATAAAGACGTTTACGAGCCATGTGAGAGAATTATTCCGGTTGCCTCTTTCAAAACAATCCCTCCCTCATGTGAACTGACAGGGGAGCTGAAGCTCATTAAATATGCAAATATTATCCAATCCTAGCAGAGGACGTTTACTTCCAGGTCTCCAGTGCGTCAAGCCCATCAAAACCCATCGTTCAGGAGAGAGCCTTAAAACCAGTGTAGAAAATAGCCTATCACTTATTCATTATGATGTTTTTGAATGTAAAAACCACACAAACGTCATTAGTTGATCTCAGACAACAGTATACATTTTTTTCAAAAAGCCAATTCATGACACCTTTAACTAGCTGGATCAGGTGCGATTAGTTAGGGTTGAAGCAAAACTCTGCAGGAACTGATTTTTGCACCCCTCAGTGTTTTGTGTGCTTTTTTAATAAACGATAAACACTTTTTTGCACATGCATCTGTGGAACAGTCATTAACACTAACAACTAACAATCAAGGTCACAGTTAATAACTTTAATAACTTAGGACACTAAAGGGACCTTTCTACTGGCTCTGAAAAACCACTAAACATATCCAGGGTTCCTGATAATCTGCATGAACCAACCATAGTCCTGCTGCAAGGAGGCATGAGGACTGTAGATGTGGCAAGAGTAATAAACTGCAATGTCTGTAATGTAAGGTGACTAAGACGGTGCTACAGGAAAGACAGCTGATTTTTCCTTGCAGTACCAAACCATGTGTAACCAATATGTCTTCCCTTGCAGGTGTTATTGTGGAGTGGAGTGACATCTTGCCAGCAACTGGCAGATCTGGTTCAGTCCATAAGGATGAGATGTACTGTTCTTATAGGGGTCATGAACTGAGAAATCAAAATTACCTTGACATATAAGGCTATGTTCACACTTTTTTTAACCTGCCAGAGTGTTTTACATTATAATCCTATGGAGTAAACCTAGATATTAAGATATTAAGTGAAAATAACATTTTCTTAGAGACAGATTATATTTACACTAAGTGTAAATAGCTGTAGATGCTATTTACTAAGTGAAAATAGTGATATATTCTATTTACACCAATGTGTAAATAGTAATTACATGCAATTTACACTTTATTTTAACAGATACATACTATTTGCACATTAGTATTGTTGTACATTAACACAACAGTGAGTGTAAATTATAATATTTATTAAAATTATTAAATGGATGCCGCCTTATTAGGGCAATAAAAGCCCTCACTACAACTACCCCTAACCCTACCCAATAAATGCTTTTATTATTATTAAATATTTTGTTAGACACTATTTCAACATTTAGAACATTTTCTTAATTTTTATTGAAAGTAAATGCCTTTCTGATGTGATTTGTGATGAGAAAAGGGAGATCATCTCTGCCAAAGGCGGATTTGAACCCGGGAAGATCGCTTCAAAACTAAGATCCATTTTTTTGATTGTGCCACTGAAGATGTTAAAATATGAGCGTTTTTTAATCTTGTTTGTCCCAACCAGGCATTGTCAGTGCAAATTGCACTTGCCAACAATGCACGCTATTTGCACTTTACTGTAAAACATTTTTTTGTTTTGTTTTGTTGGTTTATCTTAAAAAAGTAAGTAACCTGGTTGCCTTAAAATTTTGAAAATAGCTAAATCATGAAAATAGCACTATTTGGCATGTTTCACTGCGTCATCAGAAATAAAACACACAATTACCCAATATGCTTACAAAATCTTTTAATAATATTTTAATAAAGGTTGTCGAATCTCAAAAAATGTTCACTGTATTAACTCAATTTTAATTTCAATGAATTTAAAATTTTAAGGCAACCAGGTAACTTTTTTTCTAAATAATTTTTACAGTGATGGTGTGAATAGACACTCATCTTTTTTTTTATACGCCACTGCTGATGTCTTTTTCTGCCCCTCGGAGCGTCATTTCAAGTTGAATAAAGAACACCCAAGACAAGCGCCTTTTTGACAGCTGACTAAGGACAAGCAAGTAGCGATATATGTAGTTTCCATAACAACAAGAGAAAATGGAGAAGATGTCTGTAGATGGACTTGCTGTACTAGTGTCGGAGCACAAGGAGACATGAGCACAAAACTCTCCCATAATATACACCATTAAGAGGCTGTGTGGGCACAGACTGGATGGATCCTTAGATGTTCAGGTAAGTCTATCATCTACTACTTGTCATTAGCAAAACTATCTGTTAATGTTAGCTAACATTAACGCTTACTCAGCAACAGTTTTTAATAAAAAAGATGTCACGTGTGAACACACCCTAGCACTGTATGTACTGTACTATAAAAACATCCTGTAAGTTTGTGAACTCAAAACGTTCTCGTTAGTCTAAAAACAGCTTATATTGAAGCCAACATCTCTTACATCACTGCCTGTTTAGCCCTGCCCACCGAATCATGAAGCCATGTACTAGGTAACAGAGACGCTAACTCTAGGTTACGAGCTAGCGAGCGATAAAGATGGCTTTGGGGTTGGCAAGATATCTTTTTTTTTTAAATTGAGCATTATTTATTTGTATTCAGTACATTTCACTGTGAATTATTTGGTAAATTTGCAAACAGACTTTTACAATATGGACTCGACAGTAATGCGACAACATTTAATTAACTGTGTTAATTCACAGTGTGTCAGTGCCTGATCTGTGACCTTCTAAAACGTTCAGATGTTCCTTGTCTTTGTGTAAGTAAATCAAGCCAGTGACTAAATGGTCAACTTCACATTGTTTCTCTTGGTAGGGTAAAAATAATCTGTTATTGAAACTGTGATTAAATTATACATAGAAAGTGATTAAAGAATGCTCCCTTTACAATAGCTGTAGCTGTCAATCACACACCGACCTCACTGCATTTCTGCGTTGCGTCTGTAATTGGCTACATATCTAAATATAAAGCCATAAATCTAAATATAATGCTATAATCAACACTTTTCGCGATTAGTTAACCTTAAGAGCTGTAATAGTAAATGCGTGCTTAAAGTTTGAGAGAGTTCCACATATAACACTAGCTATTTCATATGCAAAGATGTTAGCCAATCACGGCTTCACACTGCACGCGTAAGCAGGGTGTAAGCAGCGCGTATTTTTTCCGGCGCTCATGTTAACAGATGAGTGCATTCACACCGGCAGCAGAGGCAGCGCAGCAGGAGCAGAGCAGAAGCGTCAGTGCCGCGATCGTTTCGGCGTCGGCTCCATTTTTGACGCACTGCTCACAATAAATTAAAGACACAGTACATTGTTCTGATCAAAATTAACCTGGTTAACATGAAAAATAACACAAAAAAACATGAAATAATTTAGTGAAGTGTTCCGTGTGTTTCTCAGTCACCATATAACATCCGGCGCTGTGGAAAAAAAAAGTTCTACACAAAAACCGAAGTCACTGCCATACATTTTTGCCTGAACTACAAAACTAATTTTAAATAATGTATGCCAGTTTAGCTTAAATTAAATATGAATTAAATTATGTATATATTATAACTATATGCTGGCATAAAAACAGAAACGATAAACAAAAGCACGTGGCGTCACAGGCGTTCTTCAGAGTGTACTTGGAAAGACAGCAATGGACGACACTCGTCTCATCGTGGAGGTTGAGAAGCACACAGTTCTCTATGATCCACACAATTTGCTTTATAAAGACTTGCAAGTGAATGAAAAAGCATGGGAGGAAGTTGGTGAGCGTGAGTGGCTCTTGGTGCTGATGGTAAGTCATTTTAAAGTGTTTTTGACAATCTTTCGTTGTCTCAGGAACAAACAACTAAATATGGATAGGTAAATAGAATATACACACATTAATATAGAACACATACAGTCCCTGACAAAAGTCTTGTCGCTTATCTATTTTCTAGAAATACCTGATATTAACCTGAATTTTAATTAATTAATTGGTGTTAGAAATAGCTCATATGAAAACTAAAACCCTCCCAAATGATGTTTAATGCACTGAAATAAATAATTTTCCCAGAAAAAATATTTATCATTTCATCAAGACAGAAAGGTCACAATTTGGCAAGACAAAAGTTGTCGCCTATGCAGAAATTGAACAAATTTACTGCAAATGCAAAAATATGTCAGCAAATTAAGTTGTGGTGCTGTGAGATCCAAATTTAATATCTTGTATGACTTCCATGAGCTTGAAGGACTGCATCCATGCGGTTTGGCAAGGATTCATACAATTTATTGATTCATACAAGTCATCAGGAATAGCTAAGAAAGCAGTCTTGCATGCCTCCCAGAGTTTATCAATATTCTTTGGTTTCGTCTTCCATGCGTCCTCTTTCATCCTACCCCACATATGCTTAATGATGTTCATGTCTGGTGACTGGGCTGGCCAATCCTGGAGCATCTTAATCTTCTTCGCCTTGAGGAACTTTGATGTGGAGATGGAAGTATGCGATGGAGCACCGTCCTGCTGCAGAATTTGGCCTCTTTTATGGTTTGGAATATAAGAGGTAGCTAAGATTTCTTGGTATTTTAGACTATTGATGTTGCCTTCCACCCTGCAGATCTCTCGCACACCCCCATACTGGATGTAACCCCAGACCATGATTTTTCCGCCACCAAACTTCACTGTTTTCTGGGTGAATCTCGGATCCATTCTGGCTCCAGTAGGTCTCCTGCAATATTTGCGGCGACTGTGGTGTAATTCAACAGAAGATTCATCTGAAAAAAACACCTTCTGCCACTTTTCCAGCGTCCATCCTTTTAGCAGGCTGTGGGCCTTGGCAAATGCCACACGGTTTTTCAATTGTCTTTTGTTTAGTGCTGGCTTCTGGGCACTGATTCGACCATAGAGGCCATTTCGAGACAGAATCCGACAAACAGTTCTGGATGACACAGGGACTTCAGGTGACCAGGTCTCGTGGAGCTCTGCTGCAGTGGAAAATGGGCTGGCCTTGGATTTTCGAGCCAACAAACGGTCCTCTTGAGCAGTTGTCTTGCGGGGTCTGCCTGACCTGGGCTTGTCAAAAACGTCTCCAGTCTCTTCAAATCTTTTTTTTAATCCTCTGTACTTGATTCTGAGACACATTGAAGGTGTCTGCCACATCAGCAGTGGATCTGGTCTTCAGCCTCTTGATAATCAAAACTTTAGTCTCAGGGTGAATCTTAGGCATGTTTGCAGAGGTCTAGTTGCAGTTTATATGAAGGTCTAGTGTACTGGGGTTCTTTTTATACACACTTGAGACCTAATTGATCCATTATTAGTCACAGGGGAAGCTCATATGACAAGGTGACAACACATGTCTTTGCAAAAATTGACTCAATGGGCTTTACCAAGCTGTGAATATTAGAATACTTTTTGAAAGTTTAGTTTTTCACTGAAACATTATCACAAAAGCTGGTGGGATTAAAATGAGCCATCTCTTGTAAAAAAATCTTGATTAGAAATATATTTCAGAGGCACTTTAGGTCCATTTGTACACAAGCGACAAGACTTTTGTCAGGGACTGTACAGTATAGACATGTAGATAGACTATGATGTGCATTATTTTGTCATTTTTAAAAAAACGTTTTTAGATAATTTGCTCATTTAGCCTACAATATATCATTAAGAAGTTTCCTCTTAGTTATTACAGTCATTTATGAATTATCTTTAAGAGGTTTATGATGGGTAATGCATGTAAATTTGATGCCTATCCAATATTTCAAGACAATTTCCTGAAGTCTCTCTTTTTAACAGTGTGCTTTTCATGGTGTATAGTGCGGTGCATATAGTGCGATGGCCTTTCTTCTATCAAAAACTCGCACTAAACGAAATTAAAAAAAAACATCAGAAACAAGTGAAACAATTTTTTAAAATAAAATTAGCTACATGATAAATCTTTGCTTTATTTCCATTTCAAATACATTAAAGAGAAATGCAAACGTATCCATTATAGAGCAGCTACTCTGTACACAACTGCGCGCGACAAACGCTGCCTGTGTGAAAGCAAAAGGTGTGTGCGCTGCTACTGCTTTACACACGCGCTGCTTCGGCGCTGCCTACGCCCTGCTTATGCGTGCAGTGTGAAGCTGGCGTTAGGCGTTCACATTGAGGTCTCAGAAGACATGCTCCTTCAAACAGACCTTTCAAATCAAACTGCTAAAGACAGGGTAGGAAAAATCCCTTCCATTTCTAAATTATGACTTATCATTTTTAATGTAAAAAAATCATATTAACATTATAAGTGCACCCCATGAAACATTATAAAACAATTTAAAGCAGCTGGTCCCAAACCAGATACTGACAGCTACTTTTGATTATTTAACAGATTTGTATGTTTAATGGTCATATGACATGCAGGCAAACAATTAGGATTTTGTGTTCATTTTGATTGTTCTACATTGAGACTTCTGAAAATCTCCTTTAAGCAAGTATTTGACACTAGTTTTCTGCCATTTTAGGCTTAGTGCTGATTTTCATAAAGACAATACAAACTATACACAGTCTGGCACAGTCTCTCACACAGACATTGCGCTCTGCGCCAGTTCCTGTGCGTGTCGGATCTGAACGGATGCTGCTAATTCCTATTAAACAACGGCTGGATGTCATCCTCATCTGCTCCATGCTGAAGCCAGGCAGGGTCTTTAATATTAATGATGTGCTAACGGGCTGGTAAATAACACAAAACAGGCCTCCTGAAACCATGGAGACACGAGTGGATGCACGTTATCAATTGAGAAAGTGTAAGAATCTGATGTGCCAAATTAAGGAGAAATTACCCAAAATATGTGTTCATTGTTCTGAATAAAAACAAAACAAAACATCAAAATGGCCATAAAGTTGCTATTAGCTAAACAGATGTCTAGTAAATTGCTTGTGCTCATTATCACCTTTGACCCTAAAGCTAACCCTGAATGACTGCCGGTAAAAATGCTTTCTTGATTATTTATTCTTTTTTATACAATAATATTACTTCGGAACTGCCAAAAGGCCTGTTGAGCAAGAATATTTGTTTTCTAGTAGAAAATAATACTAGCTAGTAGCATTAACATCACTCACTCTTGTCCCCTCCTCCGGTGAGTATCGATCGGATGAAGCCTTCTTTTCTCCTCTTGTCCTCTGGGTTGGGCGGCAGAGGTTTGGAGCCGTGATTCAGTGGGCCTGAGTCTTTACTGGACGAGCCAATCATGGTGCTGGTGTTTCTCATGGGCGGAGCTGGCGGCTTGTCCTCTACTTCCCCATTGTCTGACATCTTCAGCTGCGGGCGTGGCAAAATCTGAAACAACCATTTAGAGCTAGAATTGGTGAAAGGGGGAGGGGCTAAAGTAAATTAACAGCAGGGGTTGCTGGAATGAAACTGAGACATAATTAGATTTAACAAATTACCACACCAATCTTCTTTTAATAGTATTTAGATTAAACTAGGACAGAGCAGGAAAAAAACCCAAGCTAAGACAGAAGAACAACAACCTCTGAAGTATCAAGGTTTCCACAGAAGTATTAAGCAGCACAAATTATTTTCAAGAATGATAATGCCAGTAACAAGAAATGTTTCTTGAGCAGCAAATAAGCATTTTAGGATGATTCTAACCTGAAAGATAAATTAATGGGATTGAGCCTTCATTTATGAAAAAAACAGTCTGTTCCAGAGTCTGATAACACCTCAATTTTAACCAGGGTTAAGTAATAATGGACAGATGAATGTCCATTAACATGAAATGCTTTTGGGAAGCTGACATCCTGCGGTGAGCACATACTAATGATTAAATAGAGACTACATGTAATATTTTGCCATGTGGACCATTTTATAATTAACTAAAATGTTGATTAAAAAGGAAAAAAAAAAAACAAGTTAAAGCACAATTTTTTTAAAATTATTAAATAAATAAAAGTTTTTTAACGTAAAAAAAGCATATGAATATTGATGACTATGACAAATCACTTTGATAAAAGTATCTGCTAAATTAATAAATGTTTTTTTTTATATATATTTTTAATTAACTTTTTCTCACACTTCATTCAGATGTACATCAGATACTATATATATCTGAATATATTCATGTCATAAATTTACCTGCAAGTATATCCGCAGTTATGTACACACAAATACATACACATACATACATACTTATGGTACACAGTACAGTTGTGCTTGCGATACATTACTCATAATAATTTTTAAATAATACGAAAAAAAGAAAAGTAAAAATAACTATGTACATATATCAATCAATCAATCAACTAACTTTATTTATATAACGCTTTTACAATCACGATTGTGTCAAAGCAGCTTCACAGTGTCAAACAGGATAATATTGCAACAAAATTAGATTTGGCTGTACAGTCGTTCTGGAGAAAACAGTGATGTTATCAGCTTATTTTAATTTATCATATAGCGACAATGTTGGCAGACCTGTATTATAGTTTATAGAATTAATTCAAACCTAATTCATAAATTTTATTTGTATAATTAGTTGAATAACTTTGATCATAATTTGAGTGTCCCCAACTGAGCAAGCCAAGCCAAAGGCGACAGTGGCAAGGAACCAAAACTCCATCAGGGCGTGATGGAGAAAAATAAACCTTGGGAGAAACCAGACTCAGTCGGGGTGCCAGTTCTCATCTGGCCTATTAACACACCGTGTAAGATTATTATTCTGGCAACCTTACTGGTCAGAAATCATATTAGATCGAATTATTCAAAATTTCAGGGTATCACGCAAGAGACGGATTTATTTAGGATGGGGCGTCGATTACACAAGAGGATGAATACATGAAAGATCGGAATTATTGTTATGTATTTTTTGTATTGTATTGAGACCGGTTTTTTGAGCATGATGGTAATGAGGCATGAGGCAAATTCAGAAGAGACACAAATTGACACGGACTCAGCCGACACTCCAGGATGCGCTGGTCATGTCCAGACGCAGGTCCACCATCCGATCCGGACACGGCCTGGATCCGGGATAAACCTCGGGATAAACCGTGAGACTAACATTAGTGTAGATGCCACTCTTTTTATGATGTAACGAGATCATCAGGTTTTATTGGAAGTGTTCCCGGTTCCGGCTGACCTAGTTAATGCAGCCTAACAATCAGTCAATTGATCTGAATAATCATAATCAAGTAAAAAATGTTCTATGTGTATGCCATTGTAAAGAAATGCGTTTTTAGTCTAAATTTAAACTGAAAGAGTCTGCCTGCTTCCCGAACAATATTAGAAAGACTGTTCCAGAGTTTAGGTGCTAAGTAGGAAAAGGATCGACCGCCTGCAGTTGATTTTGATATTCTAGGTATTGTCAACTGGCCAGAGTTTTGAGACCGCAATAGACGTGATGGAGTATAATGTGTTAAGAGCTCGCTTAAGTACTGGGGAGCTAAACCATTTAGTGCTTTATAAGTAATAAGCAAGATTTTAAAATGTATGCGATGTTTAATAGGGAGCCAGTGCAGTATTGACAGAACTGGGCTAATATGATCATACTTCCTGGTTCTAGTAAGAACTCGAGCTGCTGTGTTTTGGACTAGCTGGAGTTTGTTTATTAAGCGAGCCGGGCAACCACCCAGTAGAGCATTACAATAATCTAGCCTTGAGCTCATGAACGCATGTACTAACTGTTGAGGCTTTTGCATTGAAAGCATGTGCCGTAATTTAGATATATTTTTAAGATGGTAGAATGCAGTTTTACAGATGCTAGAAACGTGGCTTTCAAATGAGAGATTGGTATCAAAGAGCACACCCAGGTCCCTCACTGACGACGAGGGCTTGACAGAGCAGTCATCAAGTGTTAGACAGTATTCTCGGTTACTACTTGTGGAGCTTTTCTGTCCAATAATTAAAAATTCAGTTTTATCTGAGGGACATATAGGGAGTAGTCTTCCTGCACATTCCAAACCTTAACCAAAAAGTAAAATCAGGTCTTTGAGATGTTGCATAGTTGGTCAATTTTTCCCAGCACAAAAAAATCGTTCCATTTTATGATTTACTAATGCTGTTATCTTCTCTGTTTTATAGACACCCATTGTAATTCTCATTCATGCATTTAGGGTAGGGCTCTCCTGTGACAACCATTTTTTTGTAAAGCTCTTTTTAACAGCCACCAGCAGTATATTCATTAAATATTTATCTCTTTTTAACCATTCGAGGTATGTATCCAAAATAAGGTTTTACTGTCAAAGGATATTATACATAAAACTAATTACACACACACACACACACACACAGCTTCTTATATGCACACAAAATGAACATTATACACAATATTTACTCAAAATGACCAATAAGTCTATCACCACTAGTAAACAACAATAATAATAAAAATAATCTTCTGTCTGCTGAATCTATAAAACTTCACCTTACCAAAAACCCCCTGGCATACCGACAAGCAATCCCACCAGTATTCCCGTAAGAAAAGCAACTCCGCTGGATGCTGACAGAGTGTGTGAGTGGCTGTGTGTGTGCCGGCTTTAAGAGGCTGTGCCTTCCCTGATGTGATGTCACAGGTGAACAAGAAAGACTATGAGTTTGATCTGTGACTGACTCGCCATGAATGGTGTAACATGATAGCAGAGATCGAGAAGAGCACACACAGATAGGAAACTGTTTTACCTGTAAACACACTTTAGCCACAAGCAAACAGACATCAGAAAGGCAGCGGGGCAAACAAACACACAGTCAAAAACAACACGGGTGTGTTAAAGTCACAGAAACACTAAACACATGCACACGCAGCTGGTGAATGATGGCTTGAGACACACACCGTTGTTTGAGCACAGGGTCCATGTGGACTTGTGAAACCATTTTTAAACTTTCACAGTTGCTTTTCTATCATGGTGGGACTTTCCATGCATTGACCTCTATTGTTTAGCTGAGGTAATGATATTTTATGTCACCTAACCCTAAATTGTAATTCACACCAACCTTTTTACATTTTTATATTTTTGCAAAAAATATTATGCCATTTTCCTCTTAGAGACTGTTAACTGGCCTATAGCTGATTTCAGGTTGAACTATCCTTGAGACATTAGTCTACACAATAGCAAACCCCACAAAATACACACACACACAAACAGTCTAACAACGCCCATGTGGACTCATATTTCAGACAGCGCTGTCACATTTAGCAGAGGTCTGTCATCACTGTGGTTTCTTTTAACACACACACACAAACACACACACACACACACACACACACACACACACACACACACACACACACACCTTAGTTAAACTAAACACAGATTGGAGGTCTTCAAGTTCAACTGTTGACATACAAGTCTAGAAAAGAGATTACCCCTGCACATCTATTTAAAAATTATTCAAAAATATGATATATAAAATAAAAAAACAATGGTTTTGAGAAAGTGATATTAAAAACAAAATTTGATTACTAAATACATGTCAGTGCTTACAACCTTGTAGGTAATGTGCCAACATATAGCTGGGGTGTTTCGGGTGATGCGAGTTTGTGGACCTTTCCTGATACCGTCCTGATTACTAAATACTGTCATATTGCAATAAAAAGACAACAATTCCAAAAAAATAAAAAATAAAATAAAAATAAAAAATTAGGCTTATCTTTACTTAACTTATATAGATAAATAGGTAAATAAATAGTTAAAATAAATACATAAGAGAGAGACAATGAAATAAATTAAAATAAAAAAGTACATTGAACTAAATGGACAAAGACAAGGAGACAGACAGATGAATAAATTAATACATTAATACAGAAAAAACTCATCTGAACAAACACCCTAACCAAAAACACTAAAATATTGTGAAATAGTTTGATATACTGATATAAAGTTGCAATTATGAGAAACAAAAGTTGCCTTTACGAGATGCATATCCAAATAAAGCCACTATTTATAAATCACCAAAACACAAGTACACAAGACAAAGACCAGTAAAACAGCAGGAATGAGGAAGTGAATAAGTTTCAGGGACTTTGGTCTGGTCTCTGGTAATTAAATTAACCTCAGTGCTTTCACACACACATAAGCATCTAACAAACCTCAGGTGCATTTCATTCAAGTAAACAAAGGGCTTCATTCACAGCTGAACGCGTGTTACCCTTTACCTCAAAGAGAACACGCAAAAACTAAAACCAAGTTCTGAGCCATGTAAACCATCATAAGAAGATCCAGACATATACCGTAAGAGGAAGTAGTTCTAGCGTGTAAGTGTGACGTTTATTAGGTCGTCCACATTTAAATGACATGATGAAACCTGATGATTTTCCTGTGCTGCTTCAAGGTGGCGTGACGTACTGGCGAGACATCAGTGTGGTGCAGCCTGTGCTTAGTCATGTGTTTGTCAGGTACCATTACTGATCGCTTACAGTATTTCAATACTTTATCCTCACATGCTGCATTCAGCCTAAAACTTTTTGCATAGAAAGATGGTATGGTACACTAGTATTACAATGAATTGGAGCAAGTGCAATGTGCCAATATGGCGGAATAAGTCCGGCCTTCTAAATAAGAGCCAATTGTTGATTAGTAAAGTGATCGTGTAACTGCAGCTACCGTTAGAAGCTCCGGTTCCTGTAGAAACAGTCTGAGACGCGCGCTTACGATTGCACACACGCATTCACTTGGTCCAGACCTGAAAAATGCAATTTTTGGCCATGAGTCGTGAATTTAGAAACAACATTTATGAGACAGCTGTTCAAATATGAAATTGAATCATTGTAAGCTTGGCAAACAGTTTTGGAGAATTTGATGTTTCACTATTCAAAGAGATTAAAGCTACACTTGCATGCCCGAGAGGCATTTCAATGATAGCTGTCGAGTGAAATGACTTGTCTTAAAGGGACTTTGATTTTATCTCCTCTGATTTTTCATTAGCAAAATAACTTTAATTTTCATATCTTCAGGCCAGTTGGAAATCAATGGTTTTGGAAGAAAAGGAAAAAAAAAAAAAAAAAAAAAATCACCCATTTATTTAAACTGAAATACTGACTGGAACAGGCTATATGATACTGATGCCCAAATCCCACCTGCGTTAACCTTTACAAAACATCTCTTCCACTCTTAAACTGGCATTACAAAAATGAGGTGGAATACCGTGGTACTTTATATATTAATATATGCCATTGTATTTACAAGATACTTAATGGAACTTCTAAGATCAAATGGTGTTGTTAATATGGTTAAAACTACAGATCTGTGATTCTCTTCTTTCTATAAAACACAACAAAGTTCAAATTAACAACTAAAACTCATTTAGCAATGTGTCTAAACAAATAAACAGTCCACATGCATTCTGACTGGGTAACATACCAGTGTTATTGTTAACTACAACTAGCAATTAATTAAAATACTTTTTAATTGAAATAAAGCTGAAAAATATTAAATAAATTAATACATAAAAATAATTAATAAAACGCTTAACATAAAAATGAATAAAATGGGCCAAAATGCTTTTTAAAATTCATCATTATGATAGGATTACTATTCAATATATAATTGAATGATTAAAAAAAACAAATTCCTCCATTTTTGCATTGAGTAACTCTTACCTTATTGGTTAAACTTTGGTAACAATGTGAGAAGATCTTTATTTTTAAGTTTTGAAAACTAAAAATGTTGCCGTGGCATTGGCAACTAACTGAAATAAAACAAGTTTAAGTCAAAGTACTAAGATGACAAACAAAAAAATAAAAAATAAAGAGGCTAGACCTGGTTGAGTTGTTTTATAGTGTATCAAAACTCAAGGTTATGTCGAGGGCCATGACATTTCCCAAACCTGCTGACAAATCACTACATTGGTCCAGCTGACCAATGTGAGATCAGATGGGGTTTTCTTAGCTCATGTGAGATCACATAAAACAAAGACACATCATTTGTCGGGATAAGAATAGCTCTGGTCTCTCTTGTGGTGTAACAGAATGAGGTGTGAAAGAAGCAAAACGGCTTCAGCTATTAAAATAGCTATAAATAGCCATTGCTATAAATGTTGGAAGTCTGTTAATTTATGGATTTGTCTTATTAAAGGGATAGTTCACCCAAAAATAAAAATTAGCCGATGATTTAATCACCCTCAAGTCATCCTATGACATTCTTCTTTCAGATGAATAAAATCTAAGTTGCTTACAAGTTACTTGCTCTGTTTTTGAAGTCCATAAAAAATGCATCTGTCCATCAAATAATGTGCTCCACATGCCTCTGGGAGGTTAAAGGGGGGTGAAATGCTGTTTCATGCATACTGATCTTTTTACACTGTTAAAGACTTGGAATCCCATACTAAAGTTTCAAAAGTTAAGGTGGACGTTTGATGGGAGTATTTCTTTGTCAAAAATACTACTTCCGGTTAGTCATAAGTTTCGGCAAGTTTTTTTCGATCATGGGTCCACTTGACGTTAATAGGTTGGAATTTCCATGTATGGGCCGTACAGACAATTCTACCGGAAGAGCGTGAGAGAGAGAGAGGGAGAGTGCGAAAGCAACAGGCTACGCCCATCAAAGCGCTGGCTCGTAGGCTGCGCTGCACAGGTGATGTGACTTCAAGAAATTAACAATGTCACCAAAAAAGATATAATTCAAGTATAAATACGTAAATAACATAAGTTGTACCACATAGAGACGTCCTGCTCTAGTCGTTTTTTGCTGCAGCTCCTGTTCAACTTCAGCCTCTGGGTCAGATTCCGGATCATAGATGTATGGCTGTATCTGATTAAAAGCCATTTTTTTTTATTTTGAATAAAGTTTTCCCGCTGTTAGGGATGACACAGCTTTACAACGCACTCAACACAATAACAGCGGCGCGCATACGTCACTATTTAGCTCCGCCCACACAATACGCCCCCACCCGCTCAGCTTTTTTCGGAAAGACTCGGAACAGCGCATCTTTCTTATATAATTATAAAAAAAATAAAGACTTTTCGGAGATATGCAGGATGCAATGCTACTCTATAGGTACTCAAGATTGACATGACACTGACTGAAACTGAGTGTTTCACCCCCCCTTTAATAAAGGCCTTCTGAAGTGAAATTATGTGTTTGTGCAAGAAAAATATCCATATTTAAAACTTTATAAAGTAATTTTGGCTGATTTTTTATGGTCTTCGAAAACAGAGCAACAGTCACTGCCATTATAAAGGTTTGGATTAGCCAGGACTTTTTTTATATAACTCCAATTGTATTCGACAGAAAAATAATTTGATATACACCTAGGATGATTTGAGGGGGAGTAAATCATGGGCTAATTGTCATTTTCGGGTGAACTATCCCTTTAAGGTGAGTTTGTGCGTGTAAGATTAATAAATTAAATTCTGGACTGGATATGGACAGGGTTTCAGATTACTCCTCGCACATGCTAATCACCGTTGTCACATTCTTTCGAGTCACCTGACAGGTTTTGGGAAATGTTTCCTTAAGTCATTTCTCTGACATGTGGTTAATTTTCCTCAGCTTGAAAAGTCCTTTATGAAACCTGCAACGCAAGGCCATAAACAGATTTTCATTACCTTTGTGAAGCCATACAGAGACAGAACTGGCACACATGCGGTTTAATCTCGTGTTCAAGCTGGTGTTGAGAAAATTATACTAAACAGAGACACGTGAGAGGATAAAATTACACTGCAAGCATCTTCACATACTCACAAGTCAGAAATATAAAATCTCACCCAAGCACATTTAGTTTAAAAAATGCAATAACATTAATTTTGCTGACATTTCTATAAGACTATAAATATTACTGCTTCTGCTAGTAATTTCCTTTTAAATGTATTAATCAGTGTTATTAGTATTACTTATATGCTATTCTATAATTTATTCATATTTTGAATTAGCTTTAATTTTTATATTTTGTTTTTACAAAATATAACACAGACACTAAATGCCTCAAAACAACTCTTGACACTAATCTAGCAAACTCCTTGCAGTTCTTCCTCAAGAAACTAATTGCATCATCCCAGTCTGTATCTTGTATATGAGATATTGTAAATTCTGTGATTTAAAATTTAAAGAAATATGCAAGGTGTATGCATACGCATTCAGTCTGAGGCTGAGACTGCTTCTTTTGCAGTTCTCTTCCACTGCAGACATTCCATATAAATGAAACAAACCTGTCTCTCTCCTCGCCAAAGTATGCATTTATACTTGTCTTTATGTTGGACCTCATTTAAACTTCTGCCAGCCCTCTGTTATGACACAGCGATGGGCTCACAGACATAACGGATACGTTTCATAACATGACCGCTGAGACCTGACTGCACATCAGAGTCTCTCGACGATCCATTGGTCCTGGACAGGGGCGAGACATTCATAGTGGACTTTTTAAGACAAATTGAAATATGTTTTGCTTTCCCAATGAATGTTCCTGGTCTCATTTTGCATAATTCATCACTAAACATTAAGAAATAAAATGTTTGTTTTTAAAGTATTTTATCAAAATGCAAAAATGCATAAAATGACTTATGTCGAAGTATAAAAAGCTCTGTGGGCAAAATACAAATTACAGCACCCAGTTAAATCCTCATGAACAAGTTTTACATTATTTCCTGTTAAATATTTGTTTAGTGCAAATGCATAGTTTACTATGCCTTTAAAGACAAATGGTATACCAGAGGAAATACAAACACTCAATTACAAATCCAAAACCAATTAAATCAAAAGTTATACATGAAAAAACTGACCCGAACAGGATTGTACAAGCAGGCCGCTGAGGTTTCAATTGAAGCATTTACCATTAAAATTCAAAACTTAAACTATGTGAAAAATTGTATGACAGTGTCATCATGCAAAGAATATTTCACGTGGGTGATCAAACTCTGCCCTAGTGGCATCAAACCTCTGACAGTTCCCTGGAGATTCAGCTTTAAAAACGCGCTGCATCTCCCCAGGAGGACGGGCTCTTCCAGGGTTAAACTGGGTAGCAGGCAGTCCCGTCATCTTAAACATGCACTCACACACATGCATAAACACCCTGCAGACAAAATACTTACAAATTCTGATGTTCAAAGACGGATGATGTGAGAACGAGCAATGCATGTGTGTGTCTGTGTGTGTGCACACCCTGGCATCTATTCAAACCAAGAGAGATGATCATAACAGTGCCGGCGGTCATTGGGGTGGGTGGGGGGTGTTGGTGGTAGTGGGGGGCTTGTGTTACAGATGGAAAACAATGTTGCAGCTTTATGTACATGCTAATGATCTACACGGGGGGTGGGGGGTCATGCAGGCAGACACTTTTAGTGTATATTTTATCATATATTAAAAAAGCACCGCTCAATATACTGAATTATTCCCAAGGTGTGAGGGAATACTGAACTCACAAATATATGGTTGAAATTGCTGAAAATTCCTAAAACACAATTTTAGAGATAACAGCACATTATAAACATTCCTTACATTTGATCCACAAAAAAGTTAAATGGATTCACACATTATCTCCTTCATTAGTTTACATCACACTCTAAAAAATGCTGGGTTAAAAACAACCCAAGTTGGGTTGAAAATGCACCGACCCAACAATTGGGTTGTTTTAACCCAATGGTTGAGTTGTTCTTACCCAGCAATTGGGTTGTCTTAAGCAACATTTAACCCAACCACTGGATTAAAACAACTCAACCATTGGGTTAAAACAACTCAATTGTTGGGTCGGTGCATTTTCAACCCAACTTGGGTTGTTTTTAACCCAGCATTTTTTAGAGTGCATGGTTCTTTAACATCATTATTTGTGATAATGTGTTTGAGCCCTTCCTGAGTAATGAAGTTGATTGTAAGTTGATTATTGCATTATAAGTAGTTGGTTAAAGTTTTAAATTGGATGATTTGTGTAAATATTTTCTACAATATGCATTTTCTTTTTAAAATATATCATCTTGAGCAAATGGTAAGTAAACCTATAAGATAAAAAGCACAGCATTATTATGCCTGCAATCAGCAGCATGATGTAACAGTATGATGTAACGTAAATATGTAGTGCAATATTGGTATCAGATTTGAATACTGAAATATAACCATATTTATGTACAACAATATTTACACTTCAGGGTAGGTCAATGATTACCATGGTACAAATACTAGATATATGTGACCCTGGACTACAAAACCAGCCAAAAGTCGTACATTTATGGCAATAGCCAACAATACATTTTATGGGTCAAAATTATTGTTTTTTCTTTTAAGCCAAAAATCATTAGGATATGTTCCATGAAGATATTTTATGAATTTCCCTACTGTAAATATATCAAACATTTATTAGTAGAAGTAATATGCATGGCTAAGGACTTAATTTGGACAACTTTAAAGGCAATTTTCTCAATATTTCGATTTTTTTTTACACCCTCAGATTCCAGATTTTCAAACTGCATCTTAGCCAAATATTGTCCTCTCCTAACAAACCACTCATCAATGGAAAGTTTTTATATGATGTATAACTCTCAATTCAAAAACAATTACCCTTATTATGACTGGTTTTATGGTCCAGGGTCACATATGTGTGTGGTTTGATTAACCATATTTATGGGACTAAGTGGGCTAATGTGACAGAACCTGTCTTTGGTGACTTTTGGGGATGTGTAATTGGAAAATAACTTCTAAATTAAGTAAATAATGTTGGTTGTTATTGTAACTAAATTTAATTTTGGGTTTAGGTTAATGTTAATAGAGCAGAGTTAAGTGTGTGTGTGTGTGTGTGTGTGTGTGTGTGTGTGTGTGTGTGTGTGTGTGTGTGTGTGTGTGTGTGTGTGTGTGTGTGTGTGTGTGTGTGTGTAGCAGAACTATAGAGATCATCCAATCCCTGGAGTCGTGATGCTTCCACGGCCAGAGCCCAACTAGAGCAGATGGTACTGAAGAAACACAGCCAATTTACAGAGAACAGGCAGAGAATTAAAATGACAACCTACAACACAAGACTCCATCAGTGACCGTAACAATGCTCAAACTCACCATTTGTCAGACTGGTTCAAATTGGCTTAGCTCTTGGATTAGTCTTGGATATTTGGATTAGTGTTGGATAAACTTGAGCATAACATGCAATCACAGAAATAAACACAAGTGAACTGTCCAGACCATCCTCTAGTTTTATCCTGGTAGCAACAACTCATGGAGGATGGAGGGATACTTCATCATGCCTGCATCATGGTCTCTCTATGTCTGTCTCTCTCTCACACTAACGTCTGCTTTCCTTTAATGTCCACTGTTTCAATATAAAGCTAATTATAAATGCCAAAGCCTCTTGAAGGCAATCCCGCAATCTTAGTCAAAAAAAGCATAGTGCCTGCTAACGGTGCAGTATGCAGGAAAGGAGACGAAAGGGCATTTGTTTTAATGGATGTTAATGGAGGAGTCTTCACTGCTGAATAAACCGCTTTATTGAGGAGATAGATTATTTAATGAATCGACAGTTCTTCCTGTTTGTTCTTAAACATTGATTTTGGATTTATCTATTTTTAGAGTTTACACTGAAAAAAAATGCTGTTTTATAAGAGAAGTCAATTGCGAGACAGGTATGATTCAGTTCACTTCTCATTAATCCGGCTGAACTAACTGGCACAAATCTGAATGGCTATAAGGCTGTAATGTGATTGGTTATCAAGGCACACGATCCAAGTTAATCATTAGGCTTGCTCCAATGGTAGAGCCAAAGACCCTTGTATCTCCCAATAATAAGACCATCTCTGTAAATATAAACCAAAGCTTAAAAAAAACAAGTATATATTTGCATAGGCGTTTTTTTTCCAAATTAGTATATTCTCAGATGTCCCCCAAAAGGAGGGATTCGTCAAATTTAGCTGACTTGTGAGGATAAATTTGTACTAAGTAGATACAGAAAAATATAAATACAACAAATTTAGTCTAGATTAAAGGTTCTCAGCTGGTTTTGGGATTTTGGCCCAGATTGGACACCAGGTGGAGACCGAACACATTTTATTGTATAAAAATATTGTAAAATCAATACCTAAATGTAGGGATGCATTAGCCTAGAAATCTAGACGCACCCTAGCGGCAGCAAATTTAATCTGCCCACAAGTGTCGTCTAGGAACTCTCAATACCCTTCTGAGCTGTATTCCTCACAATCTGGACGGGCCAATCACGTCGTTTATAGAGTCGGCGGGCGAGGCCATAGTGACGACGGCCCGAGTTGCGTTTGCGTGCTTCTAGTAAACACAGAAACTGGCGAACGGCGGTCTTTCGAATCAGCTTTGACCACGACTCTGGAAGACTTGGAGTTAAGCATTTCTCTGAGAAAAAAACAAGAACGGCACTGAAGTCATTCTTAAAAACGGAAGATGTGTTCGGAGTTTAGCCGACCGGATACGGTGAATGTTTAATCTATCAACAAGCTCTGCTTCACCTTCGTTGCTCTGGTTGGTTGTAGCGCTATCCTATCGCGTGCAGAGGGAGTTTGAAAGACAACCGTTTATCCCGCCCCTCGGATTTAGCCATGTCTATGGTGAGTTTCCAGACCAAACATCTTGATGTGGGTCTGGCTTGTCAGGCTAGGGAAGGGATGCATGATTTTGGGGGAGAAAAAAATAAAAGTGCTATTTTTCTGCAAAAAATTATTGTGATTTCACAAATAAAACTGCCTATAAAGCTCAAGTACCCATTAAGCACACTACTGTCTTTGAGCACAGATTATAAAAAGTAAAAATAATAAATAAAAAATGATAAAAAATATAAAAAATATATATATCATCCTACTTGATGTCTTAAACAAATTATGTGTTTGCTACTCTATATAGTCTGTAATTTTAAGATAATCAGACCATTGCACACTGAGACAAAAAGTATTCATATGTTCATACACAGATACTGTCTGGTGGCCATTTTGAAAGCTGTCTGAAAACTTTCACCAAAAGAGTAGCCCCTTTTTTATATGTTTAAGTAGTTTTTTTTTATATGTTTAAGCCTTTATTTTCGATGATTATAACTTCTTACTGCAAAATTAAGAGATTTATATTTTGACTTTTGCATATTATAACCTGGCATATTATAAAAATTACAGTTAAATCCAAAGATATAGCGCAGATGCCACAGTACATTGTTACTAGCTATATAAGATTGTGTGCTACACTAATATATTAATTCACATACTGGCTTGTATTTTTAAACACATTATATTATACATTTACAGTTTATTGATGTTCTGTGGTTTTACACTTCTATAATTTTTTTTAAGATTTCATATTTTAAAGGGGGCACTACTATGAAAAGAACAGCTTCATTGTGATTTCAATAAGAAAAAGTATAATATCATGGATATTTTCTATAATAGCTGTTCATATTAAAATATGTATGAACTTAATACATGACCTAGATAATTTATTTAGCAAAATTGTCCTTTTAAATTTATACATTTAATATTTATTAATTAAAAAAAGGTTTACTGTTCCAACAAAGCTCAGTGCGCTCCATTTAAGCTCATCCACATTGAATGTCTATGTAAATACTTCATAAACAGACTTTAAATATTAACTGAAGGTTGTCACTTCAGGTTAATCTTTATACAATTATTCTTTAAAAAATACTGTTTAAAATAAACAATTTTCCACAAAAAACATTTAGTGAGCTTAATGGGAACAGGGGTGTGCTTAAAGGGTACAAACATGTACACATTAAGCACAGCCAGACCTTTTCCATTTATTGATGTATACATCTTAATTTAAACGCTTTTGTCATTTAAAATACAATTAATTATTGAATTAATATAATATTAATTATTATATTTTATTTTAACATAACTTCTTGTACTAAACCAGTACCCTGTGCACTAAAATGTGTCTTAATGTAGATTTTGGTGAGCTTAATAGGTACGTTTACCCTACTTAAATGCCAGTGTAACTTCCAGTCAAATCCAGCAAACACTTTGTATAATGTTCCATCAGAGGCTTTTAGCTGCTTTTAAAATAAATCTCAAATTTCAATTTATGCATTTAAATACAACTGAACTGATACTGTTTTCATGTGCTTTAGTCATAAAGAGAGATCGTATGGTTAAACATGCTATGGTTGGATTCCTCTATCCTGACTCTCGCTGTAATCTGACAAGGAAGAATTACCCATGAGTCACGGTATTGATCCGAGATCCAGAGTCCATCTTACAGCACTCAGCAGTACCGAGCTGAGGAAGAACCGTGAGCCAGAAGCAGATCAATGAAATCGACCTCACAGACACTGTCTTTAGAGTTTCTTACAGGCCATCCCTGTTAGTCAACTTCCAAAATGTGCCATCACAGATACGCTCTCTTGTCCTGTGCAGTGAACCTGGATATAATCCCTTCCCCCTCGAATTTAGGCTCCCATAGAGACCCTCCCTTTAACCCCCCAAAAATGTATGCTATTGTCTCTCTTTCTCGTCTCCCTAAGGACTCAGCAAGCAAGATGGCCGTATGTTCCTTAAACTAACATTTCACAGGGGGTCTCATTAATAACGCCTTTCTGAGTGAGCAAAGCATGTAGATCTAAACTGGAGCGTCACGCTGAGATGCGTCTCATAGATTATGCCGGTGTTTTTGAGCCCTCCTGTCCCTCCTAGCATCAGGGATGCGGCCCGTCTGGTTGCTGGATGATGGAACATAAATTGAAGTTTTATGGCTCCCCTGAAGAGTGTATTTCCTGTTTCCTGTTTTGTTTTTTGGTAATGACGTGTTCATCTGGTTAAAATGCATCCGTTGGGGAAATATATATGCAAATGTGTTCTGCAGTTTGGAGGTGGGTGGTAGTCACATGATGGAATGTGATCTAAAAATGTTTGTTTATAAAAAAACTTTCATCTTGCAAATGCCATGTTGAAAAAAGTTGCATATTGTTTGGCTTATGCAGTTTACGGCAATATTAATACACTTAAAGGAAGGGTAAGCAATTTCAGAGAGGCTAGCAATAGCAAGCTAGCTCTGAAAGTATATGATCCCACCCTCCCTTCAGAGCGCTCTCTCCAAAGCGACACCTCCTTCTAAACATGAACACACACAGCAGATTCTGCAAAGCATCACAATACTTACTCAAAATTACTCAAAGCACCTAACATAACAGTAATTATGAACGTAAGCACCTTGCATAGCTCTTACTTGCACCACCTGACTGCTGTAGATTTCGCCGTTGATAGTGTTTGAGGCTGAGGATGTATACAGCTCCGGGCAGAACGTCACGGGTTGCCTTCTCGATTATGAATATGACATGACGCAGCTTACACTCTAAAAAATGATGGGTTGTTTTAACCCAATGTTGGGTCAAATATGGACTAACCCAGCAATTGGGTTGTTTTAACCCAGCGATTGGGTTGTTTTAATCCTGCGGTTGGGTTAAATATTTGCTTAAGACAACCCAACCACTGGGTTATTCCATATTTGACCCAACATTGGGTTATTTTTTACTCAATTTTTTAGAGTGTAAGCTCGTTGTTTTGGTTTAGGAGGAAGTGTGGAAGGTGGCTGATTTTGTGTTTGTTTACAGCACCCGGTGATGTCCGTCAACAACTCTGCATAACCTTACGGAACGCGCTGATGACATGTGCGGTTACCAGCAGCCATATCACCCTGTACCCCAAGACTGGTTTCCCACTGAAGCCAAGCAGGCCTGAGCCTGGTCAGTACCTGGATGGGAGACCAACTGGGAAAACCAGGTAGCTGCTGGTAGAGGTGTTAGTGAGGCCAGCAGGGGGCGCTACCCCCTGTGGTCTGGGTGGGTTCTAATGCCCCAGTATAGTGATGTGGACAGCACCGTCCTTCGGATGAGATGTTAAACCGAGGTTCTGACTCTATGTGGTCATTAAAAATTCATGGCCTCCTAATAATCCCCATACACTGATTGGCTTCATCACTCTGTCTCCTCTCCACCAATCAGCTAGTGTGTGGTGAGCGTTCTGGCGAAATATAGGTGCTGTCGCATCATCCAGGTGGATGATGCACATTGGTGGTGGTTGAGGAGATTTCCCCCTTCCATATGTAAAGCGCTTTGAGTGTCTAGAAAAGCGCTATATAAATGTAACAAATTATGATTATTATAAGAATTCGTATTATTAGCGAAAAGGAGCCAGCAAAAAATCATGTACAAACTCTCAATTTCAACCCTTCACTCTACACAGTTTAATAATAAATTTAAATAAGCTGAAATTTCCAGAAGTCAGTGTTGCCAGGGTTAAGCCATACACCAATTACATCTCATGGCCACTGAGGCACTGTCCCCACTGTTGGTAGTTTTTTTTTATAAAAATAAAAACAATTTAGTTCAGTTGGAAAAGGGATACAACAATTATAAACTGAAAGCATTTGCTCTACTTCATACAGCACAATCTGAAGAAGCACAGCACAATGCAGCAGGAGTAAGATTTCACTTATAACGTGATGAGAGTAAGGAGAGATGAGATGACTGACAGGACGATGCGATGATAGAGGATAATGTGAGCACAGATCCAGAGCATCCCTGACAGTGGTCAGTACGGCCCCTCCCTATACACAGAGTATGTGTGATCGCGAGCATTCATTCAAAAGTGATTTCAATACCATGCATATAGATAGTGGATCCCTGATGAATCCCCCACGAATAACAGGCCGATACACAGATTATGTGTAATCACCCACCTCTCTTTTTAACCTCATTATCTTGTATTATTCATAATATTGATGAGCAATTACAATAATAAACACAAAGCCAGAAACACAAAGTCACGTGCAGTACAGGCATTTGATTTCCAAGCCAGTCCTCCTTTTAAATAAATCTCTCTGTCTCTTAGACAGTAATGTCAGCAGAGCAGGAGTCTTGGCTCCAGCGCCGAAGGAGCAGATTGGGTGTAATATCGCTTAATGTTCGTATGCAACAAACTAAAAGTGAGCAGCACAGCAGTAAGATAAATCACAACTGTCACTGATGTCAGGAAATCTCTATAATGCAGACACACATACACATGTTGCTATGGGTTTTCTATTGACTTCCATTGTTTTATACTGGACTAATGGTATTTTCTATCCCTTAAAGGGATAGTTCACCCAAAAATGAAAATTCTGTCATCATTTACTTACCTCATGTTGTTCCAAACCTTTTGTTTTTTGTGGAAGATATTTGGAAAAATGTTTGTAACCAAGCAGACAGAACAACCATTCACTAAAACCGGGCGTACACTGTGCGAATTCAGACACTCGGGAGGTCGTGAGATATTGCAGACGCTACGAGTCAGTTAATTTGATCATCGCATCAAATCAGCTGGTACACGACACGACTGTTTGCACCGCGAGCCGGCCGAGATCACACAAGCTTTCGCTTTAAACACAGAGACCGGAGCTTTTTTAATGTTGCTGATAGCTTTAGATACAAAAAATAAAGAAAAAAATGTGTGTGCAAATGATTTGTTGAAAAGCTGAGAACAGCAGTCATCCTTTCAACCGAAACAACCAAAGAGAGAGAGACGGTGCGCCGCGCACGTGAGACAGAGAGAGAGAAATTAAAAATTATCGTAAGGTCGGGAGTTCCTAACGTGCTCAGCACGTTTCGCATTAACTCTCACACGCTGCGAGCCAAGACCATACGAGCATCCACGATGTCAAAGCGATTTCTCCACAGAGAAAAAAAACGTCTGCGAGTTCATTCCACAGTAAAAATCGCACAGTGTACACCCGCCTTAACATAGTAGGGAAAAAATACTATGATAGTGAATGGTTGTTCTGTCTGCTTTGTTACAAACATTTTCCAAATATCTTCTTTTGTGTTCAGCAGAACAAAGACAACTCATACAGGTTTGGAACAACATGAGGGTATGTAAATGACGACAATTTTTATTTTTGGGGGAACTATCCCTTTAAAACTACCTGTGCACAAACCTTTTTGCATTTTTTATTATAAGCAAGACATTATGTAGTAAGTTTATCAAGACATTATCACATAGGAACAGTTAACTGCTCACTATATGCAGGTGATTGCACGTTTTACTATTCTTATGGGAACATTTAGTCCTCTCAACATAAGCAAAACCAATACAAAAACAAGAATGACTGCAGCTCATGCACACATACAAAAACACACAATGGCTTTAAAGGCTTCTTATTCCAAAGACAGTAAAATGATGATCATGTTATGGGAGACACATCAGCTCAATTTAAGTCCCATCGCTGCAATTATGCTGCAAGTATCCCAGACTGCCTTGCGCTCAACTTTCTGCTCAAAGCACACTAAAACTCTGTTTTCTCTCCAAGGGCCCATCAGAGTACTGTAATCTCATGACATCATGTGCAGAACATTCTCTGTCCCACCCTTGGATTCCTTTGGAATCACAAAACTAGATTTATTAATAAAAAATCAAAGAGGTGAATGCACACAGAGACATCACCAGAATACTTAAAAAATTTCAGTGGTTGCCAGGAATGGATGTCACTTGTTTTAAATTTATAATCCACCAGGCAAAAATCTGATCACACATCTCCTCATACCCAATCCATTATATAAATATTCAAATATAAATAAATAAATGTGTATGTATAAATGTATGCAGAACAAACTCTCCTGTCTATGAACTTTTGGGTGTGTTTAATAGCTTGGGAAAGATTTTAGGACTGAAATGAGAACAATGCATAGCCTGTGGAGGAATAGATCTTTTCTATTATTCATCAAACCACCCCCACCAACCCCACCCCCTTTAACAGAGGGCTTATAGGTATCAGGTATATAGCGCTGAAAGCAGTGAATGAGACCAAAGAAAAAGAAAGACAAAATGTTTTTTTTTTTTGTGCCACCTGAAACGGTGTGGTATTGGAGTAGAGCGATTCCTAATGATTTTTCATTGACTAAAATATAATTGGCAAACATTCGCATTTTACACTGGAACATTAGTGTTGGAGATTTTCAGTGACTCTTTCTGCAGGAAACAACATCTTGCCAGTATGTGGCGACAAAAGACCATCTTAATGAGTGAGCCCCTGATTTATCCATTCAACTGATTTGCTCAAAACGTGACTTTCTTCAATGTAGGTTTCTTCATTTAGTTTGCCACAGTTCTTCTGGATTTAATCTCAGTTTTTTCTTCATGTAAATCAAGACGGACTCGTTGATGGTGAGATAAGGGCCCTCATTTATAAAACTTTCCATAGATTTTATGGTAAAATTGTACGTATGCACAAAAGCTAGATTTTGCTTATGCACAAAAAAATTCTGATTTATAAAACCATGTGTACACCAGAACTAAATGGAATGTCAAAGCTGCCAATATTAAAAATAAATAAATATACAGAGAAATGTAAAAAAGCAAAAATAAATAATATATACATAATAAAAACATGTATAAGTAGATATATATAGAAAAGCAAAAAACAAAAATGCATAATTATTTATAAAAAATTTCCCCATATTTATGTATTTATTTCCATATATATTTATTTATTCTTTTATTTATTTCCACATTTATTCTTTTCTACATTTATTTATTTATATTTATTTATGCATTTATTTATTTCTAAATTTAATTATTTCTAAATTTATTTCTGCATTTATTTATTTCTACATTTATTCATGCGTAGGATAATGAGGAGGGTGGGGTTTACCTCAGGCATAGCAATCGAGCTCAGAGTAGGCGAGAGTGAAGCATTGAGGCCACAGTGACACCTTGTGGTGTTGCCAAAATACAATAAGTATAGCCTACTGATGTTGATCCTGTCTTTGATGAAGGACTTGGATATGTATATGGCCAAAATCTTATATCACGGGTTAAGTCATATCACCCTTACTGTAGCCTACTGTGTTGTAAAATGTCCTGGGCTAACAAACATAAACTAGCCTGACAAGCCAGACCCACATCAAGATGTTTGGTCTGGAAAATCACCATTGACAGCTCAATCGGAGGGGCGGGATAAACGGTTGTCTTTCAAACTCCCTCTGCACGCGATAGGATAGCGCTACCACCAACCAGAGCAATGAAGGTGAAACAGAGCTTGTTGATAGATTAAACATTCGCCGTATCTGGTCAGCAAAACTCAGAACACATCTTCCCTTTTTAAGAATGACTTCAGTGCTGTTCTTTTTCTTCTTTTCTCAGAGAAAAGCTTAACTCCAAGTCTTCCAGAGTCGCAGTCAGAGCTGATTCGAAAGACCGCCGTTCGCCAGTTTCTGTGTTTACTAGAAGCACGCAAACGCAACTCGGCCGTCATCATTATGGCCCCCGCCCACCGACTCTATACACGATGTGATTGGCCCGGCAAGAGTTAGGGGAATACAGCTCAGAAGGGTATTGAGAGTTGCTAGACGACACTCGCGGGCAAATTAAATTTGCTGCCGCTAGGGTGCGTCTAGATTTCTAGGCTAAACATAATCAGCATCTTCCACAGATCTGATTACAGGGACTCTGAAATGGAAGTGCTTAATATTTTCTCACGGAAAGGAAGCAGCGCACATATGCTGTTCATGTTTGTTAGCCCAGGACATTTTACAACACAGTAGGCTACAGTAAGGGTGATATGACTTAACCCATGATATAAGATTTTGGCCATATACATATCCAAGTCCATCACAGAGTCAGACACTGGATCAACATCAGTATGCTATACTTATTGTATTTTGGCAACAAAAGGTGTCACTGTGGCCTCAATGCTTCACTCTCGCCTACTCTGAGCTCGATTGCTATGCCTGAGGTAAACCCCACCCTCCTCATTACCCTAAGCATTAATAAATGTAGGAAGAAATAAATGCAGACATAAATCAATGTAGAAATAATTAAATGAATAAATAAATAAATGCATACATATATAAATAAATATGGAAATGAATGTATACATTATTAATTTTAGTTTTATTGCTTTTCTATGTATATTTATTTATACATTTATTTATTTATTTATTTTAGCTTTTTTACATTTCGTTGTATATTTATTTATCTATTTATTTCCATGTGGAACCTCTGCAAAGATCCCTTTATAAATCACAGCCAGCAGAAGATTGTGGATACTTCTCCTCCCCGAAATCACCATGTATGGAGCTTACAACGCCTAGTTTTACTATGCATGCCCTCATCTTCACATCATTTGCATGCATATTCCCATTCACATGCCACCATGACATTGAAAAATATTAGATACGGAATATAAAAGCCATTTGTGCCTTACATATTGCTGAAAATCATTTAATATCCTTGTTATGTTGTAAAATAAATATATCAAAATATCCATAAAAACAGAATTAAATAATAATAAAAATAATAATAATAAATACAAAACAAAAACATTAAAAAAATATACTATTAAAAAGCTTATATCAACCAGCCCTGTGTTTATATGGGAAACAGTTCCATAAGTCAGAATACAGGTTATACAATTCTGTGAGGTTTAAGCAGGATGTTTTGTTTGTTTGTTTGTTTGTTTTTTAATTAATCACTTAATTGGTGTGACATTTCTAAGGCAACTGCTGATAAACTTAAAACACTTTCATTAAATGTCTGCAACAAGCCAAGAGTATAAACGTTGCATAGAATTCTAGGAAGAAGTATTCTTGAACCTGGGTTCGGACCAGTCGATCAAAACGAGTGTAAAAACAGCCTCTGAGGTCTGCAGATGGAGTATTTTACAGCACCCTTGAACAGAGATCAAGGGGGAAAACAGATAAAGTAGCCTACTTCAGACAATCTATCCCACAATGCATGGTTCCATCCCTTTTTTTTTTTTAGTGGATAAGCATGAGAGTACAGTGCAGAATGCAGGGAATGCTTGTGCGAGTGATTGATGGCCGTCTATGTGAAGAATGATGAAGGAGTATGGCAAGGGTACAGTGCCTGCTCTGGCACGGACAAACAGATAGCCGTCATAGTTTAAGAACAGCATGTCAGTCCTAAAACATCTCCAACATCGAAACACACCTGTTTGTCTTAGTAAGATAAGGGAACTTGTTCAACAATAACAGCAAGAGGATAAACACTTTTTAAGTGTTTACCTGCTTAAAGACCATCACCAATGAACATTTGAGCCAAACTATCATTTCAAACAACTGAAAGAAAGGATAGCAACAATATGTTTATGGTATGGGTCAGACAAGCCATTGGCCCGTTGCATGAAACTAGCTGAACAAACTGAGCTCTGGAGTAGGAAACACGATGCATTAAGAGCCTTTTGACATTTTACTTAATTTGTCTTCTGGGAAACATGCAAGTATCTTCCATTGCTTTTGAATGGCAGGACTACATGAAAAATATTTATATTTAAACAAAATAAGATCATCCTTTTCAAAAGTTTTCACCCAGTAGTTTTTAATACATTCTGTTTCCTTCTTGGAGCATCAGTGAATGTTTGAATCTTTTTACCCGTTGTGTTTGAGTCCCTCAATCGTCCCCAGTGTGAAAAGATGGATCTCAAAATCAAAGTCATTGATGGAAAGGGTTTAAATATGCAAAAGATGCTGAAAAACTGAATAATTGTTGGGACCTCGAGGACTTTTCTGAAGAACATTGGGCAATTTAACTGCTGAGGACAAACAAGAGACTCAAGAACAGCTGTGGCTCATCCAGGGAACGACACAGTATTAAGAATCAATGGTTCAAAAACTTTTATTTAAATAAAAATATTTTTTTTATTATTATTTTATTATTTATTCATTCATTTTAATAAATCCGGCAATATTTGTTATGTGGAGTATATGTTAACATATTTTTATGTAAAATATCTTATTCAGGACAGTACTTATACAAAATAACATGTATTTTGCATGACTCCTTATTTTGTTAAAATTAGATATAGAATTTTGGATTTTCCTTAGTTGTCAGTTATAAAGTTATAATCATCCAAATTAAAAGAAATAAACATTAATATATCAGTCTGTGTGTAATGAAGGACTGTAATATACAAGTTTCACTTTTTTAATGAATATGTATATTGCTTTTATAAATTTAACCAAATACTACTGAACAAAATTCAGTATTTTTTAATAAATAATAAATGTGTAAAAAATAATAAATAAATAACACAAGATGTTGACCAAAAAGGTAAGCACCTCTTGATGGAAATAATGATCACAGCATTTATTTCCATCAAGACGTACATACCTTTTTGCTCCAGATCTTGTATTGACAATGAAAGAGACCAGCACTCTGTAAAGTCTACTCCAGTATCCAAAGGCTTTCAATTAATTTAAGGACTGGACTCAGTGCCAGTTCATGTGTGAAAATGATTCTTCATGCTCCCTTCCCCACAATGTCAGCTTTATGAATCTTGACATTGTCATCCTGGGGGGCACTCAGTTTCAGTTACTCTCATGTCAATCTTGAGTACCTATAGAGTAGTATTGCATCCTTCATATCTCCGAAAAGTCTTTAGTTTTATTATATTTGTAAAAGAAATATGGGCTGTACCGAGTTTTTCCGGAAAAAAACAAGCGCCTGGAGGCGTATCGAGTGGGCTGAGCTACAGAATGACGAATGCGCAAAGCGTGGAGAAACCCATGGCTATCGATCTCAGCTAATAGATATGATCCAGAATCTAATTCGGAGGCTGAAATAGAAACAGCAACAGCAGGACGTCCGTCTCTGTGGTATGTACTGTATTTAGAGGCCTGTCAACATTTGTCTTTACTCTCAGTTTATGAGGACATGATTCGGTTTATGGACTATTATATGCGACCAAACCTTAGTAGCAAGCAAAACGGTTTTGCACGTCAGACTAGTGTAACGTTATACATAGAACAGCAATGAAGTCCGTTAGCGCATTTGAATGACGAAGCACGCGATCGTGTCGTTTACTGATGTTTACTCACGCGACAATAAGCAACAGCACAGACATTTGAAGCAGTTTTACTCACCGGCTGCTTCCAAAGCAGGACCAAACCTTTATCGCTGGGACGGCTTCGTCAAAAACACACTTCTTGGAGTGTGGAGATCCACTTTGCAATACGACTGAAGCATTTCTGCGTTCAAATGCAGCGCTGCCTTCCCGGAATGCTGTGCTGAAGCGTTGAAGTCGCTTAATGTCAAAGTGGAGGAATGAAGTGGAGCGCGGTGTGGACTATAACCGACATTAGTGTTAATGGACGACTGGATCTGCAGCTTGAGAGCAGTGTTTACGGTCGTGCATTTACTCTCTTGCTCTAGTCACGCTTGCGCGCACGCACCCTACCGGGAGAAGAGCCCAAATGGCCCATACAAGGACCTTCCGGTCTATTAACGTCAAGTCGACCCATACTCGAAAAAAACTCTCCGAAACTTGTGAGAAACCGGAAGGAGTATTTTTAACACAGAAATACTCCATCAAACGTCCAACATTAGTTTTTGAAACTTTGTCTATGTTTAGGATGGGAATCCAAGTCTTTAACAGTGTAAAAAGCTCAGTATGCATGAAACAGCATTTCACCCCCCCTTTAAGAAATGAAAAGCTACAGAATCCATCAGTTAGGGTTAGAAGACCTGTTGCCAAAAGAATCACTGCAATAATTATACAATCATTGACACTTAAGCATTTGCCAATTTCCAATCCAAACAGCGACTTTTTTGTTTATTGGTCGGGGTAATGTATATACCATATATTATGAAACTTTTTCTCCACTTGTGGATGAAAGTTTCCAAAAGCAAGTTGTATCAGATGTACCTTAGTGAAAAAATTGTCCACAGATGTCAATCTCATTATGACATAAATAAAATAATAATCTGCTAAATCTGACAAAGCTTGCAATCGCACCCCTCACACAGACTTTTCTTCTGGAAATGAGGAGAATCCGTGACGCAGCTGTCTCCATCCACCAGCTGTCCAGCTCCTCCCTCATGAAGCCCAATACTCAGAGGTGCCCATCGCCATGACAACGTGCTGAATAATGCACGCCTGCACGGCATGCTGGGAGTGAAGTGCTCCAGCGGAGCACACACATACTTCTCTGTCTTCTGCCTTTGACCTCACTTTTCAAAGAGGCTCTATTTCACACATTTGTAGCAGTTTATTCTTTCATTGAAGTCTACTTATACTGAAGTTTCTTACACACACACACACACACACACACACACACGTTTCATTACCACCCTGTCTTCAGTCCATGAGAACCTTTGTTTTCCAGTAAAAAACTAAAATTTAAAATTAAACTTTTTGTTTTTTTGACTCCATATATTTTGACCATAAATATTCTATTTGACTTGAATATCTACCAATGCCACAAAAGTCATATTTAAAACACTATCCCAGTAGCCTGACGTGGTCATACTCAATTCTAGTCAGAATAGGAGTCTGAAACTGCTCCATTGGGCTGTGATTATGGGGCGTGTTTCAACCGAACCAGGAGAGTCCTCAATTGGATAGAGCTACAACCAATCAGAGCAACGAAGCGACGCCTTACGTTAGTTGTCAAATGTCAACAGAACTCAACTACACTGTATCTTTGTGTATCTCTACTGTGATCTTTTCCGCTGTTGTAAAAAAAGGCATTTTGAAAATCCCTTTTCAAGATTTCAAGCTCTATGTTGGCGTTTCTTCTCTTTAGATCAGGTCAGGGACAGTAAACACAGTCTGAAGCATCATTTTGTGATCAGTGGCACATTTTGATGTTTGTTTTTGTACCGTGCATCTGAACATCGATGTTGCCTTTGGCTTGGCTTGGCCTGCTCAGTTGGGGACACTAAAATTTCGATAGGTTTTTATCTAAATAGCCAAATAAAATGAATTACTAAATTTACTATATCAAATCCAAATTGTCGCTATACGATACATTGAAATTAGCTGATGACATCAGATTTCCCCAGAGCGACTGTACAGCCAAATCAAAAAATTTTGCAATACTGTCCTGTTTAACACTGTGAAGTTACGCTATATATACAGTGCCTTGCAAAAGTATTTGGCCCCCTTGAACTTTGCGACCTTTTGCCAGATTTCAGACTTCAAACATAATGATATGAAACTGTAATTTTTTGCAAAGAATCAACAAGTGGGACGAAATTTATTGTATATTTCAAACTTTTTTAACAAATCAAAAACTGAAAAATTGGGCGTGCAAAATTATTCGGCCCCCTTAAGTTAATACTTTGTAGCGCCACCTTTTGCTGCGATTACAGCTGTGAGTCGCTTGGGGTATGTCTCTATCAGTTTTGCACATCGTGAGACTGAAATTTTTGCCCATTCCTCCTTGCAGAACAGCTCAAGCTCAGTGAGGCTGGATGGAGAGCGTTTGTGAACAGCAGTTTCTTTCCACAGATTCTCGATTGGATTCAGGTCTGGACTTTGACTTGGCCATTCTAACACCTGGATATGTTTATTTTTGAACCATTCCATTGTAGATTTTGCTTTATGTTTTGGATCATTGTTTTGTTGGAAGACAAATCAAACCTTCTTCTGGGGTTTGTTGCACTGAAACTAAAGGGGTTGAATCATTTTTCACGCCAAATTTTTCAGTTTTTGATTTTTTTTTTTTTTAAATATCCAATAAATTTCATTCAACTTAATGGTTGTGTCCCACTTGTTGTTGATTCGTCACAAAAAATTACAGTTTCATATCATTATGTTTGAAGTCTGAAATGTGCCAAAGGTCGTAAAGTTCAAGAGGGCCAAATACTTTCGCAAGGCACTGTATATATATATATATAAAATTGACTTATTTTCTTACAGTCACTTTCTATTTTGTGAAACTCAACAATCTTTTGCTGCACATCAGAACTATATTCTTTGTATTTATTCATTAATGATTAAGAGAATATGGCCTTTGCGTTTCCTCATATTTATACTCCCGTGTAACAAGTCATGGCTGGACAAGTTTATGTTCCTGGTCACCTTGGTGTGCTAAAAAAAAATATTGTTTTTCAATTGTTTTACTTCAATAAAAGGTTAGAATTTTTTTTTTTTTTTTTTAAATGAAGGAACAAAAGGATAAATAATATACACTTATTTAGCCAACATTAGTGGATGGATGGCACTGTATATCTTTTTAGTTGCAAACAAGACAACAATAAGTATATTAGACACCAAATATGTGCATGAATTACAGTAAGAAGCTCTTGTTTTCTTCTCTATCATGTGATCTGTTGGTTATGAAAGCCAGTTGAGGTGCAGAGGTTAAAATAAACAAGGTAGTCGTCTTCATGATCAATTCTAGCTATTCACTCACCCATGCTTTATAATTGCAGCTTTAAGCAGCATCTAATCAAGTCTAATCACAAGATCTGACAAATCCTCAGCAGAGTCCCGGTTTGTTTACACACAACACAGCTTCCTCTGTCCTTCAACTTAAGCAGATGCTCCAAAATGCTACAGTCCTGCTGAAACACAACAACTATTTCTTTAAATACCACCAAACTGATGTTTTGAGCCTCTCAGCCCATGTTTAAAGGCAAAATATGTAATGGATTAAAATATCCAAAAACCACTAAAACAGTGCTGAAAGTTTTAGTTGTCTGGTGTCCTTACATTATCCCAGATGTTTCCAAGAATGTTTAAATCCAGAGGAATAAGCTATTTTAACCAGGACATGGGCCGTCTCTCATTAGCAATCGCTCCAGCAGCCACTTTGTACTCACACAACACTCGGCCCTGCTCTGCTTCACACTATAACGTTAATAATCTCACCCATTAATATGACTTATGTCTGAGTCACATCCCGATTCTTTTCCACTAGCTCTTAGGTGAAGACGGAGATCTCTCATGAATCCACGCTCAATCTCAGCGTCATCAAGCTACACCTGTTTTGAATAGGTGACCTCTAATGGCAAAAAACTACATGGTGTGCCTTTAATCATTTTTAGGTATTCTAATATGCTTTTCGCAGAATATGCAGATAATACATATAATAAATAATAATTAAATAAAAGTAATATAAAATAAAATAAAAAGTTTCCCTTCTCATTCATCAGCTGGTTGCAATTTTGCAAAGGAAGAGTCTTGAATCTTTTTTTAGAGTCTTTTTTTACCCTGAGCTGTGATCTAAATGAAAGGTTACTATATTGGCTATTTAAAAAAAACATATCATGGTTTCCACAAAAATATTAAACGACAACAAATGCATTTTTAAATTGTCTTCTGAAGGATCATGTGACACTGAAGACTATAATGTAATGATGCTGAAACACATTATTATCATTATTCTGTGATGATCATTATCATTATCATGTGATGCAAAATTTCAGCTTTGCATCAAAGGTATTTGAATGATAATGCAATTTGCCACAATGCCACAACTTCAATTTGCCAAACCAGTCCATACGATTTTTAAAACATTTTGATGCTCACATTCCAGTAATATGATGCTTTATGATGGCACTTAATCAAATATTAGGTCAAAGTACACCCTAAATATATGCCTATGTGAGCCTGAAACTGTAATAACAAACATCATAATGAATGTTTGCTTGTGCATTTTGGAATAAAATTAAAAACATATTTAATCTAAAAAAGGTTATAAAAATCAACCAAACCTCAATAACTGTGTGGGCCCATTCTGAAGGTTGGAAGTTACTCAATGAATTGCGCATGTGGACTTTTTTTATAGCTCAGTCATATCAGAGCACAGAGTGGGTGGTGGATGTTTTATGGCTCATATTGTGGGGTGTGTGAAAATTAAGTTCATAAAGGATTCTGCTGAAATATGAGTGATGACAGAAAATGGTCATCTCTAAAATAAGAAACAAGAAGCTTGGGATTCTTAAGTTTATATTGTAAATCAGAACTTAGCGAGACATTAGAGGAACTCAATATGTTTATGAACTTCCCGTCTCTGTCAACCACTGCTTGAGAGGTCAAGAGTGAATCAGACTCATGAGACTCTCATCCAGGTATTTTCCATTCCAAACAATGACTGACACACAAAGCAGCTATGTGATGACATTATATGATGTGAAACAGGTGTAAAACCGTGAGTCACATTCATTTTTTCTGTCGACTCTCCACAGGCTGCTACCTTCTAAGGCAGCACCCTAACTTCCTCTGACTGATTTGACACTCTATATAGTAAATGAACATGAAAACTGGGCTAAAATAAAAGTTGCCTAGTGCCTACAGCTTTTAAAGCCACAATATGTCTTTTTTCACTGCTAGAGGTTGCTTTTTTTAAAACAAAGTCGTAGCTTGATGACACCTCGCGGAGCTTTTATTATGTTGCAGATAACCATTTCCGCTTTTTCCGTTAAGTACGCAAAACTTGAAAATGAGATTTAAACTAATAATACTAAGACCGGACCACACAGAATGCGTTTTTCAGGTACAAAAACGTGAGGCACTGCCTTTTTTGGTTTACGTTTTTTCATTTAGAAAATAGCAGTGCGCTGCAGTTTTTTTTAAGGAAACGTCTGAATCAGCTGTCCTGTCAGTCTTCACGGTAACGGTAGGGCTGGGCGATATGGAGCAAAAAATATATCTCGATATACGATATATATCTCGATATCTTTACAGGTAAAACCCCCTAAAAACTACAACAAAACAAATATGCCGAATACGACAAATTCTTTTTTTTATTGAAGTGCAAAGAGGTAGTCAGTTCATTTAGTAACAAAGTGCTTTTGCGACATTTAAAAAAAACTCCCTGATATTATTACATAAATAATCATTTAACTGTAAAAGAACATAAAAAATACATATATCCTTCTTTTCATTAATTTCATGCTTTCAAAAGATGAATCAAAGACTCCTTTTTTTACGCTTAAAGTAAACAGTAAGCATTCTGCAGAAAGATGGGGGCATGACTGAGATATAAATAAAATTTGTCATAACACCACTTCCTGTTAAATCTGAATCAAAATTCAAACAGTAGATGTCGCACTCTTTACTAAAGCGTGACTGAGCACCTCATGCGCATCATGTACACATTAACCGATATTCAATTCTTTTACATGTACAGAACGAAAAATTAATGTCAAAAGGTATATGATAGGCTTAGGCTACAGCACAACTTACAGAAGAGCACTGTATCTCATAGGACAACTGGGATGTCTCGTATTTCCCTCTTGGTTAAAACATGAATATACCTATTTATCATAATCCTGTGATAAAGTTGACAAAATAATAATAATAATAATAATGATATTGCAATAATTTTTAAATGTTTTCAAATGATATGTGATCATTTTGACATTTTAACCGAAAACCATGCGATCAGTTAGACACAAATCATAAACTGACATGATTGTTACCGCGTCTCACACCAATAGTGTCAATCACCTGACTGTGGGTGAAACTTGTGATTTGAACTATTATGAATATTAATATTTCTTTATGAATTTTAGCAAGCATTTGTGTTAGAAGGAAAATCATGGTCTCTAAACGGAGTCTTGAACAACGCACGCGCTTGTCAACATGATAACTAATCCTCAATGAGACAACACGCGCGGGGCGGGGGAACAAAAGCAACGAGGCGGGAGGCACGCGAGCACAGCACAGAGAAGGCAAACAAGCAAAGTGGCGGAATCAGAATTAAATATAAACAACATATCGATATATATGATATGTCCAAATCCATATCGAGTTTAAAAAATATCTCGATATATTTTAAATATCGAGATATTGCCCACCCCTAGGTAACGGTCACCACAACGGAAGGCCCGCCTCTCCATTCATTTGACTGGACAATAGATTTTTTTATTTATTATACTTTTCCACTCAGGGTTGATTTTTTTCAACTTTTTGCGCTCAGAGCACTCCTTCTAAAACGTAAGGCGCAGCAGACGGTTAAAATGTGAGGCGCCCGGGGCACATAAGCAGCGCGAATAACGCTCTCTGCCAACAGAAATCTATTCAAATAAGGCGCCACTCGCTGCAAAAACGCGTTGTGTGTGATAGGGGATTACGTTTGTTGAGCTATATAAAAGTTTTTCTGTTGATGAATGTATCCAAACAGTTGCTCACCTGTCTAATAAAAAATGTAATATCAGATAATATATTAAAAATCACCTTTGATGTTTCCATAGCTCCTACAAAATAAAATCGAGAGCAATGCGGTTATGTATGATGTCATTGATAGGAAACGTACCAACACGGTCTGTGTCATGGATTATTTCTCTGGGTTTAAGCATTCTTGGAAACATTTGGGATACTATAAGTATACAAGTCAAGTTAGTCAACAAAATATATAACAGTTTTCTAGTGGTTTTCTAGTCATCCAAAAGAAAACGTACATATTGTGCCATATTGTACCAAATTACCATTACCAAATACCATACAATTAAAAACAACAATTCCTCTTTTTATGGAATATTACAGTATAAAGCTGCACAATTCTGGATAAATTCAGATTCACAATAGTTTTTGTTTTTTCAATATAGAGATCACGATTCTCCCAAAATTCTGAACAGACAACTAAAACATATGTAATTGGTGTTTGAATCAATTGTGATCTTTTAAAGATGAATTATGCAGCTCTAGTGTGCATGAGAATTTCACTAAAAGAAGAAGATTCATAGAAGCTGCCTAGAGCATTTAAAGTCGCCATGAAATTAAAAGAGACTATTCCTATTTTTTATGGAATATGCCAGTATTTATTATAAATGATTTATCCATGCACATCATTATATTTTAATTAATGTGCCTCGTAATCTTTTATTAAAATAATTTATCTTCCTCTTGCAGCAACATCTCTTATCTGATGACGTGTTTATTGACTCAAGGTGGGGACAACCTGTCACTCACATGAGATCCACCAATAGCAAAGCGTCCACAAAAAACAACCAATTTTCAGTCAGGAGTGCATGGATGGTGCCATCCAAATTAGCAGAGAGAATGAGGAGCATTAATGAACACAGACAGAACACAAGAGATATATTGTTGTATAATAGCCTAGAAATCTAGATGCACCCTAGCGGCAGCACATCTAATCAAGGGGGTAATCTAGCGCTCGGAAAGCGTTCCACCCCTAGGGGCTGCCATTGCTAACCAAGCCATCACCTGCTGTTAGCATCCCATTGACTCCCAAAAGGCTCCGTTACCTTGTATCTTACACTATTGCCCCGCAGAAGCTGTTTTTGTAAAAATAGGCTAACGATTGTGTCATAACCAACGCGACTCTGTCGCACAGTTGAGAAATTACCGTATAGACCTGAGGAGACGCTCGCAGGCAATCTTTTACTGTCTATGAGACAGTCGGGGGGACGTGGAGACATAAAGTCTGATAAAGTCAACGGGGAAGAATGGGGAGAAGCCCATAGTCAGCCAAAAGCAACGGGAGAAAATATTTAAACAACGTGATTCAGATTTCACTTTCCACAACTACTAGAAGACCTACAGCTGTCAGACAGGAGGCTCACGTCACATCTACGTTGTCAAGCTCAGTCTGAGCCTGTGCAGTTCGCTCAGCCATCAGGAAGTGAGTGCCCCTAGGTTGACTTCATTATTTCGCCGTTGACGTCAATGGGATCGCTCAGTCCATTTCTTTTACTGTCTATGCATCTAATCTGCCACGAATGTCGTCTAGCAACTCTCAATACACTTCTGAGCTGTAAACGCTAAACTCTGGTCGGGCCAATCACATCGTGTTTAGAGTCGGTGGGCAGGGCTTAACATAATGACAGCCAAGTTGCGTTTGCGTGCTTTTAGTAAACAGAAACTGGCGAACGGCGGTCTTTAGGATCAGCTTTGACCTTGACTCTGGAAGACTTGGAGTTAAGCTTTTCTTTTAGAAAAGAACAGCACTGAAGTCATTTTTAAAAAGGAAAGATGTGTTCTGAGTTTTGCCGACCGGATACAGCGAAAGTTTAATCTGTCAACTAGCTCTGCTTCACCTTCGTTGCTCTGGTTGGTTGTAGCGATATCCAATTGCGTGCACGGCGTGCAGAGGGAGTTTGGGAGTTTGAAAGACAACCGTTTATCCCGCCCCTCGGATTGAGCCCTGTCAATGGTGAATTTCCAGACCAAATATCTTGATGTGGGTCTGGCTTGTCAGGCTAGTTGTATAACAATATACAAATCAAATCTTATTCCTTCAACAAGATTTTTGCATTTTCTGAAGTACAGGCAAGTAATCATTGCTTAAGTAAAACACACTGTCATAGGACGGCGTGGGATGAATGTCACAGTGTTGCTATGCAGTTTCTACGTTTTGCAAGTGGTTTCTAGCACATTGCTATGGAGTAGCTAAGGTGCTCTGAATGTTTTCTGCTATGTTGCTAGGCAGCTGATAAGGTTTTCCGAGTGGTTTCTAGGATATTGCTATGCATTTGTTAAGGTGTTCCAAATGTGGCTTATTGCATGTTGCTATGTAGTTGCTACGGTGTGGTTAAGGAATTGCTGTGGATTGCTATAGAGTTCTGAGTGGTTTCTAGCATGTTGCTATGCAGTTGATAAAGTGTTTTAAGTTGTTTTTAAGTTGTTTAATGTTGCTAAGGAGTTGAGTGGTTTCTAAGATGCTGCTATGCAGTTGCTAAGGAGTTCTGAATGGTGTCAAACATGTTGCTATGCAGTTGCATGTCACTATTTAGTAGCTAATTTGTTTTGAATGGCTGCTATGCAGTTGTTTTGGTGCTCTAAATGTGTTTTTTAGCTTGTCGCTATGCAATTGCTTAAGTGTTTTGAGTGGTTTCTAGGATATTGCTATGCAGTTGCGATGGTGTTCCAAATGTGGTATCTAGCTTGTCGCTATGCAGTTTCGAAATAGTTTTCAGTGATTTCTAGTATGTTGCTAAGGAGTTCTGAGTGGTTTCTAAGACGTGGCTATGCAGTTATGGTATTTCAAATGTGGTTTCTAGCTTGTCATTGTGTTATAACATGCTTGTCTCTTTGCAGTTGCTAAAACAATTTTCAGTGGTTCCTAGCTTGTCGCTATACTGTTGCTGAAATAGTTTCGGTGGTGTCTAGCATGTTGCTAAGGAGTTCTGAGTGTTTTTTAGGATGTTGCTATGTAGTTGTTATGGTGTTCCAAATGTGATTTCTAGCTTGTCGCTATGCTGTTGCTAAGATGTTCTGAGCGGTTTCTATCATTATTTGCTATGGTTTTTAAGCACTGTTAGGGTGTTCTGTGAGGGTTCTAACTGTCCTGAGCACGACAATCCCAAAATACATATACAGTACAGTCTGGGCGGGAAGAGTTGGAGTTAGGTTAAATGGAGGGGGGTTGGAAGAGGAACAGCGGACAGAGATGCTGTGGCTCATTTCTTCTGAACTCATTCGGGGGCCTCGCACTGAGATGATAACACACAATGACAGGCATTGCATAACAGTAAAAAAGCACAGAAAAGATGGGCCGTTGGAACGCAAATTCAAAACCTGCACGCATGCTACAAACTCACTGAACCTTCAGAAGTGGACTGTATTTGCAGAAGTAAATTAGGTTATAAAATTCTGAATGCAGCCTTAAGCTCTTGTTATACAGCTCCTGAGCAAAGTCCACTTTAATATGAATATACATATGGCAATATGCATGCCAGTTTTGTTTCTTATTGATTCACTTTAAATGTGGGTGGAACTAGGGGTTATTTCAGCTTCATTTCAAAATCAGAATACAATGAACTGTTTCAAAAGACCAAGGGAAATCTTTCTTGTCTATGACACTTAAGCAGTCACAAGAAAATTAGCCCTGTGAATAGGCATCTTAGCCTGACGTGGTCACACTCAATTCTAGTCAGAATATGAGTCTGAAACTACTCCATTGGGCTGTGATTATGAGGCGTGTTTCAACCGAACCAGGAAAGACATCAATTGGATAGACCTTTGTAGGTCTATCCAATTGATGTCTTTCCTGGTTCGGTTGAAACACGCCTCATAATCACAGCCCAATGGCGCAAACCAATCAGAGCAAAATCTGATGTCAAAAGACAGAGCTCAACTGCACTGTGTTGCCAAGTCCTCGTTTTTTTCCGCGGTTGTTTTCTATGTCCGCAGGTTGAAGCGACTATTATGTGATATCCATGAGTGCGAACATGATCATCATCTTTGAGAGAAATTATGAAGGTGAATGCAGATACAAACAAGCTCTCCGTTTAGGATTCGAGTAAATATAATCCAAGCTCCTTTGATGATGTGCATGATTACGTTACAGTTTATCATCTGTCTGTCATCGTCTAAAGCCCGCCCTGATGATCTCATTGGTCCGAACAGTTTCTGTTCGGAGATAATTACTCCTCTATGGAGCAATGCCAGACCGAATTGCCCGACCTAAAAATGTTGTGGGTGGGGCTTAATTCGGCTGGCATCCAGGCTATAGGCATCTGACCAGTGACACCAAAGGACCGAGATCAAACGTACAGGAGCCCACTGCGAACTCCCACACTCTTCCTGTGCAATGCTTTTTCTTTAAGGACATAACCTTAAGAATAACACTTTTTATTCGCATCTCTGCAATGGTACTGAGCAGCTGCATTGTCCGCTGCTGTAACTAGCTAACACAATCTGTATTCTTGCTTTTGTTAGTAACAGAATAAAAAGACTATTCCCACGTTTCTACGTCTATCAGTAGAACCTCCTTATTTGAACTCTACTTGTTTCTTCCATTGCTCTTTACAAACAAATAAATAAAAAATCACATATATCGTTCAAAAGCTCAGAAAGATTTTTAAAAAAGAAATTGATAGTTTTATTCCACAATAACGCATTAAATTGATTAAAGATTTAAAAAACAAAAAAAAATATGTTGAACTTTCCATCCATCAAAGAATCCAAAACATTTATCACGATTTATATAAAAATAATAAAGCAGCACAACTGTTTTAAACATTGATAATAATAAGAAATGCTTGTAGAGCAGGAAATCAGCATATTAGAATAACTTCTAAAGGGGGGGAAAGGTACAAAAATGTATCAGGAATAAAAGGTACAAAAGCTGTCACTGGGGCGGTACCCTTTCAAAAAGCATTTGTGCCTTTTTGATCCCCTAAATGGTCCACCTTACAACGTTTCGAAAGGGTACCGCCTCAGTGACAACTTTTGTACATTTTAGTCAGAGGGTGTGAAACTGAAGACTGGAGCAATGATGCTTAAAATTCAGCTTTGCATCACAGGAATAAATAAAGCTTTAAAGTCCACATTAAGTCAAAATGAAAGTTTTTTGGCTTTTAGTATGAATATGTTGTCTTACTGTTATCTGTGCTCCAAAACAATGACAAAATTTGCATTTAGAAGATGTAAATGTTAAAAACTTAAGGCCGGTTCGACATCGGCTGCGGCTTGATGCATCTGATTGGCGAGAGTAGCAGCATACAGACGGGGAGGAGCTGCAGATGGAGACGTGAAGTTGGACACTTTCTGCTTCCCTGTAGTGACGATCGTGCTATATTTCAATTTGCTTACTTTACAACAGCTGAAGTTAAATAAATGCAATATTTGTCAAAAACAAAGATGATTGAGAAGACATTTTCATTCAATACTTTATGTATTGCTTAAATTTTGTTCACTGAAAATCAAATTCAAAGTAGAAAGTAGGCCAGAGGTCATCATCAGGGAAGAGTAAAGGATGTCAGAAAAGTCAAATGGAGCACCATCTGATCATTTCATTTCCTATTTGTAATGGAATAAAGAGCCCAGGCCTACATGACTGGTTAATATTTTAAGAATACAATTGACTGTAAAATAATTTTATCTCAAATAAAGTCCAAAAAAGCTTGAATCCAAAAGCTCTAAAAAGATTTTAGAATCAGACGGCATCAGTTAAGGTAGACTAAAAAAGTTAAATATAGGCTACATTAATAAAGCGTTTAGGTTACAGCTGCATCTGTTTCTGAGAATATATATATATATATATATATATATATATATATATATATATATATATATATATATATATATATATATATATATATATATATATATATATATATATATATTATTGTTATTATTTTTTTTGTTGTTGATGTTATTGAACTTTGAAGCCAGGATGAATAACTTTGTTTTGTTTGAATAATCTGACATTCCAGGCCACGTCAAACTGACACTGGCTACATGTTCAATGCTAAGGCTACATTAAAATTGTTGCTGACCAATCATTTTACTGTTCCAATCTTTTTTTATGGATAGTAAAATGTTGGATACAGGACAATTGAGCTGCTCTGTGTCCACATCCATAAGCTTCGTCATAAAGGCGAAGCATGCGGTTCTGTCATACAAACTGTTACACTTGATCTTCTGATTAATATTTCCTAATTAAGTAATAGTCCTATTATTCTGAAGTGGAACTGAACATTGGTCTGTGCTTTAGCCTGCTCTTCTTTGTCCAGCGCAGCCTCACCACACAGATTTTACTTCGCACCATTAAATAAAACAGGCTGGGTGCTGATTAATGTTTCATATATCTGATACACATTTTTTTCTGTGAAACGATTTAAGTTGCACAGAAGAAAGCCTGATCTAGGACCTGCCCTGCACAGTTTAAGAAGCGGTAGCCTACTACTGCTACAAGACTATTATTTTATTGAACAGTTTGTTTTTATTTTGTTGGGCTGAATTCAAGATCGCCCCCTATACCTTCAAATAGAGCATTATTTGAGGGGACAGCCATTGTCCAAAACCATAGTGGACATGTTCGAGTGCACTCATTCAATCCCACACCGCAATAACGAGTGTAGATACAGCCGATGTACACTCAATGGCTGTCCAACTTCACACACTTGTTTTCATTCACCTGTTCAAGTTAACTGTAGCCTATTAGTGGACTAAAATAGGGAACAGTGAATGAGGGGTGTTTAAAGGGTGATTTTGGATTCAGCCCTGGAGAATGACAGATGACATGAAATGTTGAGATTTTCTTCACTAATCAGCGATTTAGGTACTGTATTCTTACTTACTGTACTGTATTCATGTCGTGTTTGTTGTTAGCTGTGGTTAAAGCATTTTGTGAGAGAAATAACGTTGCAAAGTTCACTCGTGTTTATTCAGAGCTCTCAGATACAAACAAAAACTCGCGCTCTCAACAACTCGGTACAATAACACTTCCTCAGCAATCTTTCCCCAGCTCTGTCTCTGTCTCGACCGGCAGTGAGTGCTGCAGCTGCTCATGCCTGACTAAACCACGCCCCCTCCGCACATCATCTCATTTCAAATGCAAAGATGTCAGCCAATCACAACAGTGGGTGTTTTAATTGAAGACTCACAGCAGACACACCCCTTGAAACAGAGCATTCAAGCCAGAGGGCTAATATCAGTATAGAAAAATGCCTTTTATTTCTAAATTATGACTTTTTTTTAATGTAAAAACATACTAACAATATAAGTACACCTCAGGAAACATAAAATAATAAAAGAATCCATTCCATGGGACGATTAACTTGCACGGATTAATTGTTCACCTTTAATATGTGCTAAAAAAAGTTAATAGGGTCCATTTTGTTTTCATGAGTGACTATATGAAAAGAGATTTTACTGTAAAAAAAAATAAAAAAACTGATTTGTGAGCATTAATGGAACAGATGGTTTTAGAATAACTACGAAACACACGTGATCGCGGTCATGCGGTGAATCCGGCCAATCGTGGAACAGCTGTGTCGTCATCAGAGTGTGTGCAGCCTGATGCTGCTTGAGAATCTGCACCGGCTGTATTAGCCGGCTGCTCTCGAATCACTCCTTTGTTGACATGCATACGTCACAGTCCCGTGCCGTCGCCGCTGCCTAAAGTCAGACAAAAATTTTATCCGGCACTGCTTCCAGTCAGCCGCCAATCAGTCTGTGCATCGCTGTATGACGTCGAACAAGCCTTTAGTCTCTCACTTCCATCCAATATGGATCAAGGATTTTGATGACATCACTCTGACATCACTTCAGCTTTTCATCAGATTTCCTGTCCAATCAAATGCTCTCTAGAATCTGAAGCGTCAGAGCTTTGAGCCCTCTCCCGGACAGCCCGTCAAATACACATACTCTGAAATTGGTCACTTTTTCACACAGTTACCATTTTCTACATGGTGAATTGAACATGCACTATAGGGGATAGGGAATGATTCAGACAATATGTGCTTTCAATTAAGGCGAATGAAGTCTGGTTTGACAGTATCACGTGAACCACTGCAGCGAGCACACAGTCTGTCCAGAGACAGCTTCTCAATATTATATTAGCACATTGAATGCTTTTCAAGGCACTTTATTTAGCCTTTATTTCTTTTTTTCGCATACAGACGACAACGTTGTCACACAAATGTGCAAAAGGACTAAAAATGCTGTTTTTTCTGCCAGGCCTGTAGTTGGCGATATCACTTTGTAAAGAAACACTACCGAACACTTTATATGCATGTATTGTCAGTTTTCATAAATTCACATTTTTGTAGTTTACAAAGAAACTATAATGGTATTGTTTAAATGCTTGCACTTTAAAACACTTTTTTTTGTTAAACATGCCATTGTCGTGTTGAATGAACGGCCAAAACGCATACCAGGGTATATGCAGGAATCCTGAAGTTAATTTCAATACCTTTTTAAGACTTTTTAAAGACCTTCTCAAAATATTTTAAGACCTCATCGCACTTCAAGTTCTAATCGGCAACAAACCTTTAATAAACAGTTGTAGTCGAATGTAGACTTAAAATCTCTATCGTAGTCCAATTTTGTATTGTTTATATTGCATCTCTGTTTCACAACGTATGGAGGGCGACACATTACCTAACTGCGCATTTCGCAAAATACATGACGTCACCCGTAGACAGCGCTCGCCAGGGATGAAAATGAACTTTTTTCAAAGTCTACCACTCTATGTTTTTACCATCCACTTTTTTGTTTTTAACTGACAATGTGTAACTGCATGTGAAAATTAATACTAATAGCTCTACAATGGCTTCCAGTTTTATGGTTTTTAGTCCCAACAATGAAACTATTCGTTCTGGCATCTTTGAAGCGTGTTGATGACATACAGCAGAACATTGTCAGTGGGGATTGGGATGCACCGAAATCAAAATTCTTGGCCGAAACCAAAAAAGAAGAAACCAAAGCCGAAACCCGAAAAATAAAATTCAAACTAAAATGGTTAACTCGACCTCACTCATGTTCATTAAATAATAATGCTCATGCCTACTGGCCTGCAGAAAGGTACAGAAATTGAATAAAGTAATCAAATGTAAAATAACTGCATATTTAACTGTTTAAATGAAAGATTAATCCTTATTAAACTTACAAAAGCTTTTCAATCAAGAGCATTGTTTAATGTCAAACTAAATATAAGGCAGCGTTTCTCAAAGTGTGGGGCGCGCCCCACTGGTGGGGAATAGAGACATGACAAGTGGGGCACGACAAACGGGAGGAAATGTGTTAATTTTTTGTGCCCATCTCTATTAACCTTTTGAGCGGTCCCACATGGGATTTTTATTTCTATGCCCTTGAGAGTACGGACCCACATATGGGTTTTTAGAATGTTTAGTGACGTGACATAACTGTCAGATTCAAACGGTGGGACGCGCTTCGGCTGGCACTGAGCCAGATGCGGACGCGCTCAGCTCTTGACATACGTCATGCAGTGTTTTCAACCGCATACTGTTTATTTTAGGTTTAATTGAATAGGTAACATTTAAATACACAAGTACTAGTAAAACAATACATTTAGAGTTTGTAGAATACACACTGGTGTCTTTGGAAGCAGCAATAACAATCCATTCAAATATAATTGGCCGACATGTTTTATTCATATGAGATACACATAGCGTAAGTAACTATAAAGTTTGCTCGATTCTTCTCCCAGTTCACCAGTCACTTACATATTCCAGGAGAAGCTGATGAATATACGTACTGCAAATCCGATTGACAGGACTCTGAACTGCGGTGCATTTGTTCAAACGTGGCAGCGCCCATCTCACATTATAGATATTATCAAAATCAAGATCATTTATAAAGGGTTTTAAATGGCAAAACACACCTATAATTGGATTATTAGACAGTTGATGACATGGTAAGCAAGTATGTCAATATTTTGAATAAAAAATAAAAAAACGTAATAAAAGCGATACATCTGTCATTCAGCGCTTTTTTGATTGTGGTGAGTCACGTGATAAACATGACGCGTTGCCATAGAAACATTAAGATGAAACGTTCTAAAATAACGTTGCCTTAAAAAAAACTCAGCTAAAATATTTTGACTGTACACATGAAAGTTTTAAATGTGATGTTAATCAAATAAATGTTAACAGGCAACAAAACCCTAGATAATTACCATTTTGTTGGGTGATTGGGGACAGGTGGGGCTTGTGGCCCTTCCCTACCTCCAAAGTGGGGAATGGCAGAAAAAGTTTGAGAAACACTGATATAAGGACATCACTCAGGCAGCAGTAAAGGCTACTGCCCCTTTAAAGGGATCCCCTGGTGTTGAGACTTGTATGGCTTAATATAACATAAATGATGTCTCTTACTGAATTATGTAGAAGAAAACCCATGAAAGATCTACGTTATTTTAAAAATCGATTTTATATTTGGACCATGGGCGGCGCCATTTTGTTTGCGTTCTAGGTTGATGACGTAGAGTGGTTAAACTCCTCAATCAGCTGGCATTACCCGTAGCTATTTTTACCACAACGCAACTCGAAAATTGTTTCAGAGTTAAACAAAACCAATGAATTCCTTTGTAATTATACTTAAAACGCACACAAACTCACCTACACAAGTCACAAACAGATCGGCGGGCGCGCACACGACAGGCTGTCTCAATCGAGATGTTGGGCTGCTCAGTCTCCACGACAGGGGCTGAATCTGAAATCGACCCTATACCCTTAAATAGGGCATTATTTGAAGGGACGGACATTTGTAGTGTTGTCCGACACCATAGTGGACGTTCGAGTGCAGTCATTCAATCTCACGTTGCACCGCAGTGTACAGCCGATTTACAAACAGCTGTCCGACTTCACGCACTCAAACATACATGTGCACACAAACTCTCTCTCTCACACAGACTCACACACACCCCAACAGATCGGCGCGAACACACACACACATACACCCCAACAGATCGGCGCGAACACACACACACCCCAACAGATCGGCGCGAACACACACGCACGCACTGCGCGCGCATACATAACCCTCAATCTATTCCCTGTGTTGATATCCTGTTCAACACATCCTGTTCCCTAGATAGACTGTTGATAGTAGATTAACTATAATGCCTAATGTGACCAGCAGAGGGAAATATCTAGGTAGGACGATGGGATAAAGTAACGTGAGGAAGAGAGGCAGGATGTTTTGGTGATGATGCATGCGATTGAGACAGAGCAGTCAGGTGTGTGTGTGCGCGCCCGCCGATCTGTTTGTGACTTGTGTAGGTGAGTTTGTGTGCACATGTATGTTTGAGTGTGTTTTAAGTACAATTACAAAGCAATTCATTTGTTTTGTTTAACTCTGAAACAATTTTCGAGTTGCGTTGTGGTAAAAATAGCTACGGGTAACGCCAGCTGATTGAGGAGTTCAACCACTCTACGTCATCAACCTAGAACGCAAACAAAATGGCGCCGCCCATGGTCCAAATATAAAATCGATTTTTTTAAATAACGTAGATCTTTCATGGGTTTTCTACCACATAATTCAGTAAGAGACATCATTTATGTTATATTAAGCCATACAAGTCTCAACACCATGGGATCCCTTTAAGACCTGAGGCAGGGATATGCTCGTCTTTCTCGACTGTGCATACTATACAGTTCACTTAAGGCATATTCAGACTCTGTCTGCTAGGATACTCATCAAGATGGACATGTTGACACACTTCTTGTGTGAGTCGGTCCGTTTAAGTGCAAGACTTGAAAGAGAGCTCAATATTTGCGCGCTGTGAGACGAGTGCGCGCTCTCGAATGATGCACAGAGACAGATCTTCTCTCAGCGCGCGCGAGTCTCACAGCGCGTCTTCACGCGAGTGATGACGGAGAAAACGACTGGTTATATGCGCACATACGGCAGCACTCGCATGCATTGAACGAAGTTTACAAAGGGGTGAAACAGCTCGGTAGGTGAAGCGAGTTTACCCGCCACAACTCTAAATCAGCCGCATTTGGCTGGTGGCGGTGCTAATGTCCATCCCTGGCGCGCGCGCTCCGAGCAGATCTCAGACTGAGCGCCCCGTTGTTTTTTAATACTTATGGGGATGAAAATAAATATATTCATAAATACTTTTTGGAGTCAAACTCTTTTGACAAAGCTTGAACAAAATACTTTCAAAATTGAAGACTTTATAAAGCCGTGATAAGACTTTTTAATACTTTATAAGGGTCTTAATTTTCCCAAAATTGATTTATCACATTTTAAGACTTTTCAAGACCCCGCGGATACCCTGCATACATTTTTTTGTTGTTGTTATAAACGGTGTTGTCTAAATTGCTCTTTAGAGACTTTCTTCAAAAACATTAAAACACCATACAGACCCCAAACTTTGAACTTTTTTATATCCTAAATAAAAAAACAGGGTACTAACTATAGCTTTCGATTTTCACAGCCATCCATCCATAATAGACTAGCATAGTTTGGTTTTGGTCTACTATATACAATCAAGTTTATTTTCACACATGTACTGATAATACTAGACTAAAAACGCGTCTCTTTACTATGGCATACACATAGAATATTTTTAATTTTGTATTATTCAGATCAATTGACTGATTGTTAGGCTGCGTTAACTAGGTCAGCCGGAACCGGGAACACTTCCCATAACACCTGATGTACTCGTTACACACTAATGTTAGTGTCTCTGTTTATCCCAAGGTTTACTGCAGTCGGCCGGATCCGGGCCGTGTCAGGATCAGATGGTGGACCTGCGTCTGGATACATCCTCTTGTATAATCGACGCACCATCCTAAATAAACCCATCTCTTGCGTGATACCCAGAAATTTTGAATATTCCGATCTAATATGATTTCTGACCTGTAAGGTTGCCAGAATAATAATCATACACGGTGTGTTAATAGGCCAGAGGAGAACTGGCACTCCGACTGAGTCTGGTTTCTCCCAAGGTTTATTTTTCTCCATCATGCCCTGATGGAGTTTTGGTTCATTGCCACTGTCTCCTTTGACTTGGCTTGCTCAGTTGGGGACACTAAAATAATGATCCAAATTATTCAACTAAATATACAAATACAATTAATTAATTATTTAATTCTATAAACTATAATACTGGTCTGCCAACATTGTCGCTATATGAGATAAATTAAAATAAGCTGATAACATCACTGTTTTCTCCAGAATAACTGTACAGCCAAATCTAATTTTGTTGCAATATTGTCCTGTTTAACACTGTGAAGCTGCTTTGAAACAATCGTCATTGTAAAAGCGCTATATAAATAAAAGTTGATTGATTGATTGATAATAGAAATCTAAGACTGTAAAAATGCCTTTGCAATCATGGTCTGATCAGAAAAGTACAGTCAGACATACTCACATAACAATGAGTATGAAGTCACAGCAGTGCTTCTAGGCCAAATGCACATCTGCAAGGGGGTGGTTGGGTTTTTTGTCCCGTGTTTTGGGATGATAAACAGGGTGTTACTGAAACCATATGGTGACGTGTGGCCCAAGGGTGTGCTTACTTCTGAATCAGCGACCCCCCACTTCACACTGACACCCCCCCCCCAATATAAATGAATCGGTTTGATATCTGCAGACGCTGATACTTCATGCGTGCGATTCCAAGCGTGCGCTTCCAAGCAATTAGAGTCCCACATGCAAAAATGCTTACATCACACCTAGACAAAATTAGATTGGATGAGCATTTCAACTCACACAAAACAAGCAACACAATGATGCCATCTCACTGCTAAAAATACCCATTAAAAGATGAGGACAACGTTATGGGAATGAAAACCCTGTGCTCCATAAAAAAAGCGACACTGATTAAAAGCCACTTGATTGGTTCACATTTTTGTTCAGTATATTGAAAGATTGTAGAAGTGATGAATTCGCCACTTCCTCATTACCTTTTAAGCGTATGTATAGGAGAGCTTCTGCAGGCCATTTACAGATATCAGACCGGGGGTGCAATATCCCGGAAGAAACACACGCTTGACTTAACTGGTTTAAGGATTTTGCTGATAGGGCCTACATGTGACCCAATTCAGTCCAAAGTGGGCTGAACCACTGATTACTGCTCTTATCTTACAAATATACTAATATAGATGACCAGCATGTCAAACAAATCCACCAACTATACTGAAACACCACTTCAATAAAACCAAACAAATAACCATAAAGATTGAATTCTGAATGTATGCTTTTTAATAAACACACTTGTAAAAGCTTCAGCATATTAAGAGCCTGTATACACATTTTATTTTTATCAAATGAAAAAAGAAGCCAAACTGACAAGGTTTGTGGCTTTTTAAAAATCATGAAGAAATGCTAATGGAATTTAGATCATAATTTGGAAACGATCCAAGGGATCCAATAAGGAATCAAACACTCACACCATTTCAGTTGGGTCTTACTTCGAGCTTTACAGAATCTTTTCCAAAATATAATATAAATTCCATAAACAATCGTGTAGTATTTTTTGACGATGGACTTGTCTAGTCTGAACACAGTGCCAGTCATGAGCTGCTTACACGCCCAACAGTGTAAATAGTGAATGAGCATATTCAGACTGTTGGATAGCTAGGCCCTTATTTTTTACATTTATATTCATGCATTAAGATGCTTTTATCCAATGTGACATACAATAAAGAAACATAAGTAATTAATCAAAGAGCCAACAATATTCATAGTGTTTCACATAAATGTGTAAACACAATAACTGCATTGACAATAATTATATTAAAAATAATTAACTGTGTAATATTTATATTTAATATTCATCATTATAATGTATATATTGAATTTATATTTTATTTTTAATTACATTAAATAGTTTTGGTTTTAGTATTAGGCAACATTTTTATTTTATGTACAAAACACACATTAATATATTATACAGACACTATTAATAGTACACTTAGTTAAATTAAATATAATGTACAATGTTGTTTTTATATATTAATGTTTATTTATGAATGTTTTATTTAACGTTTAATATAAAACAATACGTTGAGAAATATAAATATTACACCAATATTGTTATAATAATTATTATTATCCAACATGCATACCTATATTAGGATGTTGTTAGATTGAACATAAGACAAGCATACCTTCTGCTGCTGGAGGCACATGTAACTAAAAGCTAGAGATCAGACGGTGTTATTTGATCTCAAACCACATAAACGAGGAGAAGAATCACTATAATCCGAGCAATTCCTGCTGATAAAGCCACATCCGTGTGCTGTCTGAAATGAATAAGCAGTGCTTTCTCTGTCTGTTCTCTACAGACACGCGCCCCACGCCAGCCAACGCGTCTCCGCGTCACGCAAGATCCCGGTGAACGCGACTGCGGTTCCACGACACGCGTGACAGCCGTAAAATCAATCGACACTCACCTCTGTCCAAAGACGCTAATGTGATTTCAGACTCTCCCTCGCTCTGTCACGCATTCAGTGTCTCTCCGCGCTCATTTGCTCCAGTCTTCCTAAGTCTGTCTTTTCGGTCTGTCTCGCTGCTGTAGAGACACACACAAACCTGCTGCGTGAAGCGCCGCCCACGCGCGATCCCAGTGGTCATTAGTTCCCCACGCAGCGGTGCGCTCACGAGACGCGTCACCTGCACCAGTGGAGGAACATGAAATATTAAAGACACCACATGCGTGCTGGAGGATGAGCTGATCTTATCATACAACTCGAGATATTTAGATAAGAATAGCAAAGATGCGACAGACAGACAGACAGACAGACAGACAGACAGACAGACAGACAGATAGATAGATAGATAGATAGATAGATAGATAGATAGATAGATAGATAGATAGATAGATAGATAGATAGATAGATAGATAGATAGATAGATAGATAGATAGATAGATAGATAGATAGATAGCATTATATGATGTCATGGTATGCACTAGACAAAGTATTACATGTAAAGCTGTAAAGCTAGGATGGTTTCATTTTCACTTGTACACGTACAATAGAAAAATGTGTTGCTGGCTTTAATTGCAACTTTAAAAAAAGATGACTAGGTTTTTATCTCTAATGATGTCATGCGAAACCCCATTATTAAGTATATCAGCGCCCTCTGCAGGTCATTAACAGTTAACAAGCTACAGTCGACACAACTGTGAACTCAAGGGTGAAGAAGCACCTATTATTATGGATAATGTATTCAATATTATAATCAAAATACCTATTATAATACCGAGGTTAAAATGCTTCATGGTAACTGTTGGTTGGTTTGGTTCTTCATATGTATATTTGTGTATTTAACTTAGGCCTATCTGTTTTAATTTATTGCAATATTTTAAAGACATAAATAACAAACAAAAACCCATATAACTGAAGTCGCTCTGGGCCATACTGACCCTCGGTTTTAACCAGATCATCATATCTCATAGGAACAGAATGCAGTGACTCAAAAACATGTTCCAATATAGCATAACTCTTAAGAGCATGGTTCGTTTTTATTATCAATAATACATAGTTTGTAATTAAAAAAACATTTAAATCTCTTAAATGTCACAGAACAAAAGGATGCAACACATGTCATTTCCAAACCACAGGTTTATTTGCAGGTTTAGGCAAACAAACGATGTGAGCTGGTGTAAGTAACTGGATAGTTCCAAATGGCAGAATTGAGAAATCAACTTTCCCTTGAGCTTTTGATATATAAAAGGTTGTGGTAATATAAGAATATCTTTTAAGTTTCAGACCGGAAAACTTCCTTGTTAGTCAAAGAAAAGCGTTTATAGACACCAGGCTCAGCAAACGATCTTGTGCTTCATACTTACGTACGAAAAACACCTCTATATGTCTAATTCAGTTGCCCCGCCCACCGACTCATGGAGGTGATCAGCTCTTGCTATAGCTAGCCAACAACAATAAACATGCCAAGGAAGATAGAACAGTCGCTGCATAAGCTTCCTTCGAGATCCTAATATTAGGAATCAGGGATGGAAATTAGCACCCGCCATCAGCCAAATGCGGGTGATTTTGAGTTGTGGCAGGTAAACTCACTTCACCTACCGGCCACCTTGGCAGGTAAATAAAAAATAGCATACTGTTTCATGCTTAAGCATATATGCATAATACTGTATGCATACTTTGTTCAATGCATCCGAGTGCTGTATGTTCCAATATGACCTGTCGTTTTCTCCGTCATCACCCAGGTGTAGAGCCAGAAGACGCGAATGAGGACTTGCACGCGCTGTGAGAAGATCTGTCTCTGCACTCATCACTCAAATATTGAGTTATCTTTCAAGTCTTGCGCTTAAATATCAAAACACAAAAAATATGTCAACATGTCCATCTTGTTAAGTAACCTTTAGCAGACGTAGTCTGTATATGGCTTAAGTGAACTGTATACAGTCGGGAAAGACTATCCCTGCATTAGGTCTTAAAGGGGCAGTAGCCTTTACTGCTTTGTTTAATGTCAAACAAAAGATAAAGGACATCACTCACTGCTCTTGATTGAATAGCTTTTGTAAGTTTAATAAGGATCAATTTAAATTAATTAATTTAAACAGTTAAATATGCAGTTATTTTACATTTGATTACTTTATTCAATTTCTGTACCTTTCTGCAGGCCAGTAAGCCCTTTACATTATTATTTGATGTAGCCTACACATGAGTGAGGTCAAGTTAAAGATTTTAGTTTGAATTTTATTTTATACTGTGCATTGTTGCAATGTGCTGAATAAATATTTGCATAATTTGTACATGATTTATTATTTGAAATTTTAATATTAATTTATGCAATTGCACTGCCTTGATTTTAGTAAAGTTACGCAGTCATAGCATTAGCCATAAATGCAATGGTAGTAATAATTGGCGTCCTTTTTTTCCCCGGTGTTTCCTCTTTTTCGGTTTCGGCCAATAATTTTGATTTCGGTACATCCCTACTGGCAATGTTCTGCTCGGTATGTCATCAACGTGCTTCAGAAGATCCCAAAACTAATAGTTTCATTGTTGGGATAAAAACCTAAAATTGGAAGCCATAAAAAGACCACAAATCATTCAAATGCCACATCCAGGTAAAAAAGAGCACAGAGCAGCCCTACTCATTTAAAGGTAGGGTAGGTAGGAATGATCTAAAACACTTTTATCCAAATTTGTTTAAACATTCTTTATATGTCAAAACATAATTAAAATGTAAGTACTCTGAAAAAGAGAGTATACAAATCAAATGACTCTAGACTGTTTAATCTGCAATAAACACTGCTCATTATTTTCGTTCGGGGACGAAACAAATGATTGGCTTGGGCTTCTGTCACTCTCTCTCGCTACCATGGCAACCACCGCTTTCACTACAGGTTCTGCCAACACATGCGCGCACCCCTAGGAAGAGCAAACGCATTCAATATGCACGGTGCCGGGTTTTGCAGTCAGCAAAGGCAAACAATGCAAAAAAAAAAATAAGACAGTTGGCCTACATGTAAAGGCAATGCAAAAGAAGTCTTTGGATAAACAAGTAAAAATCAGCTGAGTAAAAATCAGCGTGGCTTTCCAACGATGGAGAACTGAGGGACCTAAAGGGGCTGAAAAACGACTCATTGCTGACTGTATTTCTGCTGGACAGGTAATCTTTCATTTTGATTGTACATTTTTTCGGTTTATGTTTTCATGAAGCATGTATCACTAGCACATGTAGCTGCCTAATATAGCATAACATTACTTAGCATAAAGTTACAATGTTATACACTTAGCCATTAGTAGAGATGATAAATACTCAATATGCTTAGTTCAAGTTGATCGTTGTCGTGTTGAAAAACTTGCGCGAGACAAAAATATATTTTAAATTTTACCAGTATCGGTATTCTAGCTTGATAGTGAGTACCAAGGTTATTTTCGTAAACGAAAACTGAAACTAAGACTAAAACTATTGGTCAAAAAACATTTTCGTAAACTGAAATAAAATTTAAAAATCTGAATAAATAAAAAACTAAAACTAAACGAAACTAACCACTCTTACTAAAAAACTAACTGAAATAAAATAATAATTAGCAAAAATAAATATTCGTTTTCGTTGTTAATAAGCTCTCTTTAATGTGGTGGAAAATCTGACTGTGGCGGTTGAGGGAGTGTCTATTGCGCAACTGCGCGTGAAGTGAGCTGAGGAGATTAACCGCTGTCCTGTGACGGACGCGTGCAGACAGGCAACACATCGCCAGTCCTAAACGGGAGTTCACAAAGAATCAATGCGTCCGTGGCAGTGAAAGGGGAAATAACACAAGGTAATGAGATGCACGTTGAACTTCTTTTAAGCTCACTGCTTTAGAATGCCGTTTCTTACGAGACGAGAGACGCAGGCGCAAAAGTCAGCAACTATAAACGTTACTAGCCTACTGTGCGTTTGAGATTTCATGTTTGCATAATATTGACAGGCTCAAAGGTGTTATCATAATCATTTACTACTAATAATATTATTATCTGTGTGGAGACATTTCCCCACAAAGTAGGGAATGCCAGGACACACACACACACACACACACACAGGTTTGTTTCACTATATAAGTGAGGACATTGCATGGACTTCCATTGATTTTATATCAGGTTAATGATATTTTAAATCCCCTAACTCAATTCCTATCCCTAAACCTACCCATCCCAAGAACGTGCAAAACAATAGATTTAAATAAAAACATGTTTTGGCCGATTTATAAGCCTTTTTAACTAGTGAGGACCAGCCAAATGTCCTTACTTATCAGTTATCATAATATTTTACTAGATAAGTGAGGACATTGGTCCCCTTTACAATTATAGCACAACAAACACACACACACACACACACACACACACACGCACGCACGCACGCACGCACGCACACACATGTCTGGTGCGCTATCTTTGTGGGGACTTGCCATATACACAGTTTTTATACCATACAAACCATATATTCTATCCCCCTACACTGCCCCTGCCCCTAAACCTACCCATCACAGGAAACTTTCTACATTTTTACATTTTCAAAAGAACTCATTCTGTATGATTTATAAGCTTTTGTACCCATGGGGACCTCAATTTAGGTCCCCACGGTGACACGAGTCCCCATGAGTCTGTGTGCATTCAGTTTGAAGTCCTCACCAGGCTAGAAAAACATGTATACACACACACACACACACACACACACACACACACACACACACACAGAGCAAAACACACACACACAGAGCAGCTTTTAATTGTTTAACAATATTTCATCTGTTATGAGTGAGTTTGTCTGGAATTTATAATTTTTACTTTTATATTTTACGTTGCATCTATTTTGTTCTTTAAGATAGATCCTGTATAGGTCATAGTTTGACTCAAGCTTTTTTGCTCAAAGGTGAAGACCCAACTTTATGCATGTTTTGTAAGACCGTCCTGGGTTTAAACAATAATGCTCGTTTATCAAGTTATTTCACTTAAGGATGTTTAGTAAGATTAAACTCTAATCTGTTAATTAAACTTTGCTGAAATTAAAAACCTTGATTTGGTCTCTACACTTCATTATGGTAACTCTGCTAAACTATAATTACTAAAACTGAAACTAAATAAATAAAAACTAAATAGAAATGTATTTGCAAAATAAAAACTAAACTAAAACTAGCAAAACCATTTGTAAAACTAACTAAAACTAAACTGAAATTTGTAGCAAAATTGAAAACGATAATAAAATAAAAACTAATTTAAAAAAGCAAAACTATAATAACCTTGGTGAGTACTAAAAGACATCTTATTTGTTTATATTCATACTGATAAAGTAAGATGTTTTATTACATGTGATTCTGACATGATGTCACTACATAGGCTACACACCGCTCGTCTCAGGTAAATAATGCATCTACCAGCTGAGCGGTCGGTGAGGCGCGTTCGTGTATTTTGGGGGCGTGGCTTTGGAAAGAGCCCAGAAGGAAGAAGGTGGAGTGAATGGAAGTGAGAGGTCTACAGACACTCAAATTTTATACTTTCTTTTTTAGAGTACTTACATTTTAATTATGTATTGATATATAAAGAACGTTTAAACAAATTTGGAAAAACTTTTTTAACCAATTCTTACCTATCCTACCTTTAATGAAATGTATATCAGTTCATGGTTTGTGTGTGTATAAGAGAGAAAGAGCAAATGTCAGTATTTCATTGAAACTTGAGATTAAATAAACTGCTTAAGTATTGTAGAGCTTGTATTCACATGCAGTTACACATTGTCAGTTAAAAACAAGAAAGTGGCTGCATGGTAAAAACACTGAGTGGCTGGTAGATTTTGAAGACACAAAAGTTAATTTCCATCCCTGTTAGGAATGTGTGGTTGAACTTTGTTTTTAATGAAGTTCCAGCTCACGTGGGGAAGACATTTTCACTTAATTTCACTGCGGGATAGTTTGTAAACCAATCTCTGGTCGATGTTGGATTTGGATGGTGAAACACACTTATGTGAGTAAAACGTGTTTTTATATGTAATAGTGCAATGTTATAATTTGTTTTGCTTATGTGTACGTGTCTAACAGAAACATACCTTAAGCACGCTGGACTCAGATACGTATGGGCCAGAGCTCCCAAAGCCCGGCAGGCTGATGAATCTCATAACATCTTGACTTGACATTTTGAAGGGCGGTGCGCGCACACATGTTTGTGTGTGTTCCCGCTTATATCGACCGATCTTGCAGGCTATGTGTAATATAAAAAAATACTCCAATCAATCACAGATGGATGAGAAATAAATCATTGTGTTTGTTTGATAAAGACGTTTGATCGAGAAAATCCTTTCCGGTTGCTGCCTCTCCCTCAATCTCTCCTCTACCTCATGTGAACTGACAGGGGAGCTGAAGCTCATTAAATATACAAATCTTATTAAAGCCGTGGGCGTTTACTTCCATTTCTCCAGTGAGGCACGCCCATCAAAACCCAGCGTTTTGGAGAGAGCCCTTAAAACTAGTGTAGAAAATAGCCTATTACTTATAGATTATGATGTTTTTTAATGTAAAAACCACACAAACATCATTAGTTGACCTCAGACAACAGTATAAAAAAAATAAAAAAGCCAGTTCATGACAACTTTAAATATGTCGCATAGGTTGCAGATGGCAGATGACTGAAGAGTGTACAGAAGTAAGTTGCTTTCTTGTAAACGGTTCCGGTTTGACTGAAGAAACCATAGATATCCATAATAAAGGCTAGATGTCTCGTGCGCGCTGTTGGCCAATGGAGGTCGCCGTCCGCAACTTGCGGCCATCTTGTCACAGGCAGCTCGCTCACTCGTAACAGTGTGTTTTAATGGTGCATGTACTTTTAAATAACCATAACTTGCTCAATTTTCAACCGATTTTCAAACTGTTTCGTTTGTTATAAATGTCAGAGATGTAGTTATGACACTACATACTTATGAATAATTATAACCATGGACTTTAATATGAAAGTAACATTGAACAGAACAGATGGGTGCAATGAATATACACACACACACACACACACACACACACACACACACACACACACACACACACACACACACACACACACACACACACACACACACACACAATGTATTTATGTTAAATCAATACATAGGCTACTAAAACTGTGTACCGAATGGCAACATGAGAAATTATATATATTTATACACATATACAGCTCTGAATTTTTTTCCCAGAGCTAGCTCTATATATATATATATATATATATATATATATATATATATATATATATATATATATATGCTTTTTTAATAAGAATATAATAAAATAATTTGTATTTAAGAAAAAAAATTAAACAAACAAAAAAACATGCAAACTAAGTTTATTTTAACTAGACAAAAGATTGGTTGTCATAAAATCGTTATTGGTGTCAATAAAACTGAACAGCTTTGAACAGCTCGATTGTGGTCTCAGTCCCCTTGATAACGTGTATATAAGTTAGCCGTAATACACAAGCTGCACGATTAAGTCGTTTATCGAAATGAAAAGCTGCAATTTCAACGTGTTAAAGCATCCAGATTTGTAGCCATGTTAATAACGTTTGTAAGAAACCAAACCATTTGTAAATCCGTCAAGATTTCAGCGAGATAAGAGTATTTATGTTCGGACAGATCACTCATCTTACATCAGGTTCCACAGAGCCCAACAGAAAGCCTGCCTGTGACAAGATGGCCGCCGGTGATGCCGATGGTGACGCCGCCGTAAGACATCTAGCCCTTATTATGGATATCTATGGAAGAAACCAGACCACTAGTGAGGAAAGTGACTGCATAATATGAGTGAGATAACGAGGGGAATAGCTTGTTTGCAGGTGCGGTTGATTGGGGAGTGTGAGCAGGTGTGACCCTGAATTTTTAATATTTTATAAAACTACACTGTAAAAAATTATATGTTCAATAAGTTATGACAACATATGTTTTTACATTGTTTTAACTCATCAATCAATCAATCAATCATCTTTATTTATATAGCGCTTTTACAATCACGATTGTGTCAAAGCAGCTTCAGTGTCAAACAGGATAATATTGCTACAAAATTAGATTTGGCTGTACAGTCGTACTGGAGAAAACTGTGATGTTATCAGCTTATTTTAATTTATCATATAGCGACAGTGTTGGCATATCAGTATTATAGTTTATAGAATTAAATGAAACCTAATTCATAAATTTTATTTGTATAATTAGTTGAATAACTTTAATCATAATTTTAGTGTCCCCAACTGACCAAGCCAAGCCAAAGGCGACAATCAAAATAAGTTAAGCAATGTTAAACTTGTTTTTATTAGTTATACAAGATGTAAATCATTTTTTAAAGTCAGTTTAACATAATTTAAGTTGAAATAACTTAAACATCCAAGTCGATTGTACTGCAAAAGTTCAAAATTTGCCTTTTTTTTTTTTTACAGTGTTTCCCAGCACTGGTCCCAGCACAAGCGTGGATTTCAGGAAGACATTTTTTATCATGAGAATTTTTATTTTTCTCTTGATAAGTTACAAAAAAGTAGACATTACCCCTGCTAAAGTAAAAAAATAGATTTTTGGCATTATAAAATAGCTGTAAATATAAAACTATTAAAGTAAAATATTAGGCGAGCAAACGTTTCTCAGGTGAACTCTACATAAAACTAAAAGAATTCAAAAACATTGAAATAGAGATTGGTACAAGGGACAATAAATGAGATTGGACTAGGACAAGAGTGAACAGGACAGGAGGAACTTAAATGCCAAATACAAACGAGAATTGTTTGTTAACAGATCACAGCTGACACAAATAAATAATGATGATGGAAACTAGGGAGACAGACTAGTGGCAGGGAAACTGAACAGAGGAGCATGTGACAGATACAAACAAACTAAACACAGTTGTGACAGAACGCCCCTTCCCGTGTCTTCGCTGCATAATAGAGACACAATGGAGGCATGGGGTGGGGAGGTTTGGAGGGGGACGAGGAGATGGTGTAACGATGCGGGAAGGCAGGAGAGAAAGAATGGTAAAAGGATGTGGCAAAGGGATGGTGATGGCAGGACGACAATTCCCTGGAGGTGATGGAAGATATGGTCAGCTGGCACAGACACAGAGATCCCAAGTGCTGACAGCCCGCAGCAGAGACGATGGAGGGAGGAGTCCAGATGGTGACATGGGGGGTGATGGACTCCAGCGACGTCGCTGGCTCTGGAGATCTCTAGATGAGTTGGTGGAATTGGCCATTCGGTTAGACAAGCGCTGTGATCTGCGCAGACGTGCTCGTGCTGACGTCATGGGTTTCCGGGGATCCCCATGCACGCCTCCGGGAGCGATTGTGCCTTTACTGTGGTGGCACTGGGCATTTTGCTGCCACATGTCCAGCAAAAGAAAGAGCTCGCCAGTAGATCGGGGAGTATTGGTGAGCGCAACTCCTCTATCCCCATCCTTCAAGTCTCGCACCATGATTTCGACCATTCTTCGCTGGGGTACCTCATCTGTCACCTGCTCTGCCCTTACTGACTCGGGGGCGGAGGGAAATTTTCTTGATGAGACGCGGGTGGTTAAACACGGCCTTCCCCTTCATGAATTAAAGGAGACTCCCACAGCTTTTGCTCTGGATGGCCGGGCGCTGTCTAACATCCGTTTGGCCACCACCCCGGTGAGTCTCACCACATCTGGCAACCACCAAGAGACAATTTCCTTTCTAGTGTTTCATTCTCCTATGGCCCCCATTGTCCTAGGACATCCGTGGTTAACACGGCACAATCCCCAGATAAACTGGTCAGATAGTTCTATTATGTCATGGAGCTTGCCTTGTCATACTAATTGTCTTGTCTCTGCTGTTTCCTCTGTCTCACCTGTGTCTGTTTTTCAGGAGGAATCCATTGATTTATCTGGAGTCCTGGAGGAGTACCACGATCTGCGAGCGGTGTTTAGTTGTTCCCGGGCCATGGTGGGACAGACCAGGGGGGCACAGGAGGGACAGGAAAACAAACAAGGGAGGGGTAAACAAGGAAGGAACAAGGAAAACAAAAAGTTCAGGAGGCCATGGTGGCCCACAAAGTTCAAATGGCCAGGGCGGCCTGCCGAGTTCGGGAGGCCCACCGAGTTCAGGTGGCCGGGGCGCTCCCATAGAGTTCAGGCAGCCAGGGTGGCGCGTGCAGAGCATGGTGCCAGGGAGGCGCGGTGAGAGCAGGACGCCTCAGAGGCGCAGGCCGAGCTGGGCGCCTCAGCAGAGTAGGCCAAGCAGGGCGCCTCAGCGGCGCAGGCAGAGCAGGGCACCTCAGTGGCGCAGGCAGAGCAGGGCGCTTCAGTGGCGCAGGCAGAGCAGGACGCCGGGGAAACCTCTCCGGTCCAGCAGTTTCCAATGGAACAGAGTCCACCGGCATTGGGACCACCGGAATTCGGACCACCGGTGCAGGGACCACCGGCATCGAGACCACCAGAACACGATCCACCAGCACAGGGACCACCGGAACACGATCCACCAGTAGAGGGACCACTGGAATACGATCCACCGGCACTGGGACCACCGGAATACGATCCACCGGTACTGGGACCACCGGCACTGGGACAGAAAGAGTCTTTCTCCACCTTCTCCTCCGTTTCTGGGCCGTCAAACTTGGGACCCCTGGAGCAGGGACCACCGGAAACTATATCCACCGGAAAAGGAACCACTGGAACACGGATCACCGGAGTTTTTGGAACCCTGATCCTAGGGAGACTGGACTCCAGCCGATCCACGAACTCGTTGAAATCAGGAGTCCCCATTTTCTCTATCTCCCTAGGACTGAGAGGCATATCCAGGTAGAGGTTAAACTTCTCTGTCTCGATGTTCTTGGAGTTTACCTGCCACATCACCTGTAAATGTCTTTCAAGGTCAATGTCCAACAGAAAACAAACAAAACACGAACACCTCCTGCTGAGTCCTCCTAGTAGGGTTGGATCCTTCTGTCACGTAACACACACGAGAAAACAGGTGCGAGGACTCAAGTGCAAAGGAGTGTATTTATTATAACAAAAGGAAGAGGTAGAAATACAAGGATCCAACAACAGACTGACAAACACAAGGAGCTATAAAGGGAAGAAATCAAGAGGGGAATCAGGGAACACAGGTGGGGCCAATAACACTAATCAGATAACAAGGGGGAGGGATCTGACAATGACACGAGCACATGTCAAGACAGGACAGGCATGTGAAGCTTACACACTGTTCCTCCTTTGTCCTGATCACCTTGCTATTTAATTCTCATGCTCTTCTTCCCTCTTTGTCTGGTTATTGTTTGTTCTTTCATGTCTGCAACTAAAGTCTTGTCCTCTTATGCTCACCTAGTCCTGTTTCGCCTTGTGTGTGTGGTTCAAGAGGATTTTCCCGTGGGTTCTGCGGCTTCCCAGTCTGCTCTTCAGCACCGCCGTGTCAGCCGAGTGAGGTGTGCATTCCGCCGTGTCCTGCGTGCGCTCCCTGGCCAGTAGTACCCGTTACCAGGCTACCTGCCAGTTCTTTATCTGGATTCTTTAATTTGCCTCTCCTGATCTGCGTCCGCCTTTATGGCTGGCAACTGGCAGTCAGCCTTATTTACCCTTTCCCTGTTCAATAAATTACTATATAAGCAGCGTTCGCTTTTGGGTCCTTTCTACATTGTTACATTGTTGTTTAAATTTAACACTATGGGTATTTAACACCCTCGGTGTTGATTTTATTCCATTGGATTACACTATTAGTGTTAATAATAAAGTATTCTGTTCAGTGCAAAAACATTTACATTATTACAGTCCCTGACAAAAGTCTTGTCGCTTGTGTACAAATTGACCTAAAGTGCCGCTGAAATATATTTCTAATCAAGATTTTTTTTTACAAGAAATGGCTCATTTTAATCCCACCAGCTTTTGTGATAATGTTTCAGTGAAAAACTAAATTTTCAAAAAGTATTCTAATAGTCACAGCTTGGTAAAGCCCATTGAGTCAATTTTTGCAAAGACATAAGTGTTGTCACCTTGTCATATGAGCTTCACCTGTGACTAATAATGGATCAATTAGGTCTCAAGTGTGTATAAAAAGAACCCCAGTACGCTAGACCTTCACATCAACTGCAACTAGACCTCTGCAAACATGCCTAAGATTCACCCTGAGACTAAAGTTTTGATTATCATGAGGCTGAAGACCAGATCCACTGCTGATGTGGCAGACACCTTCAATGTGTCTCAGCGTCAAAGTACAGAGGATAAAAAAAAGATTTGAAGAGACTGGAGACGTTTTTGACAAGCCCAGGTCAGGCAGACCCCGCAAGACAACTGCTCGAGAGGACCGTTTCTTGGCTTGAAAATCCAAGGCCAGCCCATTTTCCACTGCAGCAGAGCTCCACAAGACCTTGTCACCTGAAGTCCCTGTGTCAACCAGAACAGTTTGTCGGATTCTGTCTCGAAATGGCCTCCATGGTCGAATCAGTGCCCAGAAGCCAGCACTAAACAAAAGACAATTGAAAAACCGTGTGGCATTTGCCAATCCCACAGCCTGCTAAAAGGATGGACGCTGGAAAAGTGGCAGTAGGTGGATTTTTCAGATGAATCTTCTGTTGAATTACACCACAGTCACCGCAAATATTGCAGGAGACCTACTGGAGCCAGAATGGATCCGAGATTCACCCAGAAAACAGTGAAGTTTGGTGGCGGAAAAATCATGGTCTGGGGTTACATCCAGTATGGGGGTGTGCGAGAGATCTGCAGGGTGGAAGGCAACATCAATAGTCTAAAATACCAAGAAATCTTAGCTACCTCTTATATTCCCAACCATAAAAGAGGCCAAATTCTGCAGCAGGATGGTGCTCCATCGCATACTTCCATCTCCACATCAAAGTTCCTCAAGGCGAAGAAGATTAAGATGCTCCAGGATTGGCCAGCCCAGTCACCAGACATGAACATCATTGAGCATATGTGGGGTAGGATAAAAGAGGACGCATGGAAGACGAAACCAAAGAATATTGATGAACTCTGGGAGGCATGCAAGACTGCTTTCTTAGCTATTCCTGATGACTTCATCAATAAATTGTATGAATCCTTGCCAAACCGCATGGATGCAGTCCTTCAAGCTCATGGAAGTCATACAAGATATTAAATTTGGATCTCACAGCGCCACAACTTAATTTCCTTACATATTTTTGTATTTGCAGTAAATTAGAAAAAAAGAAAGGACTTAGGGGGGGGGGGGTGCTGTTACATGCATACTGAGCTTTTTACACTGTTGGTGACTTGGACTTGGATTCCCATCCTAAACATAGACAAAGTTTCAAAAACTAAAGCCTAGTTCAGACTGCACGATTTTCAAACTCGTCGGGTCACTACCCTTTTCACACTGCATGACTATCTGGGGTATCATTCAGTCACTGCTGTGTTCACACTGCACGATGGTTTAATGACAGAGGAGTTCACACTGCATGACTGAACAAGAGGAAGAATCGCCGACAACTCTCTCTCTCTCCGGTGCGCAAACTTTGCCAAACACACGTGCAATGTGACAAGTAAACAACGCGAGATCACACGTGCGTCAGACCGGAGTTCTTGCGCGAGACTTGGAACTGTTATTAAAAATGATAAAATGCACAAAGTTTGCTTCAAATTGTATGTGCGCTGATTTGTGGAGAAAAAGAAAAAATATTATGGCGGAAGAAATTGTTGGAGAGACAGAGGGGGCCAGGATTGTGTTCTGCAAAGATAGTTTGAGGTAAATAAACATTTTTGTAATGTGCTGCTTATGTGGCTGGATGTGCAAATGTTTGGCCTTTGTTTCTGTTTGATAGAATTGTAAATATATCTATTAAAATACTGAAATTCTGCTCTATAACTCCTCCCTGAACCATCTGCTGCCCTGTATCTCACTCTCTCATTGGCTGTCGGTGTAATTTTCAGTCAGAACGCAATTCACACAGCAGGAGTTTGAATCGCCGACAGGTCCAGATATTTAGCATGCCAAATATCTCACCGACGTCGGCGACTTATCGGCGATTCTCTCTGATCGCGTCTTTGATTATTCTTTGAATACTTCCTGCTACGCTACTGTTCGGACGCTCTTGCTTACTGCTCCGCGCTTTGCTCTATCGCTTCTATATTTTATCTCATAATTTTAACTTCAGCAAATCAACACAGTGCTCTAACAACAAAGCTTGACTTCAACAATAAAACTAGAAACTCTGTTGACTGGATTACTACAAAAAAGTGGAACATTTCATCTGACCAGCCTCTTGCTGCCATCAGCTTACATTCCGGAAGGGAAAACACAGCTGCCTACTATCGAAAGGATAATAAAATGCCTCCTCTAGCTAAGGAATCTTCTTGCTGCACAAACTGCCACAGACTTTTACAAAGGATTGCAGTTCTTAAAACAAAGTTATTTGCGGAACCACCAAACCGGACGAATCACACAGCAGAGCTTCATCACGAACGCCCTCTGCACACAGCCGGTGAGTCCCATAAATTTAGTGCTACTCAACAAATAGAGAAACAAGAAACTGATCGACACACTAATCGATGGCACAAACAGGGGGCATGACCCAAACGCACTCGAGACATCAGATTGTCACGAGCTTCATATATTGCTGCCGTTGCATGCTCTACCCCAGACACAAGGATTGCAAACTCTAGTTTCCGACCACCATCGATACATCTCGAAAACAGATTTGAAGTATTAATGAATGTGGGTGAGGAATCCCCAAACGTGATGAATATGATCGAACACAGATTGCATCAGCCCGCAGCTAACACTAATGCTAACAGGCGCTCAAGGTCGAGCAGACAGCGGCCCTCAGCTCAGAGCACAGCCGAGCCAAGGACTCTGATAGTGGGTGACTCTACAGTCAGAAACATTCGCAGCAGAGATACAACTACATGCTGCCTTCCACAAGCAACCATTTCTGATGTAAACAGGGAAATTGAGAACATTCTGATGAAACATAAGACTGCAAATCAACTTATAATTCATGTGGGGAAGAACGATATTCAGAGAGAGCAGTCAGAACTCATGAAGTCGGACTTCAATGAACTTTTTGAAACGCTTAGAAAACTGAAAGTTCAGTCGTTCATCAGTGGACCACTGCCAGCAAGAGATACAAATAGATTCTCACGGTTGCTTGGGCTTAATACATGGCTGCAAAAAAACTGTAACATGAATGGAGTGAACTTCATTGATAACTTCAATCTCTTCTGGAGTCAGAGACAACTGTTTACATCAAATGGCCCCAACCCAAACAAACTTGGTGCAAGAGTGCTAAAGGACAATATTTATTTCTCCCTTCATCATCCTTCAGCTGTGTGTTTTAACCCACTCAACCTGATACAGAGTAAGGATGACCACAGGACTTCATTTCAGCTCCTGAATGGACACTCGGCTGACACATCCCACAAGGACAATGAGAACTCCACACAGCCACAACAATTGCTCATGGACACACTCCCAGCTGAGCCCTGCCCACAGAGCTCACTACAGACAGACTGTGAAGGATTAGAACTGCTCCAAGATTCAGCACCCAAAGATGACTTTCTTGAAAATGGACAGCAAAGCCAGGACAACATACTTCAACTTCCGATAACACCAGAGCAACAGCCCCTCTCACCAGACATGTCATTCCTCTCTCCAGCATCCCCGCATCTGGGCTTCTCAGAGAAAATGGAGGAACTGATTTTTGTTGGAACTAGACTATCACACTCAATTGCTGCGAGCCCCCAGATATCAACCAAAAAGCGTCGAGCCCCACAACCACCAAAGCCTGTGGGCCCAGCTCCCCCTCCTCCTGTGAGATTTCTTCGGTCACAACGCCAGGGCCCACACCCTCCTCCATCTGTTGTAGGTGAACCAATAACAACTGATTCCAGCTCTCAGTGATGTGTTTTGGGTCCCTGCTATGATAACAGTACCTTTATCAAATGTATACAAAACAAGTGGGAACCCAGTGTGCCTGCTTCTTTCTCTATCTCTGTTCTGTTACGTGAAAGAAAGTCTAAGGCCTTGTCAGGCCGTTTAACAAACCAATATAATCTGCTGCCTGTTACCTGTCAAACTAAGACTAATGTGGGTGAAAAAATTAATACTGTTAAGTTAGCACTTTTTTAAACATCTGTTCACTTAAGAACAAATCATTCCTAGTCAGCGACTTAATAACCACAAACAACCTTGATTTTTTGCTTCTAAATGAAACGTGGTTAGAAGAAAACTGTAGTGCAACAGTCCTCAATGAAGCAGCCCCTCCTAACTTTACTTTTATGAGTGTTTGCAGAGCAGTTAGGAGAGGTGGGGGTGTTGCTGCTCTTTTTAAAGATTTCTATCAATGTAAGCAAGTATCATTTGGTGATTATTTGTCTCTAGAATATCTGGGTATTGTGTTAAAAGGTTCTCCACGCATCCTGCTTATCATTGTTTACAGGCCTCCAAAGTACTCTCCAGCCTTTATTGAGGAATTTACAGAACTGTTATCAATAATTTCCTCAGAGTTTGACTGTTTTGCTATTGCTGGGGATTTTAACATTCACATAGATAATATTGAATCCAGTACAACAAAAGAGCTCATGAATGTTCTTAACACTTTTGATTTGACACAGCATGTAAATGGACCCACACACAATCGTGGACACACTCTAGATTTACTTATCAGTAAGGGTCTAAACATTTCATCTATTGTTATTAAGGATGTGGCACTGTCTGATCATTTCTGTATTTTCTTTGACATATCAATCACTCCTGCCTTTGAAGCTAGATCTGTCTCTGTCAAAAAGAGATGCTTAAATGAGAACACTAATGTGCTGTTTATGAAGGCTTTATCTCTAAAACCAAGCATATCTGCAGACTCTGTTGATTTTCTCCTTGACTCCTTTAACTCAAAAGTTAAGAGTGTAATGGATGATATTGCCCCTCTGAAAGTCAGGAAAAAGAGTGGCAAACAAAAGGCACCATGGAGAAACTCAACAGCAGTTCAAATAATGAAAAGACAATGCAGAAAATCTGAACGAAAGTGGCAGAAGACAAAACTTGTAGTCCATTATAACATCTATAAAGACAGCCTTCATGCTTTCAATGTTGAACTAGGCAAAGCTAGACAGACCTTCTTCTCAAATATTATAAACAAACACATAAACAACACGCACACTTTTTTTGCAACTGTAGACAGACTAACAAACCCCCCGAGTCACATTCCCAGAGAAATGCTCTCAGACAGCAAATGCAGTGAGTTTGCTTCCTTCTTCTCAGAGAAAATCAAAAATATCAGAAAGGCGATCAGCACATCCTCTAGTTGCTCTGGGGTCAGTCAGATCAGACCAAACCCTCGGAAAATTACTATGTCTGATTTCGAAACAATTGACGGTAAAATTTTAGAAGACACAGTACAGCATCTTAAAACATCAACCTGCGCCCTTGACGCACTCCCCACTTATTTTTTCAAAAGTGTGTTTAACTGTTTGGAAGCAGATCTCCTAGAAGTGGTGAACTCCTCACTTCTCTATGGGACTTTTCCAACCGCCCTTAAAACTGCAATAGTTAAGCCTCTTCTGAAAAAGAGAAATCTAGATAACTCCATACTGAGCAACTACAGACCAATCTCAAATCTCCCCTTCATAGGCAAAATCATCGAAAAAGTTGTTTTCAATCAACTAAACAAATTCTTAAACTCAAACGGATTCTTTGACAATTTTCAATCTGGTTTCCGACCGCATCACAGCACAGAGACAGCGCTCATAAAGATTATAAATGATATTCGCTTAAATACTGATACAGGCAAAACATCAATTCTGGTTCTACTCGATCTCAGTGCTGCATTCGACACTGTTGACCACAACATACTTCTAGACAGGCTGGAAAACTGGGTCGGGCTTTCTGGGATGGTCCTCAGATGTTTCAGATCATACTTAGAAGGGAGAGGTTATTATGTGAGTATAGGACACCATAAGTCTGAGTGGACGTCCATGACATGCGGAGTCCCACAAGGGTCAATTCTAGCACCTCTCCTGTTTAACCTGTATATGCTGCCACTGAGCCAAATAATGAAAAAGAACAATATTGCTTACCACAGCTATGCTGACGACACCCAGCTCTACTTAGCACTGTCACCTAATGACTACAGCCCCATTGACTCGCTGTGCAAATGCATTGATGAAGTTAACGACTGGATGTGCCAAAACTATCTTCAGTTACCCATATGAAAAAAACCTATATGTTTCATATATAGCGACCATATATGTTCCTTACTTAAATCAGTCAGAATTATCTTATATGTTTAATGTAAGTCCCATATATGTCATACACAAAATCAGACCGTTTATGGCCCATTTCATACTAAAAAGCACACAGAAAACTTTTGGGTCATGTATGAATACTGCAAAAATCTTATATGAGTTTTACATGTAAACAGTATGCAATGGTATATGGTATTAGTAGAAAATACATGATATTCATATACAAATCATATAAAGTTCGTATACTGAATCATATGCTAGTCATATTAAAGTCATATAGGATTTATTTATATTTTGTGTCATTTGTTTATATGCTTTTTATACAGATTTCATATTTTTTTAATAGGGAAATGGTGTGTTAGCTCTTCAAGTTTATATAATATACATATAAACTACATATAAAAATCATACATGATTTCAGTCAATATTACAACATCTCTGCATATACTAACCATATATGATTTCAATCAATGACATACACAAATTTGTGATGGAAACACTTTTATTTCAACACAAAATGAAATAATAAAATTATACTCCACATGAGGAATTTACAATTCCAACTTGATAGCAAACTGAACTTTGCTCAGGAAAAAAACAAAACCCAAAAAACAACACAAAAATACACTGAACACAGTGACATGGCCATCAATCAAAGATAATGAACGGATTAGTTCACCCCAAAATAAAAATTGACTGATAATTTACTCACCCCCATCTCATCCAAGATGTTCATGTCTTTATTTATTCAGTGGAAAAGAAATTAAGTTTCTTGAAGAAAACATTCCAGGATTGTTCATCATATAATGCTTTTCAGTTGCAACCAAAATGTTGAAGGTCCAAATCAACGCCGTTTCAAAGGGCTTCATAGCCTCTGCGTGATCCCAGATGAGGAATAGGGTCTTATCTAGTCAAATAATCAGTCATTTAAAAAAATGAATATACATTTCAACCTTAATTGTTCAACTTGCTCAGCTCTGCGAGGTGCCAAGGATGACGTAATCCCGTGTAAATGGTCACATAGACGTAGGCAGAAGTCCCGCCCTCGTATTTACAGAGCGCTCATGTGAAGACTAATAAACGCCCTTTAGCAAAAACAATTTTCAACTTCAAAATCATCCAATATCGTTGTTTTACCTTTTTTTTATTTGCTAGAGGGCATTTGTATTAGTCTTCACATGAGCGCTTTGTAAACACGAAGGTGGAACTGCATTGATTTGGACCTTCAGTATTTTGGTTGCAACTAAAAACCATTACATGATGAAAAATCCTGGAATATTTTCTTCAAAAAACTGAATTTCTTTTCGACTGAAGAAAGAAAGACATGAACATCTTGGATGACATAGGGTTGAGTAAATTATCAGGACATTTTAAAAAATCATTTAATAAAGGTCTTTTGAAGAGAAGCTATGCATTTTTTATTAAAAAAATATCCATATTTTTGACTTTAGACTAAAATATCTATCTTCTGGCAGTCAACTGTGCGGGTCTACTTACGCCAAAAGAGTGACCTCTGACCTGAAGCATGATGTATTGATGAATGCGGATATGCAGAGAATAGAGGAAAACAATACACTGGTCATGAATTTGAATTTAAAGAGGATTCGATAAAAGAGAAGAGCTTGATTTTGTTGCCCAGAGAGACGTTGAAGCTTACACTACTCCTACATCGCATCACTCAGGTCACTCTCTGGTCGCAAGTCAACTGCCATGAGCTGGTTATTTTAGTCAATAAGGTTATAAATATGGATATCTATATCAGTATCTATATCAATTACTATATTAACTTATTTTACATAGTAATTATAGTACACATATTAAAGCTTTATTTGTTGTGTTCTGAAAATAAATGAACGTCTTATGGGTTTGGAACGACATGAGGGTCATTTTAACAACATACATTTTTGGGTGAACTAAACGTTAAAAATGGACAAAGTTTAAGAAATACTGTAATAATGTATTGCTCATTGTTAGTGCATGTTAGTTAATACATTACAATAAAGTCTCATTTGTTAACATTAGTTAAAGTCTTACAACTCAGAGTACATAAACTTCTTCAACACTTCCCATTCAGAACTGAACCAGTCCTCATGGGATGGAACAGTCTGTGGTTGAACCTGTTCTTCTTGCGTGGTCTTCAAATGTTTTCATGAAGATCTTTCTGTGAAAGAAAAAGAAAATCTTCTTGACCACCCCATTTACATACAGGAATATTAGAAACACGTTTCATTATAATGTTTTTTTCAGTATAACAATATATTCTTTACAGTTACTTACTTTCTATTACAAAATTGTAATATTGTACATCATTTAGATTCATATATGTTGCAGTTACATGAATGCAAATGATAGAAGTTTATATTTTAGCTATATTTTAACTACATTAGAGCAATTGCAAACTCAAGTTCACTAAAACATTAACTCTTTTAAAGTGAATTGGCACAAAATAGACTATTAATGATCACAAAAGGAACATCCGGTAAACAAATCACATTACATTTATTCTAACTTTTGCTTTTTGTCAGTGTCACACAGCTTTCACTGTGTCACACAATCGTTGTATAACGTTATCTATGCAAACCATGAGCTTTAGGGTTTAACTTAGGGTGCTTTCACACCTACCTTGTTTGGTCCGGATTTTCGGACTTTTCGGTTTGGTACGAACCAAAATTACAGGTGTGAAACCTCCCTCGGACCATGGTCCGGACCAAACAGACGAAATTTGGTCCGACGTCAAGAGGTAGTCTCGGTCCGGACCAAACTGAACAAAGGTTCGGTTCGTTTCTTGTGTGAAAGCATTTTCTGTATAGTTCGGACTTTCAGACCATTTACAGGAAGTTCTGGTGTAGGATTAGTGAAAAAAAACACAGATTAAACTCACAGCACATGCCGTGATGGAGCGCGCAGCATTTTAAACAGAACCGCTTGTGTAGTCATGTCAGTTCGCGTGAACGGCGTGCTCTGCTTGTGAATATATATATATATATATATATATATATATATATATATATATATATATATATATATATAATGTTCTAATGTCTGTGAGACAAGTATATGCTGAGTTTCGTTTATTTATGAGACCGCTCCAGTTCATGTGCAGCGCAAATGATCACTCCGTCACGGGATGTCTGCTATATTATTTATTTAAGCTTATTTATTAAATTCAGGCAAATGATGAAACATTTATTAATATTAAGATACAAAATACAAAGCTTTCTACAAAACAAATCTTAATGAAGTGGTCAAAATTATTTCTGACTCGATGTCTTTGACATATATTGCACATCTGTGCACGTTTCATAATCAATATAGCCTAGATGAAATTTAAAAATAACATTATAGTATTTAAACATTACTATAAAATAAAACAAATTGTTTGGCTAAAAAGCCTATCTTCTAGGAGCTCCTCCTTTCCTTGCACAACGAGGACGTTCATTAGATGGATTTGCCTCGAGTATAGTTGGTGCTGCAGATAGTAGTGCCATAATATTAACAGTATTGCCAACGATATGCGTCTGTTCATTCATTCTTGTCAAAGTTAGCCGCTGAATTTACAACACACTGACGTCAGACGCACGTCCGCTAACAAACCAATCAATGTTAAGATGCAGCCCACATAGATGATGACGACAGGACGCCCGTGCGTCATGTAAAGTTCTTTGGTGCGCTGACATAACTGCAATGTGAAAGCAAACCAAAAAGAACCAAATGTCCAAACACAAACTTTGGTTCGGACCTTGGTGCGGACTTTCAGGTGTGAAAACGCCCTTAGTTACCAAAAGACATTTAAACAACTAGAATAGTTGTTTTTTACATTTGATCATTTAGCAGACGTTTTTATTCAAAGGGACTAACAAATGATGAGACCAATCATATAGTTTAATAACTTTAATACAAATATAAGCATTTTTCACTTGTTTTTGCACATTAAATACTTGTAATTTAATTTTTGCACGTGCGCGCAGCATAATTAGGCTTAACGTTACCTGTACGTTACCTAACACTAGGCTGTGGCACCGACATGATAACAGAAACGAACAATTTACAAAACTTTTAGCAAATCTTGCCATTAAATAAGTTAACATTTGCATTGAGAACGACATGACAAACACAATTCTTACCTGGAGCTCGCCACTTCGCGGTCCCGCTGGGAGGCAATCATATCACGGAGACAACAAGAACCCGCGATTGATTTCCTCCTGGCCGCGGCGCGTTGACGCATGCGCAGTTTGCGATGACAGAACTAAGGCTATTTTTGTTACAGAAATCTTCATCGTCTAAGCCTAACGCTTAGAGTGAGTTTTTAATTATTATTTTTTAAATATTGCTGATATTGCTGTTAACAAATAGTTTGTATGGGTAGAACATTACGAAACAAATATATAGAAATATACTGCAATTATATGCAAAATAGCCTATATTAAAGGAAATATAAAGGAATAAAGGAAACTAAAGCCTTTTTTAATATAGCTACTGCAATGTATGCATATTGACTATATTTATAAAATATGGCTATATTTTAACACATACAATATTTAGTAATTAAGATATAAATAGTATTACATGTAATATCCATTAAGTTGTATCCTTTATTTTGTAGCCTTACTGTATATTCCCATATTAATGTGAATGCATGTACACACATAAACACTTTTACAGAATGAGTTACAACAAATTTCTACTTCCCATCATGCTTTACTTCTGATTTAAAGGAGGTTAATGTTAAAATAAATTTTTATTTGATGTGTTTTTGCTCAATTTAAAAACCTGTAAAACTGTTACTTTTATTAACAATAATGTCGGTGCACTTTTCAGCAGTTACAGCTCTTTGCTAAATATGTAGGATAGTATATAATATTATTATTATTTATTTTATTTTTTTGCATTAGGGTTACCCATTTTTATTCGTTTTACTTGCTAATTAATTTACTAAAGTAAAATCTCACTGATTTGCAGGGGTTGTATTTAATACAATCCAGCATATATATTTTTTACAGTGTAGGACATATATGATTGAAAATACATGAATATTGTACAATTTGTATATGTGGTTTTTGCAGCATATATGATCCTTATAGTTTTCTGTTGGAACATATAAGAATCACATATGTTTTTAGCAAGACTTTTCCATATGGGTAAACAAAGACAAAACTGAAATCATTACATTTGGAAACAAAGATGAAATTCTCAAGGTGAACACGTATCTTGAGGCTAAAGGTCTGATAACAAAAAATCAAGTCAGGAATCTTGGTGTGATTTTGGAGTCAGACCTGAGTTTCAGTAGTCATGTCAAAGCAATAACTAAATCATCATACTATCATCTGAAAAATATTGCAAGGATTAGAAGTTTTGTCTCCAGGCAAGACTTAGAGAAACTGTTTCACACTTTCATCACCAGTAGGGTGGACTATTGTAATGGACTTCTCACTGGCCTTACCAAAAAGACCATTAGACAGCTGCAGCTCATACAGAACGCTGCTGCCAGGATTCTGAGCAGAACCAGAAAATATGACCATATCACACCAGTCCTCAGGTCTTTACACTGGCTTCCAGTTACATCTAGGATCGATTTCAAAGTACTATTACTTGTTTATAAATCACTCAATGACCTAGGACCTCAATACATCGCAGATATTTGATTAAATACAAACCCAACAGATCACTCAGATCAGCAGGATCAAGTCAGTTAGAAATACCAAGAGTTCACTCAAAGCAAGGAGAGTCTGCTTTTAGCTATTATGCCAGCCGTAGTTGGAACCGGCTTCCTGAACAGATCAGATGTGCTCCAACAGTAGCCACATTCAAATCCAGACTCAAAACACATCTGTTTAGCTGTGCATTTACTGAATGAGCACTGTGCCACTGTACGTCCGACCGATTGCACCTTATCTATGCATCATTTTTTAAATAATTTTTTATAACTGTTTTTGTTTACCTGTACTTTTCTTTGGTAATCATCATTTTATTACTTTTAATTCTCTTTACATTGTATTCTTTTTCTTATGCATTTTTTAGCCCTATTTTAATTCCTTTCTATGTAAAGCACTTTGAATTGCCATTGTGTATGAAATGTGCTATATAAATAACTTGCCTTGCCTTGCCTTGCCTTGCCTTGCCTTGCCTTGCCTTGCCTTGCCTATTCGGCGACTCAAAATCGGGGCAAAAATCGGGCAGTGTGAACTAGGCTTTAGAGGAAGAACGGACGGCCTTCAAGTCTGTGGCAGAAGTGGTGTGATGACTATTAGAAAGATTAGACCCTTCCTATCAGAACAGGCTGCACAACTCCTGGTTCAAGCTCTTGTTCTCTCCAGACTGGACTATTGTAATGCTCTTCTAGCTGGCCTTCCAGCACGCACTATCAAACCCTTGCAGCTGATCCAGAATGCAGCGGCGAGAGTGGTCTTTAATGAGCCGAAGAGAGCGCATGTCACGCCTCTCTTCATCAGTTTGCACTGGTTGCCAATGGCTGCTCGCATCAAATTCAAGGCACTGGTTCTCGCCTACAAAGCAACCACTGGCTCTGCACCAATATACCTAAACTCGCTTGTTTAGACTTACACACCCTCCAGAAGCTTGCGTTCTGCGAGTGAGCGACGCCTCGTGGTTCCATCCCAAAGAGGCATGAAATCGCTCTCGAGGACATTTTCCTGGACCGTTCCCACCTGGTGGAATGACCTGCCGATCTCAATTCGTGCTCCTGAGTCTGTAGCCATTTTTTAAAAAAACATTTTAAGACACATCTTTTCCAATTGCACCTGACCAATAAAGAATAGCACTTAACTATCAATTTAAATTTAGTTTGTCCAAAAAAAAAAATTGTTTGTGTACTGTGCTTAATGAGACTTCTTACAGCTCTTACAGGTTGTTGCCCTTGTTTGTTTCGTTGCTTCTATTGCTCTCCCCTTTTTTGTAAGTCGCTTTGGATAAAAGCGTCTGCTAAATGATTAAATGTAAATGTAAATGACTGACCAAGGGGGACGAGGAAACAGGTGACGCCGCAAGTCTGAGGGTCTCCGGTGGAGCCGTAGGTGGGAGGTGCAGATCTGAAGCCAACAGTTCGACAGGCAAATGGAGCAAAGAGGTCAAAGGCAGGAGGTGGAGCTGCAGGATCCTCTCACACTAAAGTTCCTGGTGGGAACACGACCTGTGGTGCAACGTCATAGCAGGACTTTCAATGTTGACATCCAGCAGTGGCGGCATTGGAGGGCTGGCAAAGCTTAGCAGTGATGGTGATAGTGAGTATAGTGAGTGACACCATGCATCCATAAAATCCATACAGTCAATAGAGCTGTTCAAAAACAGCAATGAAGATAAAGGTATCGGGTGGGAAGTGATATTTCATCCATAGTTAATCAGCCAATGCTCATTCTCTGTAGTTTTGGCTCACACCCCTGGTCAGACTCATGCTGGAGCTCCTACTTCCAGGACGAAGGTCAGCTCTTTCCTCTTCTCTTCAGGCTCTGGCTGAAAAGACACGGCGGGTGGTAGCTCTCCATCTGCGGGGGGGGGGGGCACACTCACACATGCACACACACACACACACACACACACACACGAGTTCTCTGTGGTCAAATGTTCATTGGGCTCTGGGTCTGGCTGTATCCTGGTTTCCAAAGGAACATGTGACAGATACAAACAAACTGAACACAGTTGTGACAGTAGGTTGCAATATTTCATAACAAATGCTTTATAGATTAATAGAAAAAGGTAAACATTGGCCAAAGCATTGTAACGAGGAGTCATCCATTTTACTTTTAAGGCCAAGTACAAGTTAGAATCAAGAGCTTTAAAGTCTGTACTTATTGAATTTGACTATCGCTTTTCACCAGGTGTAAAGTGTGTTCTGCTAATAATGACAGGCCTGGGCCTATAACTATAAAAAAAAACCTGGCGTTCAGATATTCCAAAAGAGGAAACTAACATTTTCAGTATAAGAAATTTAAGTACAGATAGTTTGACTTCCCAAGTCAAAGTGCTGAGTAAAAGTGATCAACTAGGCTATTACAACCAACTTTGCATGTGTTAAAGGTGCATTATGCAGTATTTTTAAAGTAAAATATCCAAAAACCACTAGGCCATTGTTATATATTTTGTACAGTTGAGTACTTACAATATCCCAAACACTGTAAAACCCAACAAGTTACGGTAACTCAAACCATTTGAGGAAACCGATTGCTTCAAACCAATTAAGTTTTAAAACCATTAAGTATGAGTACTGAAAACTCATATACATTGAGTTAAATTAACTCATATTTTAGTGTTGTTTAAGTGTTAAAACTTATATTTTAGTGTTGTGTTGATCAATTATTAAGAGTAAACTGAACTTAAAGATTTTAAGTTAATTTTATTAATTCAGTTTGAATTCAGGTAACAAATCTAACTAAGTCTTAACAACTACATGGTTACTTAAATGGTTTTAGGAAACAGATTGCGGCAAATGGTTTAAGTTCATCAAACTCAAAGTGATTAAGTTACATAAGACTAAGCACAAGCTAACATTGGTACAAAATGAAGACAGAACAGGAGGGTATTTTTAAGTAATTTATTGAAATATAACATTTACATCATAAATACAGTATGCCATATGTTCACAAATATAACTAGACAAAAAATATTAGACTTTTTCACCAAATAAAACAGCACAAACATGTTTAAAAAAGTCATAACATTTAAATAACAAAACATATAAAATAAAAAAAATATGTAAAAAGGTACGTTTCCTCAAAAAGCAAAAGCACTGTATGATCTTTAATGTACTCTAAGTGTATTGCACTGACCGAAGACTTGGCAGACATCCCCACCTCATCTTAAAAGACAATCAAAGCATCCAGTGGGTTTAAAGGTAACGTTCCCTCTTCCTCCTCGACAGTAAGGATGGTCACTGTTGGCTTCTGCACCTGGTCAAGCTCCTTTTTCTATATGCATTGGAAAAAAAGTTTGTATGTCACCACATATAAAAATAACCCTTGTCAGGGCAGACACCATATTTCAATTTTCATAAATAAAAAAAACGTTGTTATAAGGAACGGATTATTGTTGATTTAATTGGGCGTGTGCTTATTTAAAACCCTGTAGTTCAATTTTGTAAAGATGTTAAGTTGTTTGTCAGCAAGGTTTAATTGGGGGAAAAACATTTTCAGGGGTGTATCAGCCGAATGTTCTAGACCTTGAATTGAATGACGAATTGAATTGAATTGAATTCAAGAGATAATGCACACATTGCAAAACATTTGTTTTTCATGTCAGTATGTCATAAATAGAAAGAGGCAACAGTTTACTGTCAAAGATTTGTCGCTCACATCACGCCGCATCCAGTGTAGACAACATAACGGACTATAAGGGGCTCTTTTGTCCTGTCGCGCTGCTCACATCCGGTGTAGACAAAGTGAAACAAGACAGATTTGATTAACAAATTTTAAATGGATAATGGCAAGACATCCTTGGTGTAAATTACGTTCTTCTTTCAGATTAATATAATCAGAGCGGTATTAATAAATGTCCTGGTTAATCCAAGCATTATAATGGCAGTTAAAGGCTGTCCAAAATTTGAAGCCAAAAAAGTGCATCTATTCATTATAAAAGTAATCCACATCAATTAATCAATCAATCAATCAACTTTATTTATATAGCGCTTTTACAATCACGATTGTGTCAAAGCAGCTTCACAGTGTCAAACAGGGTAATATTGCGACAAAATTAGATTTGGCTGTACAGCCGTACTGGAGAAAACAGTGATGTTATCAGCTTATTTTAATTTATTATATAGCGACAATGTTGGCAGATCAGTATTATAGTTTATAGAATTAAATAAGACCTAATTCATATATTTTATTTGTATAATAAGTTGAATAACTTTAATCATATTTTTAGTGTCCCCAACTGAGCAAGCCAAGCCAAAGGCGACAGTGGCAAGGAACCAAAACTCCATCGGGGCATGATGGAGAAAAATAAACCTTGGGAGAAACCAGACTCAGTCGGGGTGCCAGTTCTCCTCTGGCCTATTAACACACCGTGTAAGATTATTATTCTGGCAACCTTACAGGTCGGAAATCATATTAGATCGGATTATTCAAAATTTTCAGGGTATCACGGAAGAGACAGATTTATTTAGGATGGGGCGTCAATTACACAAGAGTTTAATTGGGTTACATGACTCTGGAGGGTTAATAAAGTACTTCCGAAGTGAATCGATGGGTTTATATAAGAAAAATATCCATATTTAACTCGTTATAAAATAAGAAAATAACTAGTTTCCGGCGCAACGATGACGTCGGATATAGCGTAAAAAAGCATAACAGCCACGGCGTTGACGGCGGATGCAGCGTAAAAAACATAAATGATGTGACGATGATGTCGGGCGTTGCACAAGCGTTTTGAATCACGAGAGGATATTTTTCTTACACAAACCCATCGATTTAATTCAGAAGGCCTTTATTATTCCCCCGGAGCCGTGTGGAGCACTTTTAAAATGGATGGATGCACTTTTTTGGGCTACAAATTTTGGGCTGCCATTCACTGCCATTATAAAGCTTGGACGAGCCAGGACACGTATTAATATAACTCTGATTGTATTCGTCTGAAAGAAGAATGTCATTTACACCAAGGAGGACTTGAGGGGGGGAGTAAATCAGGGTGAACGATTCCTTTAAGCTTGAGCTGAGATTGGTTTATTATGTGTCAAATAAGCTTTTGCTGTGCTCAATGTATATGCTAATGAAAGCCTAAATTAAACGTTTTGAAGACTAGATTTTCAATGGACAGATTAATAAAATTCTTATGTGTTTGGAACAATATGAGGGTTGGTAATTTATGAATCATGACTGAATTTGTATTGGCAAGTGGACTATACATTTAAGACAACTTGAATGATCAACTATCAGTCACTGTAACCACACCATGCATTTATGCTGGTGGCAGCTGAAAGGTTAACATGTTGCTATTGCTAAATAAATGTAATGTAGTTTTGACATGTGTCCTACCTTGTGTCTTGAAAACATCTCCTGACTCTTCCTTTTAAATAGTAACAGACCTGCATCGTAGTTTTTTTTATGATTCATGACAAGACTTCTTTCAACCACTGCAAATCTAGCATTGCCAAATTACCTTACACCTTTACAAACCCAAGGCAACTTCAGGATAACTGCCAGTGAAAATATAACACACAAAATGTTTCTGTTTATATTAGGAAAGCCGACTATAACAACAACTTTCAATACTTGACCAGTATTCTCCTGAAGCAATACAACATGACTTTGAATGATAGACAGACTGGACTTTGGACTTTAAGCCTTTTAAAAAAATTATATTGCTTCAGAAGACTTACAAGTTGTGCTAAAAGACATTTATGGTCATAATTACATTTGCAAAAATAGCAATTCATTCAAAAATTAAAATTGAAGAACAAACTTATATTTGTATGAACATTATGTAACTGTTCATAACGTTATCATTTGCATTTTGCACAGTAACGTTACAAAATTCCATTGATTTGTTCAATGTTAATTCTAACTTACTTACTCATAAAATTGTAGCCACGTTGCTGCCATTGCACCTTCGTCTTTGCTCTGAAAAGATTTAAAAGCATGGCAACAATGTGTTAGTGTGAGTTTCAAATGAGAAAACGTCATGAGAAACAAATAACAGTTTAAAATTTTATCTAACGTTAGCAAAACAGGATCTAAAATGCTCCTCAAGTCACTTTGTTCACCCCGGAGCTTCAGCTGCTTTAGTCAAATTAACTAGCATCACATATGATAGAGGAAACTCGAATTCGATTAACAATACATTTAAAACGGTTGTAATATAAGGAATGCGTGAGTTTGCATTAACGTTACCTTTTGCTTTAACGTAAGTTAGTTAACGTCACTGTGGCATGAGACGAGAGACATGGAAAGATGGCCAACTGTCTCAAAAGCCAGCGTTTATCTGTCCGACTGTGAGAAAGCACAAACATATATTTTTTAATTCCCCGCTGACAAACTGCAGTGTAAAACAGCATAATTAACTCCAAACGTGTACATTAACGTTACCGTTGATAACACTGGTGCAATAGCGCATTTGCTCCTAATGTTAGATTGTTTGCTGGCTAACTTTACACACAACATTACTGAGCTGGTTAATCTTCGGATAAACATAAAAGAGGTACGAAAATAACACTGAAAACGTTCAAACATGAGCGAAATATGAATAAATAAGTTTGAAACGCTTACCTTTTGTTTTTCTTGACTGTAGCGCGAGCCGTCCTGCTGTGACTGGACTGAAGGAGGGAAAATGGTGCGGTTTTTGTTACCTCGGAAACTCACTGGGGTGATACTTTGACATGACTAAATGTAATGACTTTAAAAGAGCTTAATGTAAGACTGTAGGCTTAATATGAGGTAGATTAATGTATATACTATTGTTTATTTATTTATTTTATCAGCTTTTAGTTATTTAATTGGCCATAGATGTAAAATACTAGATTAAATAAATATCTGTAACTTAAACCATTAGAGTTAAAAAGTTTTAGTAACTTATTTAGATTGAGGTTTGCTTACAATAATACATTTTTGAGTTAACATCACACATATTTGTTAAGTTGAATTAACTTTTTTGGTAACATTAAGTAAAATGAACTTATTTCATTTAGTGAATTTCACTGTTAGGTTTTACAGTGAATGTTTGTAAATTGTGAGAAAATTGCTATTTTAACCAATGAACCGGGACGTGTCAGCATAGCGTTTGAGGGAGTCGCCTGTCAATTGCATCATATCTGCGTTTCCCTCGATTTTATTTGCAGAAGCGCTTTTCTCTTAGCAGTGTGAACATGTCACAGCAGCGCCGAGCGAACACACAGAGTCGTAACATCATTTTAAACACACTTAAATGTATCTAACATGATAAACAGAGCTGCTTTACCTTATTCTCTTGACCGGAAAAGCGGAAATAGGGTGTGCGCCCGGCGACTGTGTCCCGTCCCATCCCGTCATAATAAAAGTCCCGGTGTTCGCGAGGCGGGAGTTTGTGTAACAATCGCTCCAGCGGCCGTTCTCAGCTCCACAACACTCGGCCCTGCTCTGCTTCACACTACAGTAACGTTAATAACCACATCCATGAACATGATTTCTGCCCGTGTCCTATTTTCCACCGGCTGTGAGGTGAAGACCTAGCCTGGATGCCAGCCGAACTTAGCCCCGCCCACAAAATTTTTAGGTCGGGTGGTTCGGTCTGGCCTCGATCCATAGAGGAGTAATTATCCCCGAACAGAAACTGTTGGGAAAAAATGCAGACTTGGCAACACAGTGCAGTTGAGCTCTGTTGACATTTGACAATGCGTTGCTTCGTTGCTCTGATTGGTTGTAGGTCTATCCAATTGATGGCTGCGTTCGGAACCGCATACTTCCCTACTATATAGTATGGTAAAGCAGTAGGCGAGCAAATAGTATGTCCGAATCCTTAGTATTCATAAAAGAGTAGGCGAGAACTACCAGGCGTAATTCTCGCGAGATTAGGATGTGCGTGTACTTAAGTTGCGTCCGAATGCTACTATATAGTAGGCAAAAACAGTACGTGCAAGGAGTAGTATGTTCGAAACCTCAGTAATCATCAAAGAGTAGGCGAGAAATCCCCGTATGACCTACTGCGCTCCACCCAGATTGTGAAGCACTCATCGTCGGATACTTTTCTATCCCTGCCTTCCCATAAGGCCACAGGAAAGGATACATCAGGTGGAGGAAAGCTGTTTTCAAATGTGAGTATTACAAACCAAAATCACGATTCCCTTTTGTTCAAATCACATTTGTTGAGCTTCTGTAGAGTAAACTTTTGAATTGTTAAAGGTGTAAAGTTGAGTAAATAGTTGTGATTGTGCTGTAAAAACAAGTTTTATTGTGTATAGCTAGGGGAGCTCCAGTAACACACATACGTCTCCAAAGTGGATTACATATACATCTTAAAGATAAAGATACTTACTAAATGTTTATTTAACATCTGACAGGAATGAGCACATCACAACATGAAATAGACATCTGATAAATCTGAACAGATCAGAATGATGTGTGTGTGTGCTATAATGTTGAGTTCACTGTTGTCAATTCTGCTTACTTTACATGAACCTGAGCAATGTAAATAATCAAATCTACATAAAGTAACTAAACATAAGTTATCAATTTAATTTGTCCATTAGTACTGTTGATAAACTGAGGAACATTAACACATCAGCAACTACATTTAAATGTAGTATTGAACATAAATCACATGGGTAACGTTAATCTTGTCTGAAGTTACAGGCACAGAAGAGCTTGTGTGTGTGTGTGTGTGTGTGTGTGTGTGTTTATCAGGTGTAGAGTGGCTGATGAAGGAATGCTGTCATCAAAGGCTTTGAGTCAGTATACTACAGAAATGAATAAAACATCTATTTAAATCTTAAGTTGTATTTTATTTCAAACAGAGTTATTTCAGCACTTTTCTGAGTCTTGATGTCTGTGCATTTGCTGCAGAGCTTTTGTGGTGGAGCAGGGCCTGCAAGACACGGGGATGGTGGCATGTGTGGGGAAAACCTGAGACAAAAATATAAAGTAAGATCATTTAGTTACTTCTAATACAGAAATCAAATGACATTGTGCTGCTAAAATGAATACTTCTGTATTATGTTTGTGCATTTTTGTAGGATCTGAGATGTCGGCAGATGTGTGTGAGCACCTGGACCCTCCATCACTTCACCTGCCCTAAGTGCCTCATCTGGCCCAGATGCTGCTGTGGTCTCTTCATCCTCAGTAAACCCACAGCCAGTGAGACTTCCAGAAAAAGACCAAAAGCGACTAATAACAGTGCACTTATTATAGGGACGATCCCCCTGGAGCTAAGAGCCTTGCTCAAGGACAGACTGATGGTTGAATTGACAATGACAGGCTGAATTGTTTTATAATTACATGGTGGTATATTTAACAACGAACAATCATACTGTTGAAACAAATATGGGTTTGTGTACATTATATACACAGAAAAAAAAACACAATAACAAGGTTAGATATCTTGAATAAATCTTCATAATGCAATATGTTTTTTTTTAGTTGTTATTTCATAAGCCTGGGATGAAACAGGAGTTATATTTAACAAGAAAAATTGAATTTTTTTGCGTCGCAAAGTGGATCTCCACGGTCACTGCTGTCACAGGACTTCACCAAATCATACCAAAGAAGTGTGTTTTTGACGGAGCGGTCCCAGCGATAAAGGTTTGGTCCTGCTTTGGAAGCAGCCGGTGAGTAAAACTGCTTCAAATGTCTGTGCTGTTGGCTATCGTCACGTGAGTAAACATCAGTAAACGACACGATCGCGTGCTTCGTCATTCAAATGCGCTAATGGTTACTCCATTGTTGTTCTATGTATAACGCTACACTAGTCTGACGTGCAAAACCGTTTTTTTTTGCAACTGCTAAGGTTTAGTCGCATACAATAGTCCATAAACCGAATCATGTCCTCATAAACTGTGAGTAAAGACACACAAATGTTGACAGGCCACTAAATACAGTACATACCACAGAGACGGACGTCCTGCTGTTGCTGTTTCTCCTGTTCAATTTATTTCAGCCTCCGAATTTGATTCTGGATCATATATCTATTAGCTGAGATCGATAGCCATGGGTTTCTCCACGCTTGAGGACGTCACCGCGTTGTGCGCATTCGTCATTCTTTAGCTCCGCCCACACGATACGCCTCCATGCGCTAGGTTTTTTCCGGAAAGACTCGGTACAGCCTATATTTCTTTTATAAATATAATAAAACTAAAGACTTTTCGGAGATATGAAGGATGCAATACTACTCTATAGGTACTCAAGATTGACATGAGATTGACTGAAACAGAATGTTTCACCCCCCCTTTAATGAGATCTGGATATATAGTACCTACTCTTTTAGCGCTCGTTAAGTAAGTACTTATTGAAATTAAGTACCTATTCAATGAGTATGCAGTTCCGAACGCAGCCGATGTCTTTCCTGGTTCGTTTAAAACACCCCCAATGGAGCGCCCAATGGAGCAGTTTCAGGCTGCACCCGAAACCTGGAAAAAACCTGCTGCCTTCGGAGGACACATTTGAAGGCAGGAAAGCATCAAGCTGCGTCCGAATCTAATGTTTGCTTCACTTCCTGTCTCCTAAGATACCTTCATCTGATCGATTTTTGAAGGCAGCGTACATGTGTCCTTCGCTGCCTTTGATATCCCACAATCCTGTGCTTTCCATTCAGTAACAGTTGATCTGGGGAAAAAAGATGGCGTCCAGAAGTTGCGTTTGCGGGTCAGTTTGTGTGTAGCCTAAATGTACGATTTTTACCAACATATTACACTTCTGATGTCATTTCTAGCGAGAAATTTCTACTGTAGTAATTAAATGTGTTTAGTTCTCACCAAAGCTCTCTCTATTTTGCTGTAGATCATTAGCTAAACTGTTACACTGCCTTGGAAGTGTGTCCGAAATTAGTTTTATATGTCTTCAAGCACAAAACGCTGCCTTACAAGTCATTGTCTGATGAGGCAGTGAGGCAACGAGTCAGCAGCCTAGGTTTTCGGACGCAGCCATATTCTGACTAGAATTGAGTATGACCACATGTCCCAAGATGCTTGGCATCATCAAACTACACCTTTGTTTTGAATAGGCGCCTTCAAGTGGACAGAAAGTTGCATAGTGCACCTTTAATGATACCAGACCCTTTTGCAAAAAATAAATTAACTAAATAAACCTCACAAGGGAACATGCCCTTTGCCCTATAAGAACCTGTTAAACTGTTCACACTTCAGTATTCAAACCAAAATTATGTCCGCCCAGCACCCAGTTCTAGCACTGATTTTTACAAATCTATTTAAATCTAATAAATATTGTGCCTGGCTATATATTTTTATATTCACATTTATATTATATTATCTATTAAAGTAGGCCTACATCTCTAATTTTCAACAGTGATATGTTTGGTAATTTTTGGTCAGATTTACTTATTTTGCAGATAAATGTTTATTCTAGTGATCTCTGGCAACACAGGATAGAGTTCTTTACAAATCCTACTAAGGTAAAGGTTTGACTTATCAATATTTTTACGTAAACAAGACGTTCTTCTATCTGATTGGCTGAAGGACAGACGTGGGTGCTAGTCAGCTGACGAAATACCCGAAATCACCGTTAAAGGTTGGCTCATGAATATGAATAAGGTTACATACGATAGCGCCAGCGTGAGGCAATCCTTTGCCATAGTAGGCTGCACAGATTGAGTTGCAGTAGGCGGGGTAAATGGCGCAAAGGCGGAACAGCTCTAAACTAAAGTTGCCTGCCTGGATTAGAGTTTTGCACGATTATTCGTAGCGAGGCCGGACGGAGCTGGCAGAGATGGCCGATCTCACCGTCTCTCTGTCCTTACTCGGGGGAATTATAGTTTTTAGCGAGCTGGCGCGAAGGACAGCTTCATATCTATTCCCAAACCGTAACTGGATCATCTATGTGCTGGAGTTAATTTCCACTTTTCAGTTGTGCGCTTGCACGCACGAGTTAAAGCTGCTAGCGGAGGTGGGCAGACTGGAGCCGCAGATCGTACTGACTCTCACGTACTTCATCTCGGTGATCCACATGCTTTCATTCCACGGTGCGATCTGTAACCCCACCGGCTCTCTGGAGCAGCTCTGCCGCGGGACTCTCACGCGCAGATGCGCATTGACTCAGATCTCATGTCAGCTGATCGCGGCGCTGGTGGCACGGCTCGTGATGTCTCACCTATGGTCACTGGCGCTCTCTGACCTGCATGCACAGCACACACGGATGGCCTTTAAATGCACGAACAGCCCCATTAATGCCCCTCTGCTACAGGCCGCCGCGGTGGAGATGAGCTGCGCGTTTGTGATGCACGCTGCGATATCTAACGTGGATAAAGTGGGGGAGAAATATCGGGTTCATGCAATAGCTGCTGTCATCACCACCTTAGTCTATGCGGGTGTGCACTAATCCAGAGTTCCACGGTGGTACCATGTTACAGATATGATAATTGTTAAGGACCATGGTACCACCAGTAGCCTACTTGACCCTTGCACGTGTTTTGATTGGCTGTCAAATCAAAGTTGTCTGTCTGTCTGTCTGTCTGTCTGTGTATCTATCTATCACACTTTATTTTACAGTACATGTAGGCCTAATTACCTAAGAAGTAGCCTCGTGGGTAATGTAAGGTAACCTCATGGGTTAGGTTTCGGGGTAGGTCAGGGTTAATACTAGTCATTACCCATTTATTGCAATTACTATAATAAGTACATTGTATGTACAAGGGGAACAGGACTGTAAAATAATACCTGTTAACACTTTATTTTACAGTGTCCTTGTTATATGTTACATGTACTTACCATAGTAATAACAATAAAGTATGCATAAATAAATGCAACTAAACCAAACCTAACCCTAAGTACTTAGTAGTAATATTACTAATAAAAGTAATATTAGTAGTAGTAATATTACTCAGTACTTAAATATATAATTATACTGTAAGATAAGGACTGTGAAGTAGTGAAAAGTTGCAGCAGAGCATAAAAACTTGTGTACTGGACTGCAGCTTTATCTATCTATCTATCTATCTATCTATCTATCTATCTATCTATCTATCTATCTATCTATCTATCTATCTGTCTGTCTGTCTGTCTGTCTGTCTGTCTGTCTGGCTGTCTGTCTAATCTCTTAAAATGCAGATCTTTTCTAGTGATATTTCAGTAAAATTCATAAACTGTTAACTGCAGTGCAACTGTGTTCAGGAAGCTACTGTGTTTTGTAAAGGTGGACGTCTCACCGGAGCAGTGTTCAATCCTGCCCTGGCATTCTCAATACAGTTCCCCTGTCCTGGAAACACTTTTGCGGAGTACAGTTTTGTATACTGGATGGGACCAATACTAGGTGAGGATGATTACAACACTTAAACCGAATAATAAGCCAAAAAACAGAATGTCTTTTGTGCCTGAAGAAAAACATATTCATGAAAAACTAACACTACCCAACAGAACGTATGAGAATAATTTGTATATGTTATACTCACAAACCAAACCTACAACATACTCAGATTTCAAATACAGCCCATGGATGTTCACTCATATTTGTTAATAACAGCAAGACATTTACAGTTCTCTGCATTTCACCAGCATCTTCAGAGGTTTTTTTCACTCTTCTTTTGTCATTGCAGGTATGACAGGCTCTCTGTTTCTCTTTGACAAAGTGATCCCTGTCATTTCAGGAAAAAGCACAATTCCAAAGCACCTGAACTCTAATGGACTCAAGGAGAAAAAGATCAAGTGAATTAAGATGGTTTTAAAACAAAAGAGTTTAATAGTCACTAGTAATTACTCATGCATATGCAGTTATATACTGTGAATATGTACTACATTATGACACTGTATTTTTTTTTAGCTCATTCTCAAAGTAATAATGAAACTGAAGGGACCTTAATGGGTTAGTTTTAGAAGGGTTTTACTGGTATCCGTTTATAAAATGTCTTAAACGTCTTTTTTTAAATGACAACATGCAAATTCATAAAGCACAGTGATTATGTAATGGCAGACACATTGCAGGTTTACACTACAGCAACATTCATAAAAAGGTCATGGCCTGTGTGCCAAAAAGCATTTGTGACCATTACAAACTGTTATCTTAACAACTGGACATTCCTGGAATAAGACACATGTGAAGTGTACTAACAGTGCTGTTGGAATACTATTTTGTGTTTTGTTCTACTAGCGATGATTTTTACCTTGTAATAGGTAAATGCTATAGTAGTATTAGTAATCTTAAGCACAGTTTTGCAGTGCCTTTGGATTATCCTGGCTAAAATAACCCAGGTAAACCAGATCAGATAGAATGCCATGTCAAGCAAACGCAGAATGTAAAATATGGCATAATAATACAATAAATTAAATGAAGCAGTAATACAATCTATTTATTAGTCTGTTTTTAATTAAACTTTACATAAAACACATGGCTCAGTGGTACTTTAACCTGAGAGGTCAAATAGGCTGGTGTGAAATAGTTTATGAAGGACCTTTGACCCTTTTGTGAACTCAGATGTGCTGAACAAACGCAAAATGGCATTTTGTTCCACTTACAGCTGCCAAAGCAATAAAAGACGAGCAAATAAAGTGAAATATTGTGAGATGTTGTTGCATAAGACGTTCACACATGAATGAAAGTCGTTGACATTTGGATTTTGAGATGCTGTCAAATTCTAGCTTAACGTTGAAGGTGAATACTCAAATCGTTTTTATTTCACAATCAAAAATGTGTAAAACAGGAATAAAATAAAAAAGGTGCTTAAAGGCTGCCGTACATTTAAATCAACCTTAAAGTACAATCAACTTGAATTTTTAAGTCATTTCAACTTAAATGAAATGAAAGGGTCACCGCCACTACATTTTTCATGTAGGCCTATAGTGTTCCTTCCTTCCGTTCCTTCCAACTTCCTGTTTCATGACAATAATAGCATGCTTTAGCACTAAGTGTTGCTAAAGTGTTTTATATAGTTTTTACTAGCATGTTTAGTACTCAATTGCATATTTTAGTAGTACATCATAGTGTTAAACAGGTCACTGTTGCCAGCAGGTGGTGCTATTACTATACATGAATATTGCCATGTAGATGTGTTCAGGGCAGGACTCTTCTCAACCGTGTTTGGGGCAGATCAGACATTGTATGCTTGACTTGCATCAACTTCCTGTTTCGTGGGGTTAATCGCAAACATTAGCACTTGGCCAAGTGTGGCATGAATTTTGTTTCTAGCATGTTTGGTATTTCTGTTATGGGTGTGTGGTGGTGCAGCAGAGAAGAGGAGATCCAGGACTTCCACAAAGACAGGCTTTATTAAAATAAATGGACAAAACACCAAACACAATTAACATAATGTGTAACATAACCTAGACCGGGCCAAGACAGAGTGAACAAGAGGAATTTAAAATTCAAACACTGATGACTGACATAAGGGCACAGGTGACATGATAACCAAACACAGCTGAACATAACTAGTAGGAAAACCCAGACAACTTCCGGCAAATTTAGATTTGCTCTGGCAAAGCCCATTCAAGCCCATTTCTATTTCGTCGAAATCGCGGCACCAATCAGAAACGTTGGGGCGGGCTTTACATAATGACGACAGCGCAGTAACGGTGAAGCAGATTTTGAACAATACAAAGATTGATGCTGCCATAGAATATCACTCATTCGAAACAGCTATTGCGTATGCTTTAAGCTATTTAAACTTTTCCTTTTTGTTAAAACCCGATCAAAGAACAACACTCGGCTACAGATGTTGGTTACACCAGCTACTTTGATGAGGAGGATGGGCCATGAGATCATGTGCTAACACCACACAGCAGCTCTGTAACTGGCCTTTCTGTGCTTATTTCCTCACACTAGATCTGGTAGTCATGTAAAAATGGTAAGTAATTACTATTGGTAAATAAAATGGTAAATAAATAATTAGCGTAACTATGCTCAAGTCTGAAAATGTTCTAACTGTCACATGTCTGTCATGTCTTGTGTAGCACATGTTGTGTTTTTGTCACTTCTGACCCTGTGCTTGTGTTTGTCATGTCTCCGGTCAACTGTCAACCCCGCCCTTCTTGTTATCTGATTATTGGTTAATTTGCCCCACCTGTTCTCCCTTATTACCTGCCTTGTTTGTTCCCTTTATAATCTCCTTGTGTTTGCAGTCCTGTGCTGGATTGTTGTTGGATGTCACCCTGTTCCTTGGTGTGCTATATCGTCTTGCTCCTTGTGTTTATTTTATTTTATTTTAAGTTTAGTTTTCCCCTCGTGGGTGTTTTGTTTATGTTTGCATTTCATGTAATAAATCTTTGTTTCCCTCCTGCAATTGAGTCCTCGCTCCTTTTCACTGTTATCTACCCTGACATAACGATCCAGCCTTAATGAGGACTCAGCGGAGGAAGGACTTGACTTCGGTCCAGGAGGACCCAATGGTGCTCGCAGGCGCAGAGACTGATCCTGTCAGTCCGGACCTGGCCAAGAGGGCGGTGTTGGGCTTCTATGTTTTGGCTGTGCTGCATGCTTGGAATAAGCACAGGGCTTCCTCCAGGCCTTTTGGCACTTCAGAGGCCATCCCAGAGCAGACTGCCAGTGTTACGGAGGTTGTTCCAGAGCAGCCCTTGATCATCCTGGAGGATATCCCAGAGTTGCCTAAGTGCATTGCCCTGCCATGGCCAGCCTCCGAGCAGCGTCCAGGGAAGGCTCCAGCCCCCGAGCAGCGTCCAGGGAAGGCTCCAGCCCCCGAGCAGCGTCCAGGGAAGGCTCCAGCCCCCGAGCAGCGTCCAGGGTAGGCTCCAGCCCCCGAGCAGCGTCCAGGGTAGGCTCCAGCCCCCGAGCAGCGTCCAGGGTAGACTCCAGCCCCCGAGCAGCGTCCAGGGAAGGCTCCAGCCCCCGAGCAGCGTCCAGGGAAGGCTCCAGCCCCCGAGCAGCGTCCAGGGAAGGCTCCAGCCCCCGACCAGCGTCCAGGGAATGCTCCAGCCCCCGAGCAGCGTCCAGGGAAGGCTCAAGCCCCCGAGCAGCGTCCACGGATGACTAGGCTTCTTGTTTCGAGTCCAGAGAGAACGCCCACTGAACTGTGCACGCCTTCCTGGCGTCCTGCCAGGGATCCAGACCCGCCCGACCCTCCCTGGCTTCTAGAGATACCGGAACCCGCCTGGTCCATCCCTCCCTGGTCCATCCCTCCCATCCCACCCTGGTCAGTTCCTCCCTGGTCCATCCCTCCCATCCCACCCTGGTCAGTTCCTCTCTGGTCCATGCCTCCCGTCCCACCTGGTCAGTTCCTCTCTGGTCCATCCCACCCATCCCACCCTGGTCAGTTCCTCCCTGGTCCATCCCTCCCGTCCCACCCTGGTCAGTTCCTCCCTGGTCCATCCCTCCCATCCCACCCTGGTCAGTTCCTCTCTGGTCCATCCCTCCCGTCCCACCCTGGTCAGTTCCTCTCTGGTCCATCCCTCCCAGGTCATCTGCTAGGGGTTTGATTGGCCTGACCAGCCCTGGTGCATCATTCCCTTCCTGGTCCTTTCTAGGACTTGCTGGACTGTTACACTTGCTCAGTCTGTTTCCCATCATCAAGTGTTTGTGTTTTCTGGTGGAGCGTCTGGTAGCCGCTCCGTAGGGAGGGGGTTATGTCACATGTCTGTCATGTCTTGTGTAGCACATGTTGTGTTTTTGTCACTTCTGAGCCTGTGCTTGTGTTTGTCATGTCTCCGGTCAACTGTCAACCCCGCCCTTCTTGTTATCTGATTATTGGTTAATTTGCCCCACCTGTTCTCCCTCATTACCTGCCTTGTTTGTTCCCTTTATAACCTCCTTGTGTTTGCAGTCCTGTGCTGGATCGTTGTTGGATGTCACCCTGTTCCTTGGTGTGCTATATGGTCTTGCTCCTTGTGTTTAGTTTATTTCAAGTTTAGTTTTCCCCCTCGTGGGTGTTTTTGTTTGTTTGCATTTCATTTAATAAATCTTTGTTTCCCTCCTGCAATTGAGTCCTCACTCCTTTTCACTGTTATCTACCCTGACACTAACACATCTGAAGTGACTGGATTTGAATAAAGTTTGTGAGACACAATTTTCCAAAAACTTTCAAAGACTTTTCAATCCGCAAACAAAGATTCGACTGGTTATGAATCAGCGTATTGATTCAGAACTCGGATCACCAATGTCACATGATTTCAGCAGTTTTGAAGTTTGACACAAGATTCGAATCATGAATCAATCCACTGATTCATAACCGTTCAAATCTTTGTTCGTGGATTGAAAACAAACATGGAAGAGAAGACCATGCTGAATAAAGTCGTAGTTTTTTATATTTTGGGACCAAAATGTATTTTCAATGCTTCAAGAGATTCTAATTAACTAACTGGTGTCACATATGGACTACTTTGATTATGTTTTTATTACCTTTCTGGACATGGACAGTATGGTGTGTATACACTTTCATTGGAGGAACAGGAAAGCTCTCTGATTAAATATCTTAAACTGTTTTCCGTAGATGAACTGAGGTCTTATGGGTGTGGAACAACATTAGGGTGAGTCATTAATGACATAATTTAAATTGTTGGGTGAACTAACCCTTTACCCATTGTTGCTTTATTCCAAACAAATATATTGTTATTCACAAATAAACGTAAAGCGATTCACAAAAAAATAATTTCACAAATCAATAGAATGAGATTGTGAGGTTACTTCCTTGTAATTACAAAGCACCGGATTACCAATTACCACACTAATGAACGAATTGAATAAACACATCTACCAGGTGTGGAAGCACACATTTGCTAATTTGAAAACGCAGCACTCAGGTGTGCTATAAAAGGCAGCAGGTGAGTTCACCTGTCTTCAACAAAAATGGAAGGAGTTAGAAGAAGAAGAAGAGTGAGAATGAGAGGGGGAGCTCAAAGAGGAGATTAAGGCGGTAGAGGAAGAGGCGAAGGAGGTAGGGAAGAGGCATAGGTAGAGGAGAAGAAGGTAGAGGAAGAGGAGAAGGAGGTAGAGGAAGAGGCATAGGTAGAGGAGAAGGAGGAAGAGGCATAGGTAGAGGAGAAGGAGGTAGAGGAAGACACCTAGGTAGAGGAGAAGGAGGTAGAGGAAGACACCTAGGTAGAGGAAGAGGTAGAGAAGGACTTGAAGAGGTGATAGAACCTGAACAAAGAAGACGAGGACCAAATTTGACTCGAGAAATCCGTGCAATACTTATTGACCATGTTATCAACCATGGACTGACACTGATGGAAGCTGGACAAAGAGTTCAACCAAATCTCAGCAGAAATACTGTTGCGTCAGTAATTCGGATTTCATCGAGAAAACAGGTAAGCTAACCACACAGTATACTTTGAAACTGAAGCTTGTATAATCAATATTGTTTACTGTGACATTTGACAGTAGGCTGCATATATATATTTATTTATTTTTATCTTTTTTTTTTTTTTTTACATAGGATTGAGGGTCGAGGACACCAAGGTGGAAGGGGCCCCATGTTTAGTCGTGCACAAGAGGCCGCCATTGTGAACATGGTGTAGCGACTCAGGCGAATCAAACACACAATCGCCAGTTACATTTAACAAATATGTTTTGAAAGTTGTGCTTGGTGGCAGACCTTCCCCCAACACAACAGAGAAAGATTCTTCGTTACCCTGGAAACCATCTGATAAGAAGTTTTACGGCCCAAAAGAATTTGGCCACATGAAAAGTTCCATACACAGAGAGCTAAAGGTTGTAAAACACACGCTTTGACCTCAAATTATAGACAAACCATCTATAAATGAACATGCACCCCAGGACATTGTATGTAAACACATAACTGTCTTGTAAAATGTTTCTTCTGTATGGTATTTTGCATCTTTTTATCTTTGTCTTAACAAATTACTAGTTCAGATAACATCATATATGTCATGTCGCCTATCAAATTAATGCTCACTTCACGACTTACACTTCCATGTATATCACTTATTCAGAAAATGCAGTGTGTGTTTGTTGCATTAATTAGAATATGAATGGTCAGAGACCCACTGATTCAAGTTTTCTGAAACAAAGAGCCATAAAATCTTCTGAGGAACTTCCCGCCTGTCTAACCCTGGAGGGCCGGACTACTCCCAGACTTTAAAAGGGGTGCTCGGATGCCCCCCTTTCGCTCTTACTCCGCTCTCTTCTTCTGAAAGTCTCTTCTGAAATACTCTCGTCTTCTCTCCCTGGCTGAACCACCAGGTCCCCCCCCCCCCCCCAAAGCAGGGAGGGGCTCCAGACACAGAGCCATGTGCTGTGTGGGACCAGAAACCGAGGCCCACCACACTATGGGGCCAACAGGCCTCAGCTCTTCCAAAAATCTTCTCTTCTACAATCCGATCTTCAACAATCCTTTTCTCCTCGCTTCATCAAAATACTAGCCCCAAGGGCATTCTTCAGAAGGAGAACACGAAGCCTCGCTAAAGCAAACAGCCGCTTCCCTCCCAACCTCGGAAAGGACCGCCGGACACGCAGGACATTTGAACTCGGAACGCACGCGCACACAAGCGAGAAGCCAAAACGAAACCAAAAAGAATGCAAGTATTCTTATTCTTACTGCTGTAAAGAGGGTGTGTTATTTTCCCGTTGGGACAAGTTAACTCCGTGAAGGTCGTATTTGATGAACTGAAGGAAAGCTGCTTCTTACCCCCCCCCCCCCCACTCTCTTTGTCTCTCTCTCTCTCTCATCTCTCTCTTTTATCTCTCTCTAACTTCAGTCTATTCATTATTCTCTTTTATGTATTCTTTCGTTAATATCTATACTTCTACTCTCTTGATGCATATTTAGTATGTACTTTCTGTGTGAATTGTAGTGTTATTTTTAGTCTGTGTTTATTAAACCTCCAAAGGACATTTAATGAGTTGAATCTGTTATTCTGCCACATACACAAAGTCAATGAAACTTGCGATCTAACGTTACCTAACTGCTTATGCTACTATGTTAGTAAAGTAAACTGTATGACCATTTGAAATATTGAACTTGTCCTGATCAGTAAAGTTAATGTTTCTTATGCGCTCTTAAAAGCAGTAATCCCTTATTGAGAATGGATTTGAAAAGTCTATAACTAATTTGCAGGACAAACTTAGTAGGATAATTTCAAGTGTGATGGCCGACAACGTGGCCACACAGCAAGGCGGTAACTAAGCCACACCCACATAGACATGCATCTTTCTCTTGTTTGTTTACACCTTAGGTTGCTGGTCTTTTAGTATATTTCATGATTAAATATTCTGTTGCAGATCACATTGTAAATTTCATAATAAAGACAGACACAGATTTGGTTCAGGTTCACCACTTTATTTCTAATTTACACTTATGCCATACATGACTAGTTTGGGTGCACACTTTCTAGTTATTAGTGGTATATTGTGTTAACATTTGTTTCTTTGAGTTTAAGTTACCTATATGTGGAAAGCGGAGGTTTGATGCTGTCTGGGCAGAGCGCTGCACTTCTGTGGAGGTCCGTTCGAGTAAAGGACCAGCTGGCGTCAGCAGCCGCCATTTTGTGCCGGTGGTTGAGTCCATGCTGCAGATTAGCCGGGGGAGGGGGTGTAAGATTGTTTGTTTATTTTTTGGTTATTATATTTGTTTGTGTATATTAACTTGTTTATGACCTGTTGGTGAATTAATTAACAACTTTGTCATGTAGTCTCATTTATTCTCCTTGGGTTAATGGATGTTTGTTGGTCCCTATGTGTGTGTAATGGACTAGTCCTTTGTGTATAAATTTCCCCATGTGTGGCATTTGGGGAGGCCATGTTTTTTTCTGTTTAGTTTGGTTTGATTATTGTTAAGTTTGGTTCTGTTCAGTGTACCCTTTTGTTTTGGGCCCAGACCTGACTTTATTTTCATTCAGTTTTTCAAGTAATTTAATTTGTGAACTTTGGCTTTCTTCATTTAATAAATTAATTTTTTGGTTGGAAATCCTGTGTTCTTTGCCCTTGACTGCTTGGTCCCTCACATATGGTGTCAGAAGTGGGACCAGCAGAGGACACAGGTTTCTTAGTTATTTTTTTTGGGGTCCCCCCCCCTTTTCCTCTACCCTGTTTTATTTAAGCCATGAGTCGGTCTGGCAGAAAGGGGGCACAAAAGATGGTGCTAATGGAAACACAAGAAGGAGAGATAGAGTCCATAGAGGATGGTGAGGAGATTGTCCCAGAGGAGTCCGGAGGTCGGGAGCCAACGCTTTCAGATCTGTCAAGTTTGTTTCGAGCCCACATGGCCCAGATGGATGCTCGGGAGGCCGGGCGGGCCCAAGAGCAAAAGGAACAAGAGAGACGATTTAAGGCATTGCAGCATCAGTTTGGCCTGCTTCAGATGGAGGTGCAAGCTCGTACTCGTACTCCACCCACTCCTGATCCACTTGCTATGAATTTAAATCCTGGGGAAATGCAGGATGGGGACCCTGATTCTGGCCGACCACTTTCTAAAAGGAGTGAAAGAGAACTTCATCATGGGGACTATGATAGAGGTCAGTCCTTGATTAAAGAGCCCAGATTAGAAAAACTAAGTGACTCTGATGACGTAGAACATTTCTTGATAACTTTTGAGAGGATTGCTGCAGCATGTTGCTGGCCTAAGGCTGACTGGGCATTCCGCCTGATTCCCCTACTGACTGGTAAGGCCCGAGCGGCATATGTGCTTATGGACATTGATGACTCTCTTGATTATGATTGTGTCAAGTCAGCTATTCTGAGAAAGTACGACATTAATTTAGAAACTTATCGACAAAGATTTCGTTCTCTGGATGTTGAACCGTTTGAAAGTCCCAATGAGTTGTATGCCAGGCTGAAGGAGCTGTATGGGAAATGGATTCGACCTAGAGGTAAAACTGTTGAGGAAATTGGAGAAATAATAATTCTTGAGCAGTATCTTCGAATGCTCTCTCCTGAGCTTCAGGTATGGATCCGTGAGCGGGGCCCTGATACTGCTGCGGAAGCGGCATCATTAGCGGATGTGTTCGTTGCTGCCCGGGGAAGGAACCAGCCATGGAGTTGGCGGGGTGGGAGAGAGTCTCGCAAGCCTCAAGTCTTTCATCCATCCCAGTACAACTCCTCGGGTAAGCCTCCTGTAGGAGGAAAATCTGAGTCTGTGATGTCTTTTAAACCTCCCAAGAAAGTGCCAATTTGTTACTTGTGTGGTCAAGAGGGTCATACCAAACCTGTTTGCCCAAAGAATGTTATCAAGCTCTCTCAAGTGTGTTATGTGCCCAGGAATAATGCAGCTCCAGTAAGGCCTGGACTTTCCTTAAAGATGACCACTGTGGAAGTGAACGGTAAAGATCTCCATGCTCTAGTTGACACTGGCAGCGACCAGACTTTGGTACACAGACAGTTTGTTTCACCTGCCTTGATCAATCTTGCAGACAAGAAACTGATATGCTGTGTTCATGGCGATGAGAAACTGTTACCCACCGCGGCTCTTTACATCAAAGTACAGGGACAGACTTATCTCATGGACGTTGGGGTTGCAGATAATTTGCCGTATCCGGTGATTCTGGGGCATGATTTACCAGTGCTGTTAGATTTACTGCAGCCAGAACCGCTTTGCAATGTTGTAGTCACCAGAGCAAAAAGGAAACAGGTCGAGGAACCCATGCAGCCACTCAGTACTTTACCTTTCTTTGATGTGGATATTGAAGTGGAACCTTCAAAGTTGCGGAAGTCCCGTAGTGAGAGACGGCGGGACAAGCTTGCATATAATGTTTCCAAAATACCGGCTAACCCCTCATTTGAGTTGTTTCAAAGTTTCCAGGTGCCCACTAACATTATCCAGCTCCAGCAGGAGGACATCAGCCTGGCTCCGTATCTCAAGAAGGCACAACAGGAAGCTATGACCAATGCTGAGGACACTGACTCTGACTCCGAAAGGTATTTATTCCAAAAGGGGATTCTTTATCGCCAGTTTGAGTTGACAAACCAGCTTGTTGTGCCACAAGGTGTCCGAGAGGTAATCCTCAGGTTGAGCCATTCAATTCCCTGGGCTGGCCACCTAGGAAAACACAAGACCTTAGCTCGCATCAAAAGACACTTCTACTGGCCAGGACTAAGTAGGGATGTGACTCAGTACTGTAAAAGTTGTCCGGAGTGCCAGAAAGTTTCTATGAGAAGCCCTCCTAGAGCTCCATTACAACCTCTACCTGTTGTGGGTACACCATTTGAGAGACTGGGTATGGATATTGTGGGCCCTGTAGAAAGGAGTCGAGCTGGAAATAGATTTATGCTTGTTATAACTGGTTATGCAACTAAATATCCTGAAGTATTCCCGATGAAGTCCATTAAAGCCAAGTACGTAGCAACTTGCTTGATACAACTTTTTTCCAGAGTTGGGTTCCCCTGTCAGATTCTTACTGATCAGGGCACTAACTTTATGTCCACTCTCTTAAATCAGGTGTATAAGCTTCTGGGGGTCGAGAGTTTACGTACCACTCCTTATCATCCGCAAACAGATGGCCTCACAAAACGTTTCAATCAAACACTCAAACAAATGCTTCGCAAGTTCATCAGTGAGTCGGGCAAGGATTGGGATCAGTGGTTGCCCTACCTCATGTTTGCATACCGAGAGGTTCCCCAGGCCTCAACTGGGTTCTCTCCTTTTGAGTTATTATATGGACGTGAGGTGAGAGGCCCTTTGACTCTGCTTCGTGAGCAGTGGGAAGGAACCCAGGGTACCGGGGACTCAATGAATGTGATCTCTTATGTTGTGCAGATGAGGGAACGGTTGGAGGCGATGGCAAGACTGGCCCAAACTCACATGGCTGAGGCACAGAGATCCCAGAAGTCATGGTATGATCAGTCCGCAGGTGAAAGGAGTTTTAATCCTGGCCAGAAAGTGCTGGTGATGTTACCGAGTCAAGAGAGCAAACTATTGGCAAAATGGCAGGGTCCATTTGAGATCCAGCGGAAGCTGGGACCCACCACTTATGAAATTGCCACACCAGGCCTGGACAGATCTAGTAAAGTATTGCATATTAATTTGCTGAAAGAGTGGATTCCTCGTCCTGAGAAAGAGTCACAAGTTCTGATGATTAAACAGGTGATGGAAGAAGAGGAAGTGGAGGAGCAATATTTGCCTCAGCCGGTTGCAGAATGTGTCAATCTGGAACATTTACCAAAAGATCGCCAATCACAGGTGAGAGCACTTTGTCACCCTGACCTTTTTTCGGAGTACCCTGGGGCTACAACATTGATTGAACATGAGATTGTGTTGAAAAGGGATGCTGTTGTCAGAAGGATGAGTTATCGAATACCTGAGCAATTACAGGTTTCCTTGAGGAAAGAGATGGATCTAATGCTGACATTGGGAATCATTGAGCCGTCTAAGAGTGAGTGGTGCCACCCAGTGGTTTTGGTTCCAAAGAAAGATGGAAGCTTACGGTTTTGTATTGATTTTCGATACCTGAACTCTGTCTCTAAGTTCGATTCCTATCCAACACCCCGTATAAGCGACCTAATTGACCGCTTGGGTCAAAGCAAGTATCTAACCACCATTGACCTCGCCAAAGGATATTGGCAAATTCCTCTCACCCTTCAATCTAGAGAGTTGACTGCCTTTAGAACCCCATGGGGGCTATTTCATTTCCGGGTCCTCCCTTTTGGCCTGCATGGGGCTCCAGCCACTTTTCAGAGGCTCATAGACCAGATATTGCATGGTTTGTCTTTTACGGCCGCCTACTTAGATGACATTGTTATCTACAGTGACACGTGGGAACAGCACCTACAACATCTTCAAGAAGTTCTGCGGCGACTCCAGCAAGCTGGCCTCACCATCAATCCCCTCAAATGTGCTGTAGCCCGAACTGAAATTGAATATCTGGGCTATGTCATTGGTAAAGGGGTGGTCAGACCCCAGGTAAAAAAAGTCCAGGTCATTCAACAGTGTCCTTTACCCCAAACACGGAAAGAATTAAGATCGTTTCTGGGTATGGCTGGCTTTTATAACCGCTTCATTCCCAATTTCTCTGGCAGAGCAGCAGCCTTGACAGATATGGTGGGCTCAAGGTGCCCCAACCGACTTCAGTGGTCAGAGGAAGCAAAGATGGCATTTCAAGACATCCAGATTGCCCTTGGTGAGGACCCTGTGTTGCATAATCCTGACTTTAATGAACCGTTTATTGTGCAAGCAGATGCTTCGGAGCGAGGCATTGGAGCCGTGCTACTGCAAGGGCACGCCAATGGGCGACAACTCGTGGCTTGTATTAGCCGTAAGCTCTTCCCGCGAGAGGTGCGGTATTCGACTATCGAAAAGGAGTGCTTGGCTGTGAAATGGGCTCTGGATTCCCTAAAATATTATCTGCTGGGGAGAGAGTTTATTGTGGAAACGGACCACAAGGCTCTGCAGTGGTTGAAGAGGATGAAGGACACCAATAGCAGAATTACTCGGTGGTATTTGGCCATGCAGCCCTTCCGATTTGTTGTCCAGTATGTTCCAGGGAAAGATAATGCTACGGCTGATTTCCTCTCTCGCTGTGTCAGTGAGGTTCCTGAAGTGGGGGGGAGTGTGATGGCCGACAACGTGGCCACACAGCAAGGCGGTAACTAAGCCACACCCACATAGACATGCATCTTTCTCTTGTTTGTTTACACCTTAGGTTGCTGGTCTTTTAGTATATTTCATGATTAAATATTCTGTTGCAGATCACATTGTAAATTTCATAATAAAGACAGACACAGATTTGGTTCAGGTTCACCACTTTATTTCTAATTTACACTTATGCCATACATGACTAGTTTGGGTGCACACTTTCTAGTTATTAGTGGTATATTGTGTTAACATTTGTTTCTTTGAGTTTAAGTTACCTATATGTGGAAAGCGGAGGTTTGATGCTGTCTGGGCAGAGCGCTGCACTTCTGTGGAGGTCCGTTCGAGTAAAGGACCAGCTGGCGTCAGCAGCCGCCATTTTGTGCCGGTGGTTGAGTCCATGCTGCAGATTAGCCGGGGGAGGGGGTGTAAGATTGTTTGTTTATTTTTTGGTTATTATATTTGTTTGTGTATATTAACTTGTTTATGACCTGTTGGTGAATTAATTAACAACTTTGTCATGTAGTCTCATTTATTCTCCTTGGGTTAATGGATGTTTGTTGGTCCCTATGTGTGTGTAATGGACTAGTCCTTTGTGTATAAATTTCCCCATGTGTGGCATTTGGGGAGGCCATGTTTTTTTCTGTTTAGTTTGGTTTGATTATTGTTAAGTTTGGTTCTGTTCAGTGTACCCTTTTGTTTTGGGCCCAGACCTGACTTTATTTTCATTCAGTTTTTCAAGTAATTTAATTTGTGAACTTTGGCTTTCTTCATTTAATAAATTAATTTTTTGGTTGGAAATCCTGTGTTCTTTGCCCTTGACTGCTTGGTCCCTCACATCAAGCAATTTCATAAAGGGTTACTTGTATTTAATTAAACAATTTTCCCTATCGGAAAATTTTAATACGTAATGAATGACTGGCAAATCATATTCATAAATTCATGAATTTTGAATATTAAATCCCTTTTGAGTTAATTATTCCCCGAGACATTAAACTCATAAGTCATTGTTGTTACAATGGTTTTGGCCAATAATTGTATCAGGCTACGAGAAATCCAAGCCAATATCATCAATGATGACATTAATTTCAATAACATCCAACGAGTCTCTCTGTCAACATTAGGTCAAATCCTAAAGAAAAATCAAAAGCAACTGTATCGGGTACCATTTGACAGAAATTCAGAGAGAGTGAAACATCTGCGCAATGAGTATATGGAGGTATGCATTGTTCATCTGACTATGGTGTGGTATCATGCACTGCTCATAATGTTGTCACAAAAAAATACTGTGCTATAGATATTGAATAGCATCCTATTTTCTTTAATGTGTTTCAGAGAGTCTTGCAAATGGATGCTGCTGAAATTCAACATGAATTTATATATGTGGATGAGGCTGGATTTAACCTTGCAAAAACAAGAAGAAGAGGGAGAAATGTAATTGGGCACAGGGCAATCACCAATGTGCCAGGGCAGCGAGGGGGTAACATCACCCTTTGCGCTGCTATCACACAAAATGGGGTCCTCCACCACCATGCAAATCTGGGACCCTATAATGCAAATCTGATACTTGCATTTCTTAACCGATTGCATGAGATTGTCACAGCATTACACCAAGTGGACCAGATGCGGTAAATTGTCGTTTGGGACAATGTCTCATTTCATCGGGATGCTCTGGTCCAGAACTGGTTCCATGATCACCCTGATTTTGAAGTTTTATACCATCCCCCATACTCCCCCTTCCTGAATCCTATAGAATAATTTTTTTCAGCGTGGCGGTGGAAGGTATATGACCTGCGGCCCTATGACCGTTTGCCCCTCATTCAGGCCATGGAACAGGCATGTGATCTCATTGAAGCAGCTTCAGTGCAGGGGTGGATTCGTCACACAAGGCGACTCTTCCAACGGTGCCTTGCCAATGAAGACATAGCCTGTGATGTGGATGAAATCTTATGGCCTGAAATCTTATAGCGTTGAGTATATTGTAGCCAGTCACATGCATTTCTATTGAAAATAATAACCAATCATATGTTTAATTTACCGTGAATGAGAATCCACTCGGTATCGATCAAAACAAGTTTATTATAGGCCTAATTTTAGTGCAAGTGTTTACACGAATCGTCCCACTATACAAATCCTCTTATCATAACAAACAGCATATACATTATTTAAATAAAGATTTATAGTGAAGTAGTCAGATATTTTTGATTTTCAGTAGACTTTGTAATGTTCCCTACAATTAGTCTATATATTTGACATTCCAGTACAAAAAAAGTAACACAAAGTGTTATTTTAGTTGTATAAATTTGATTAACTATAAAAATTCATTCAAAATAGAAAAAAAGGCTAATGAGCCAATACGTGTTCCTCTTCCGCCATCTACTAGCATAGTGTTTTATTTTTAAAGGTGCCCTAGAATGAAAAATTGAATTAACCATGGCAAAATGAAATAATAAGAGTTCAGTGAATGGACATCATTCAGTCTCAAACATCATTGCCTCCTCCTTCATATGTAAATCTCCTGAATCAAAAATACCACAGAAAAATAAGTGCTTCTCAACATAAGGCCAACCGTGACGCAAGCGTTGGGGATCATTTATATGACATTTGCATCTGTCCGCATGTTCAATGTCAGGTGGAATTGACAGAGCCGAATCATCGGAACTAGATAAACATGCGTCTCGCCAGGATAGCGAAAACGGCAGCTCATGGTCATGTTCCAGGCTGTTCAGAGGACGTGAGGACTTTTCTACCCTTCCCACAGATAAAAAATGTTAACAGTCATGGTTAATGTTTATAATCGGATACCACAACAATTTAATTGTAGATTGTTAGTTTGTTTGGACCATTTCAAGCAAGCTTCGCTCAGCGTCTTAAACTGAAGAAATTGGCAATATTACAACTGTATTCCTGCAAGCAGTAAGTAGCGATTTTATCCACTTATTGACTGTTAATGCAAATTCCCATTGTGAACTCGTGTTTACATTTGAAAGAGTTTGTACATTTGTTTCTGGGTATTTCACCTTAGATCGTCCCTCAATAGGGTTTATGTTTAAGTCCCTTGGGGTCAGATAGACCCTAAACTTTTACAGAGCAATTGCATAGGCAAGGCAAGGCAAGGCAAGTTTATTTGTATAGCACATTTCATACCCAATGGCAATTCAAAGTGCTTTACATAGAAATTAATTAAAACAGTGGTAACAAATGTATGAGAAAAAAAGAGAACCATATGGACAAATAAAAATTTAAAACAAGCATAGTTAAAAACAGTTGTAAAGACAATAATAAGAATAAAAAAAATAAATAAAATAAAATAAAAAAGGTCAGATCCCTGTTATAAAAATAAACATTCTTCAGTTTACAGCCTACAAACATGTACCATCTTTATTAGAGCACCTCTCATTCATTTCTTTCTCAAACACGTTCATTACATCCATTTTAATCACTATTCCCTGATTTTTACTCAGTAACCTTCTTGTTAAACCCATTCTCACTCATCATACCCTTCACAGATTTACACATACTCAAACCTTATTGTCAAACTTACTATTTCCATCAAACCCAGTTTTCACTCATCATATTTAACTCAAAAGAACATATAAAATAAACAATAACCAAAGATAAGAACAAAGGTAAACTAAAACAATTATAAAAAGAATAAAGAGATAAGATAGGGTGCAATCAGTCGGACATACAGTGCTCGGAGCTCATTCAGTAAACGCACAGCTAAACAGATGTGTTTTGAGTCTGGATTTGAATGTGGCTACTGTTGGAGCACATCTGATCTGTTCAGGAAGCTGGTTCCAACTACAGCTGGCATAATAGCTAAAAGCAGACTCTCCTTGCTTTGAGTGAACTCTTGGTATTTCTAACTGACTTGATCCTGCTGATCTGAGTGATCTGTTGGGTTTGTATTTAATCAGCATATCTGCGATGTATTGAGGTCCCAGCTCATTGAGTGATTTATAAACAAGTAATAGTACTTTAAAGTCGATCCTAAATGTAACTGGAAGCCAGTGTAAAGACCTGAGGACTGGTGTGATATGGTCATATTTTCTGGTTCTGCTCAGAATCCTGGCAGCAGCGTTCTGTATGAGCTGCAGCTGTCTAATGGTCTTTTTAGGAAGGCTGGTGAGAAGGCCATTACAATAGTCCACCCTATTGGTGATGAAAGCATGAACGAGTTTCTCTAAGTCTTGCCTGGAGACAAAACATCTAATCCTTGCAATATTTTTCAGATGATAGTATGCTGATTTAGTTATTGCTTTGACATGACTACTGAAACTCAGGTCTGACTCCAAAATCACTCCAAGATTCCTGACTTGATTTTTTGTTATCATGCCTTTAGCCTCAAGATATGCGTTCACCTTGAGAATTTCATCTTTGTTTCCAAATGTAGTGATTTCGGTTTTGTCTTTGTTTAACTGAAGATAGTTTTGGCACATCCAGTTGTTAACTTCATCAATGCATTTGCACAGGGAGTCAATGGGGCTGTAGTCATTAGGTGACAGTGCTAAGTAGAGCTGGGTGTCATCAGCATAGCTGTGGTAAGCAATATTGTTATTTTTCATTATTTGGCTCAGTGGCAGCATATACAGGTTAAACAGGAGTGGTGCAAGAATGGACCCTTGTGGGACTCCGCATGTCATGGATGTCCACTCAGACTTATGATCTCCTATACTCACATAATAACCTCTCCCTTCTAAGTATGACCTGAACCATTTGAGGACCATCCCCGAAAGCCCGACCCAGTTTTCCAGTCTGTCTAGAAGTATGGTGTGGTCAACAGTGTCGAATGCAGCACTGAGGTCGAGTAGAACCAGAATTGATGTTTTGCCTGTATCAGTGTTTAAGCGAATATCATTTATAATCTTTATGAGCGCTGTCTCTGTACTGTGATGAGGACGGAAACCAGATTGAAAATTGTCAAAGTATCCATTCGAGTGTAAGAATTTGTTCAACTGATTGAAAACAACTTTTTCAATGATTTTGCCTATGAAGGGGAGATTTGAGATTGGTCTGTAGTTGCTCAGTATGGAGTTATCCAGATTTCTCTTTTTCAGAAGAGGCTTAACTATTGCAGTTTTAAGGGCGGTTGGAAAAGTCCCATAGACAAGTGAGGAGTTTACCACTTCTAGGAGATCTGCTTCTAAACAGTTAAACACACTTTTGAAAAAAGAAGTGGGGAGTGTGTCAAGGGCGCAGGTTGATGTTTTAAGATGCTGTACTGTGTCTTCTAAAATTTTGCAGTCAATAATTTCGAAATCTGACATGGTAATTTTCCGAGGGTTTGGTATGATCTGACTGACCCCAGAGCAACTAGAGGATGTGCTAATTGCCTTTCTGATATTATTGATTTTCTCGGAGAAGTAGGAAGCAAACTCACTGCATTTACTGTCTGAGAGCATTTCACTAGGAGTCTGACTCGGGGGGTTTGTTAGTCTCTCGACAGTAGCAAAAAGAGTGCGCGTGTTGTTTATGTTTCTGTTTATAATGTTTGAGAAGAAGGTCTGTCTAGCTTTGCCTAGTTCAACATTGAAAGCATGAAGGGTGTCTTTATAGATGTTATAATGGACTACAAGTTTTGTCTTCCGCCACATGCGTTCAGATTTTCTGCATTGTCTTTTCATTATTTGTATTGCTGTTGAGTTTCTCCATGGTGCTTTTTGTTTGGTACTCTTTTTCCTGACTTTTAGAGGAGCAATATCATCAATTACACTCTTAACTTTTGAGTTAAAGGAGTCAAGGAGAAAATCAACACAGTCTGCAGATATGCTTGGTGTTAGAGATAAAGCCTTCATAAACAGCACATTAGTGTTCTCATTTAAGCATCTCTTTTTGACAGAGACAGATCTAGCTTCAATGGCAGGAGAGATTGATAAATCAAAGAAAATACAGAAATTATCAGACAGTGCCACATCCTTAATAACAATTGATGAAATGTTTAGACCCTTTCAGATAAGTAAATCTAGGGTGTGTCCACGATTGTGTGTGGGTCCATTTACATGCTGGGTCAAATCAAAAGTGTTAAGAACAGTCATGAGCTCTTTTGTTGTACTGGATTCAATATTGTCTATGTGAATGTTAAAATCCCCAGCAATAGCAAAATAGTCGAACTCTGAGGAAATTATTGATAACAGTTCTGTAAATTCCTCAATAAAGGCCGGAGAGTACTTTGGAGGCCTGTAAATAATGATAAGCAGGATGCGTGGAGAACCTTTTAACACAATACCCAGATATTCTAGAGACAAATAGTCACCAAATGACACTTGCTTACATTTTTAAAGAAATCTTTAAAAAGAGCAGCAACACCCCCACCTCTCCTAACTGCTCTGCAAACACTCATAAAAGTAAAGTTAGGAGGGGCTGCTTCATTGAGGACTGTTGCACTACAGTTTTCTTCTAGCCACGTTTCATTTAGAAGCAGAAAATCTAGGTTGTTAGTGGTTATTAAGTCATTGACTAGGAATGATTTGTTCTTAAGTGAACGGATGTTTAAAAGCGCTAACTTAACAGTAATAATTTTTTTCTCCACATTAATCCTATTTTGACAGGAAACAGGCAGCAGATTATATTGGTTTGTTAAACGGCCTGACAAGGCCTTAGACTTTCTTTCACGTAACAGAACAGAGATAGAGAAATAAGGAAATATAAAAAATTGATATGGCAAACTATATATCATTTTTTTATTTACTTCTCATCTAGTCATTTATGCTGTGTTTTTGTGGATATTTTGTAGTTTTTTTACCTATTCACTGCACAATTCCTTAATTATGCAATGAACTGGCTCATGGAAAACTATTTTTTTTAATGAAAAAAAAATCACTTAAATGATGATTTTAATTAAATCTAAATTGTTTTTGGACATTGCTCTATGTGTTAGGGATAGAATACTGCCATCTGCAGGTTTGTCGAAAAACGTTAGTCTTTATAATTTAAGATATAAAGTGCAATGACCACATTATCCACTAGAGGTCCATATAGGGACTCATTTCACGTTCACTTCATTTTTCTTGATACTTCTTTTATGATATACAGTTTGTGAATCTATTAAACATTCTAAAATACATTTAAAATCTGTATTTTTGTATTTATTTTTGTTGTTGTATGATATATTTTAAATTATTTGCTTTTGCAAATTATTATACATACATTTGCAGAAGTTACAAGTTGCCACTAAAAGACTGTAATCACATATTTATTTCAGAAAATTATTTATCACAAATTATTTATTTTTTAGAACAAGAAATTAATTTTAGAAAAGTAAATAAAATGAACACAATAGAAAACAAAACAAAACAACAGCACCAATAAACAGTAATGAACAGGGGCCCGTTCTTCGTACCTCGCTTAATACATCCGAGATGATTTGACATATCCCAGATCTTTTAATCCTAATAAGTGATCTCTGGTTAATTTGGCTCTTCAAACGAATTTGCGGATTGGATTAATATATCTGGATTAAATTATCTGAGATCACTGCTCGTGCCTGTGTTCCCTGAAGAGGGCAGATGCATGGATACTCGAAACCCCGATTAGCAATGCAGCGATTGGCTGGCGCCAAGACAACGTAATGAGATGATATAATTAAAAAAGCCACCTAGCAAAAAACTTGTCAAAAAAAATAAAAATAAAAAATAAAACTTTATAAGGACCTTTATAAGGAAACAGAAAAAGAACAAACCAACATAAAAGTTAGATAAATTAAATGTGCACTGTTATGATGAACATGATTACTAGGATTTATATTCACGATTTTATAATATTTGTACACACTTTACATTTTTATTTCAATGTTGTAATTTAATTTTTAATTCAATTTGAAGCAAATTTGTTATGTGAGAATATTAATTCAAGTTTCTTAACAGTCAGGACCAAATTATCTGCATCTCTTGCGCTGCATCAAGCCTCTCCCATAATATCCGTCATCACTCACATTAATGCACGACAAAGATTAAAGCAGCACTGGGTAACTTTTGCTCTGGGGGTCCCCCTACTGATTGGAAAAAATAATGTCCTCAACTGTCGTAAACTCTGTCATCCTAAAACAGGGGATGCCATCGCGCGTGCATTTGTTGACATGACAACCCTGATAGCCCTGAACTAGTAATGCGCTGGTCGTCTCATAACCCGCGGACCCCGCCTGTCTATTTAAGGGTCGCGGGTGGGGCGGGTTGTAAAAATATATATACAGTGGTGCGGGGCGGGCCAAATAACTTAATAAAAGCGGCCCGCGGGTTGGTGCAGCACTAACAGTTCCCCTGAACACTGCAGGAGGAGTTCACTTGCAGGTGTTCTTCTGCGTCACGTGTGAAATGTCTTCATTCCAGGTACAGTCAATGGCATATGTTTCCGCATGTCATATGAATATAATTTCATGGGTTTTATTTTTTTCAAACGCCAAATAACCGCGATGCTCACGTTTACAAGCCAGCGTCATTATTGTAGTCTATTGCTTACCGTTTTACAGAATCTATATGATACTTCAATTCAATGTTTGAGTGGTAGATAATCACCATAACAAGCAGGACAGCATCGGTCGGGCACGCCTCCTTCAGCTCACGCCGACGAGCAAACGCTGGTCCAATGTTGATCCTCGTCCTGCCTTTAATCCCATCACTTTTTTGTTTCCTCTTATTGCTTTCCCCCAACAAAACCTTTTCTTTCTTATTTGTCTGTGCTGCTTCGGACATGACTATATTATCCCACGAACAAAGTTGGGCTCACACGTCCGAATTTAAGGAAGTGTTGGTGGAAGTGACGTATATGCCGTAAAGCAGTTGATTTTTGTAGTTCTTTTTGTTCTCGGGTTACTACCCGAAACCCGAAGTTTAAAAGTACGATTAAAAACGATAGGCTACAGACCCCATCACGCTATGGCAGACGTGTCATTCAACCTATTGTAAGTCGATGTATCATCACAAGAGTCTTGAAAATATATTATGAAGGTTGAAAAGTTAACTGCACTTGAAAAGTTAACTGGTGCTGCTTTAACTGCACATTTGGAAAAATAGATGCATTCAATATAAAAATAGATCTCTCTTCTATAATACTTGGTATGAAAATAACATTGTGTTAAACAACTTTTAAATTGAAACTGTATTTTATTATCTTATAGTAAATTTAAGTATATACTTTATAGTAAATAAAGTTTCCAGTTACACCAAAAGAGTATGCTGTTGTATTTGGTACCATACCTCAACAAGTTATACAATTTACAGGCAGTATATGTTCAAGACAGCATGTTTTTAGGAGACATTGACATTCTGAAACACAGTTGTACTAATAAACATATTAGGGATATTATAACCGGTGAAACAGCTACTCATAAAAGTTTATTGTGGAACATTGTATTTAGGAATATAAACTGGAATGAAGCTTGGTGTATTTGTGAAGCATACTGCTTAAATAATAAAGTAAAAGAAGTTGCATTTAAAATTTCACATGGTATATCCAGCTAAAAATGTATTAGAGAGGTTAAATTAAGATATTGATTATTCATGTGATTTTTGTTCAATAGAAAAATAATCTATTATTTATCTATTTGATGATTGTATATATACAAAGATTTTTTGGGTGGACATTAAAAATGTCATTAGAAGGAAAACAAATGTTATATTTGAATTAAATAATTTTGATATATGTATACCTTATTCCAATGAATGTGATAATAAAATTTTCACCTTTATTGTACAACTTTTTATTATTTTGGGAAAATTTCATATACACAAGAAGAAATGGTCAGGATCCAAGCCACATTTTATTCATTTTCTTAAGGAGACTTAGGACTATTGCACCAGTTTAAAGAATAGCCTTTTAACAATAAAAAAAGCAAGACAGACTTGTAATATTCTTAAAGAATATAATTCTTTTGTTAGAATAATTCCTTAATTTATATTAGTTTACCAAGGTTTGTACAAGTTTATTTTTTTGTTTCATTGTTTTTTTTATGTATTTATTTTTTGTTGTATATGTGTATTAATATATATTTTCTATGCTGTATTTTACATGTTTTTTTCTGGCAATAAAAAAAAAACTCACAAAAAATTGCACAATGTGAGTAAACCTCCAATACATCTATAAAGTAATCATTCCATCACAATTCACAAATAAAGTGACTCTGTCTATAGTATTATACACAAATTTTACACAACATTAAAATATTATTTTCAAATAAACTTTTATATTTATTATTATTTTAGAGAGCAGGAAGAGAGCAGAAAGTACGATATCAAAGCACGCCCACACTCTCACAGATGCAGAACAATTAATTATGTTGGTGTAAAATAAACAGTTATGGAAATGTAGAAATTAAAGCTAAAGCTCCAATCTGCTCCCAAAAAAGTCTGTTAGTGCAACAAAACATTATTTAAAGAGAAAAGAGATTTCAGACACCCTGAAATCAAAATGACATTTACTCACCCTCAAGTTTTTCCAAACCTGTACGAATGTCTTTCTTCTGAACACAAAAGAATATATTTTAATTAATGTTGGTAACCAGACAGTTGGCATGTCAGTCACTTTCTCAATTAAGAATCAATCAATCAACTTTATTTATATAGCGCTTTTACAATCACGATTGTGTCTATAATTTTCGATTCTATTCAGAAGAATATTGTGATCGATAATATCAAATGCAGCGCTAAGATCGAGTAACACTAATAGAGAGATACAACCACAATCCGATGATAAGAGTAAATCATTTGTAGAGCAGTCTCAGTACTATGATACGGTCTAAATCCTGACTGGAAATCCTCACATATACCATTTCTTTCTAAAAGGAACATAATTGTGAAGACACAGCCTTTTCTAATATTTTTGATAGAAACGGTAGTTCCCTTTCGAAAGGGAACTCGAGCTGCGTCAGCTGACGCTATGGGGAACGCCTCCAGCGTGACCGGTGTCTGAGCTACTATCAAACCACAGCAATCCTATTGACCGGCGACAGCCTATGATGTCATCAAGGTGCGACCAGGAAGTATATAAGGGCGCCTTGCAAACATGACACCAGCATCTTCGTCTTCAGGGACTGTTTTTGTCTGAATGCTTCAAATCAAAGGTAATCCAGATTCATTTATTTTCTGCCTGGGATTAAGAGCATGCACAGTCAAGCTCTTGTGTATGGAGGGATTTTTCAGTCAGATTATAAACTAAAAGTCTAAAACTAAAAGTCTTAAACCAAAACTAAAAGTCTTAAACCAAAACTAAAAATCTAAATTTGAAACTTAAAGTCCAAGTCGAAAATGAATTTGGTATTTAGGATTGGGCATTTGGTATTTAGGATAGGGCATTTTCTATTTAGGATTGGGCATTTTCTATTTAGGTTTGGGCATTTGGTCATTTAGCCATTTAGGATTGAGGATTGGGGATTTGGGGATTTAGGATTGGGAATTTGGTATTTAGGATTGGGCATTTAATCATTTAGCCATTTAGGATTGGGCATTTGAGGATTGAGGATTGGGGAGTGTATGCAAATTAGGAGGCGTGGTCCAAATACTGGAGGCTGGGTTTGAAATGGCTGGTGCGCAGATGCATCTTATGGACAGCAGAGGGAGCTCCCAGTGCTAAGGAGCACACTTTAATGAAACCAAACGGAGCGAGTGAGCGGCTTGAGCGAGGACTGTTCGATAACTTCAACTTAATGACAGCTTTGTAACATTTGTGGCCTCAAACACAAAGTCACCAGTGAAAGGAGTGCAATCGGTCTGACGACGAGAAAGCAGCAGACAGTGCAGCAGGTAAGATGCTAACATTAGCTACTAGTTATATAAGCTGATATTGCTAATATGCTTTAGTAGGGAATTATTATATTGGGACATGCTGCCTTGTTTTTTAAACTGCGGTTAACCCCTCTGACATTAGTAGATACACTCCTTTCCCATTGCCACTAGATGGTCTTGTTTATGTTTTTTTCTTTTTTGCTATATAGCCTATATACATTTTATTAAGATTGTGAGAGAAAAGAAATTAGGCTTGTTCGACTTGAACGCTGCACACTGCAAGACCTATCGGTTTATGACATCAAAGTACTGCGATGCAAAAGCATAAGGACTCCTCTCTTTGATGTCATATGTTGTGTGTGTATGTATGTATACGTTAAGACGATGTCAGTCAGAGCATAATATAGCAATATATTGCGGTCCTTTTTACACTGCACAAAAACCCTGCTGTTACATCGTCACTGCGGCCTTCATGATTGCTTTCCTAACCTTGTTTTTATATATATATATATATATATATATATATATATATATATATATATATATATATATATATATATATATATATATATATATATATATATATATATACACATACATATACATACATACACACACAACATATGACATCAAAGAGAGGAGTCCTTATGCTTTTGCATCGCAGTACTTTGATGTCATAAACCGATAGGTCTTGCAGTGTGCAGCGTTCAAGTCGAACAAGCCTAATTTCTTTTCTCTCACAATCTTAATAAAATGTATATAGGCTATATAGCAAAAAAGAAAAAAACATAAACAAGACCATCTAGTGGCAATGGGAAAGGAGTGTATCTACTAATGTCAGAGGGGTTAACCGCAGTTTAAAAAACAAGGCAGCATGTCCCAATATAATAATTCCCTACTAAAGCATATTAGCAATATCAGCTTATATAACTAGTAGCTAATGTTAGCATCTTACCTGCTGCACTGTCTGCTGCTTTCTCGTCGTCAGACCGATTGCACTCCTTTCACTGGTGACTTTGTGTTTGAGGCCACAAATGTTACAAAGCTGTCATTAAGTTGAAGTTATCGAACAGTCCTCGCTCAAGCCGCTCACTCGCTCCGTTTGGTTTCATTAAAGTGTGCTCCTTAGCACTGGGAGCTCCCTCTGCTGTCCATAAGATGCATCTGCGCACCAGCCATTTCAAACCCAGCCTCCAGTATTTGGACCACGCCTCCTAATTTGCATACACTCCCCAATCCTCAATCCTCAAATGCCCAATCCTAAATCCCCAATCCTCAATCCTAAATGGCTAAATGATTAAATGCCCAATCCTAAATACCAAATTCCCAATCCTAAATCCCCAAATCCCCAATCCTCAATCCTAAATGGCTAAATGACCAAATGCCCAATCCTAAATAGAAAATGCCCTATCCTAAATACCAAATGCCCAATCCTAAATACCAAATTCATTTTCGACTTGGACTTTAAGTTTCAAATTTAGATTTTTAGTTTTGGTTTAAGACTTTTAGTTTTGGTTTAAGACTTTTAGTTTTAGACTTTTAGTTTATAATCTGACTGAAAAATCCCTCCATACTTGTGGAGTCATTTGTTCGATTGTGTGTAATGTGAGCGAAGTTTTCAATCCGAGATCGCTCCGTTCTCGTCTAGCGCTCTTCCTGAGGGAAGAGCGTTTTTGCATCTGAGATTAGTGATGTGATCCCCGCTCACGCTGAGGCTGAGCGCGGATGCACGTCACATTCCCTCGGATGGGGTCGCCGATCGCCGCGAGGGGATGTTTCCCTCCGGCGATCTAGCGACTGACGAGACTAATCACGAATGCTCGTAGGGATGGCTGGTGAGAAGGGAAATTAATTTCTCAGCCATCCTGACTGTGTATGCTGAGCCGATGGCTGTTATGAGCGCGCTGCATGCAGGCTGCGGCCGTCATGTGGGCGCATTAAAGGAGAGATCGCTCGTTTAAACGGAACGATCGATTTCTCCCCGGCCATAAAACCGTCGGCTCAGTTGAGCTTTTCCATTCCTTCCTGATCTCCTGACTGAGATCGTGAGGGTATGGAAGAACCCATATTCAGTGTATTCACGGACATCAGCGGGTGTTAAATGCTGATGTTTGGAGGATGGGTGTTCTAGCTCCAACCCTGCCATCTGAGCTTCTTTCAACTATGTTTCAAGAGGTTTAGATGGCGGGGCATACACGGCAGCGGGTCAGCCTGGTGCTACTTTTACGCCTTGTCGGTGTTGCAAGTATACTGGGAAGACCTGCTGAGGGATCTCAATCAGGGAAAATACCCTGACCCGCGGCGTAGCTGTGCGCCATATCAGCGATAGCAGGGCCTGAGGGCCAGTGTCACAGAAGCGCGGGTGGTGGTGTCCGAGGACCCGCACACCGCTGAGATCCGGGTCCCAGGCAGGCGGGAGGCGTCACGGTATACGGACCAGTGACGGGGCCTGAGTGCCAACATCGCCTCTCATGCTCCCCGCGGTTAAGGGCGGGGCGCAAAGAGGCGGACTCCCACATAAGAGGAATAGTATCACAACGCTGTTGGCGTGAATGAAATATCCCTCCCTTAGGTGGGTGAGTTAAGAATTACATCTCATTTACTGCTCTTCTTCATTTTCTCCCCAGGCGCTTCTTACATCCGGCCCTGAGGGGGGCCATGACGATGATACTCTAGACCCCGCCTGGCTGGGCTGTGAGAAGCGCACCCTCAGGCGGTTGCGCTCCCAAACATGCATACTGTGAGTAAAACTTATGTGTGGATATCGTCGCGCAGGAGGCGAGCTGGTAAGTCCCCCTTGCGAGGGAAACATTTATTATTTATGTTGTGTGAGACTTCATGCTCCCCGCCAAGGGTTTGGGGATCACGGTATTGATGGAGGACACCATAGGGCCCTGTAGTTCCCCTGTCCGGTGGCTAGAACGATTTTTTAGATGCCGTTATGTGGTATGTCTAGAGCTAGCTTTGCTAGGAGAGAATAGCCGCCATTGTATGTACAGCTGTGCGAACAGTTTTTTGCCTTCTCTCTGTGTGATGAAGCAGTATTGAGGCAACCGCTCATTTTTGTAGGAATGTGCTGTTGTTTTAGGCGAGTGTGCTCTCCTAGTCAAACAGGAAGCTCTTAGCCACCCCAGGGTAAAGCGGTCAACGTTGCCCCTCGTGGAATTTCATAGACGGGAGGGTGAGTTTAGGCTTACGCACAAACTACAGATTTATGTCTAGCCTCGCAGGGCTTAGACGGAGTATTATTGAGGTTTTTCCGCTTCCCCGAGCTGCGTATAATACTCTTATGTAGGCTGGCCCTCTCCGGGCCACTGCATCGGTTGGCCTAGGCTTTTGCGGGATGGGGGGCATTTCTTTCCAAAGAAGGAAAGTAATTATCGCCCGAGGCCCTCGGTTTGAATATTGCAGGGCATTTTCTTTCGCATCCCTAGTCAGCCTCCTCTTACATTAGAGTCGTCCGGCCAAGGCCCGCCCCCTTCTCTGCATTTTGGGTTTTTTTAGTAATGCAGGTTGGTGTGAAGCAGAATGAACAGCGACTTAGCCAGTGGTCGTGGGGCGGGGTTTGGCGTCCCACGCTTGTACGCAGGTGGGCTATTTTTGCGAAAACCCCGCTTTCCAGAGCTTGTTGTGGCTGCCACCTTCTGGCGGCCCCTGGCCCCATCCTGGAGGATGTTGGGCCGGTGGGTAGCATATTTGTGAATATTTTTTTTGCCCTCTGCTCTGTGTCTTCTGCTCCACCTTTTAGGGCTCGGGTTGAGCTGCACTCGCAACCTGCGTGCTTCGTAATGGTTCGGTCGGATGCTCCCCTGGAAGCCGAAGCATTGCCATGGCTGACGCCCTAGCGTGAACGGTAGGCCGCTGCATGAAGGAAGAGCGGCCGCCCTGACGCAGGTGACGTAAGTTGTACTCCCCTCGCTTTGAGGGTCTAGGTACTTTCTGCTGAGTACACTGCTTTTGGCAATGTGTTTAGGCTATGTCTGTAGGCACTGCCGGATGGGACTGCGTCATCGCATGGAGGACCCCATGAGCCTCCGGGATGAAGCCAGCCCCGGGAGGGGCATGGGCTACCAGCTGGCTGTGAGCAGCCAGCTTGGGCAGTCCTGGCAGTGGACTCTGAGCAGGAGGCCTCAGCAGGCCTCCTTGCGGGTGAGTCGCGACATTGGGCCAATGTGCGCCTGGGAGGAATATCCCCGACGATGTCGGCTTCAGCAGTACCTCGTCGACAAGCAGGACCATCATGGCCTCCCTGGGGTGATTTCCCCAGGTGGTAACTGGATGTCTAGGTCTTCGTCAGCCAAGCAGACAGCCACTGTCAGCCCGACTTGGAGCGGCCAGCATTCATCCGACCTGCCAGCGAGCATTCGTCGCTGGCATGGCTACAAGCCCAGTTAGTAGGCCTCCCTAGGCCTCCCTGAGGGCCTGCTGGGGTGCAGCAGGCCTTGCCGGGCTTCCCTTGAGGGGGTATTCCCGTGCTTCAGGTGTTAGACGGCAGGTAGTAGGCCTCACCAGGCCTCCCTGAGGGCCTGCTGTGGTAGCAGTAAGCCTCGTCTGGCTTCCCCCAAGGGGTCGTTCCTGGGCTTCAGTCACTGGATGATAGGTAGTAGGCCTCACGGGGCCTCCCTGAGGGCCTGCTGGGATGCAGCAGGCCTCATCTGGCTTCCCCTGAGGGGGTACTCCAGGGAACTAGCGCTGGATAACAGTTCCTGGGCTCCAGTCACCAGATGGCAGGTAGCAGGCCTCACCAGGCCTCCCGGAGGGCCTGCTGGGTTGCAGCAGGCCTCATCTGGCTTCCCCTGAGGGGGTGGTCCAGGGCCTCGGCCACTGGGTGACAGGGATTAGGCCTCGCTAGGCCTCCCGGAGGGTGAGCCCCGGTTCCCGGTTCCTATGACAGTGAGCATGGTTGCTAGCCAGGGCGGCTAGCATGATCTGCTATCAGGTAGCAGGCCTCACCAGGCCTCCCTGAGGTCGTTCCCTGGTCTCAGTGCCGGCTACGAGTAGCCTGGCAAGTAGTAGGCCCTGCGGGGCCTCCCAGGGGGAATGAGTTCCTTGGACGGAGACACATAACTGGCTCAAGCTGACAGCTAGTGGTTCCTGCCATCAGGCTTCGGTCCTAGCCGGCAGCACCTGATGGCGGGCGCATACTCTAGCACGACGAGTTTACACTGCTGCTATGCGGTCCTTACAGGACAGGGACTTGCATAGGTTGCCTACAGCATGGTACCTACCAGGCAGGCTTAAGAGCTCCCCTCTTAGGAGGGTTGTCTGTGAGCTTACGGCCGCCTGGGCCTGGTCAGTTGGTCGTAGGCCCCTCGGGGCCTCCCTGTGAGACCAGCCTGTAGGCCTTCTCAGGCCTCCTGAGCACCCCTGTAATGTATGTGCTCGGTAGATCCTAGGATCGAGCAGCTGACTCCCCTCGCTAGCAAGGGTGGGAAAGCACTACGCTGAGCGCTGTTCTCCAGGATAGCCCGTCTCTGAGTTCCGGCCTGAGGCGGACACTGCCAGTTCGCAGTCCCTCAGCTTGATGCCTCTCCAGAGGCGAGTTTCCAGAGGCTCTGTTGTTAACAGACTGGGCTGGCAGACGGAAGCGTCCCGCATAGTGACGCCAGGTCAAGCCTCCCTGGTGGCATTCGGTGAAGTTCTTCCCGAATAGTGACTGGCTGGGGCGCCCTCGGGTCCCCTAGCCACATTCCCTTAAAGGAACCCCTTCTGTCGAACAGGTTGGTTCCAGGCCTTTGAGCGGCCGGGGTAGGGTACATGAAGGTGCCCCAAGGCCACAGCTCGGGCTATGACCGTAGGGAATGCTGTCACTGACAGCCTAATGTGACCAGAGGGGGAGTGGTTCAGGCATTTCAGTTGAATTTGCTTGTCCTGACAGTTGTCACTGCCAGTAGGCATGCACTCCCCTCGGCATGGCGGCGTGGGTATATCGTTCCCCATAGCGTCAGCTGACGCAGCTCGAGTTCCCTTTCGAAAGGGAACGTCCCTGGTTACGAATGTAACCTTAGTTCCCTGAGAACAGGGAACGAGACGCTGCATCACTTTTGCCATGCCTCGGGGCCTGCCTGCGAACAGTCCCTTCAGACGAAGAAGCTGGTGTCATGTTTGCAAGGCACCCTTATATACTTCCTGGTCGCACCTTGATGACATCATAGGCTGTCGCCGGTCAATAGGATTGCTGTGGTTTGATAGTAGCTCAGACACCGGTCACGCTGGAGGCGTTCCCCATAGCGTCAGCTGACGCAGCGTCTCGTTCCCTGTTCTCAGGGAACTAAGGTTACATTCGTAACCAGGGACGATTTGAGATTGGCCTGTAATTGACTAATTCTTAAAACTCATTTAATAAGTGGTTTAATTATAGCCAACTTAAAAGTTTTCGTTACATATCCTAATGTCAAGGATGAATTAATGATGTTAAGCAGAGTGATCTATGACCTCTGGAAGTATCTCTTTTAATAGCCTACACAAAATTACTCTTTGAATGAACATAAAAAAATCATGGAAAGTATTTCCACATAATTAACTTGCTTTATTTCAGCATTATGCAATTCTGTTATTCCAATTTAATGTACTTACTTTGGATAAACTTAATTTATTAAGGTTGATTCAACTTATTAACTATGGTTGGGCACAGCTTAATTTAATAGTGTCAGCTCAACTACACAAATTTGTTGTATTCTTTTTGCATTAGCTTAAAATCATTTAGTCAAAACTACTAAAAAAATCATGTCATTCCAACTAGATAAAGTAGGATAGAGAGGGATAGAACTGATGGCCATATTTATCCTATGGGAACTGCGTCACATGAATTAGTTTTCTTTATTTCTATAAAAACTATTAGTCAACAACACATAATCACTTGCTAATTGTAACATGCAAGTAACTATCAAGTAAAGCATTTCTCGTCACTGGAATTAGCAGTTAGCTCGTTGAGAACAGCACAACTTAACCACAAGGTCTACACTATAATGGTAACCTCAAAAAAATCAACCCAACATAACACAACTTTTAAATGTCCAATATAACTGTCAAATATAACATCAAACATTCACAGGTCTTTCACTAAAAAAAACAAATTAAACAGCACTTCATTTCAACATTTACTCTGTTACTCCAAGGCGGCAGTGGCTCAGTGGTTCATGTAGGTTGTCTACAAACCAGAAGGTTGGTGGTTCGATCCCCGGTTCCACCTGACCACCTGAGCAAGTGTTGAGGTGTCCTTGAGCAAGACACCTAACCCCAGCTGCTGAGCTGGGTGGCGCCTTACATGGCTGACATCGCCGTCGGTGTATGAATGGGTGAATGTGAGGCAAAATGTAAAGCACTTTGGATAAAAGCGCTATATAAATGCAGTCCATTTACCATCTGCCATTTACTCTTTTTACCATTTACCATTTACTCTCCTGAGGCATCCCTATGCAAAGCATGCTGGGAAATAGAAATACACTGCCCAGTTCAGTCAGCACAACATAAATAATTAATGTAGTCTCAACACAAATGGTTTAGGTTAACTTAACATTTAACAAATTTGAAAGTCCTGTTTGTTCGGCTAACTTGATTTAATCATGTTATTTCAAATTAAACACATCAAGTTATGTCAAAGAGTAACGGTTTTAAGTCAGTTTAACATGAAGCAATCACATTTGAACCAGAAACCTGATTTAATGGTGTTATATCAATATGAATTGCTTAAATAAAGTGAACAGCATCATAAGTTCATTTTTTTGAGTGTAGTCGGTATAGGGTCAAGCATACATGTTGTTGATTTTGATGATTTAACAAGTTTAGCCAATTCTTCTCCTCCTACAGTAGTGAATGAGTGTAATTTTTCCTCAGTGACACTACAATGCTCTGTCTGAAGTGATAATGTAGTAGACGGCTGCATGGTTATAATTTTATTCCTAATATTATCAATCTTACTAGTAAAGAAGTTCATAAAGTCATTACTGCTGTTTTGTTTACAAACATCAGAAGTTGAAGCTTTATTTTTCGATAATTTAGCCACTGTATCGAATAAATACTTAGGGTTGTGTTTGTTTTCTTCTAAAAGAGTTGAGAAATAAGCAACTCTAACAGTTTTTATGGCCTTTCTATATGTCATCATGCTCTCTTTCCACAAATTGCGAAAAACCTCCAGTTTTGTTTTCTTCCAGCTGCGCTCCATTTTTCTGGCTGCTGTTTTAAGGGCCCGTGTGTATTATCGTCCTGCCATATTTGAAGCGAGGGGATGGCTTTGCAGCCTTAGGTAAATTAAGTATACATGACATTAGGTAATGATCTGAGATGTCATCGCACTGCTGCAGAATTTTAACAGTATCAACATTTATTCCTTGTGACATTATTAGATCTAAAGTATGATTAAGGCGATGAGTGGGTCCCGATACGCGATAATTCTAAACTCTATTGTCTAACTCCAATAGAGTTTAGAATGTCTCTAAATGCCAATCCCAATGCGTCTTTTTCATTGTCTAAGGTGGATATTAAAATCACCAACAATTAGTACTTTATCTACAGCTAATACTAACTCTGATACAAAACCAGCAAATTCTTTGATAAAGTCTGTATTGTGCCCTGGTGGCCTGTATATAGTAGCCAACACAAATGTCAAACGGGATTTATCATTTACACTACATAGCGTTACATAAAGCACCAAAACTTCAAAGGAATTATATTTGAAACTAGACTTCTGAGTAATACTGAAAATATTATTATAAATTACAGCAACACCTCCCCCTTTACCTTTCAGACGTGGCTCATGTTTGTAAAAATAATCTCGGGGGGTGCACTCATTTAAAGTAATGTAATCGTCAGGTTTTAGCCAGGTTTTTGTCAAACACAGCACATCTAAGTTATGACCTATAATCATATCATTGCCAATAAGAGTTTTTGGTGAAAGGGATCGAATATTCAGCAACCCAAGCTTTATCAATTGTTCATCCGTATTATATCTGTTGTTTATTTGTTGGACATCAATTAAATTTTTACTGTTGAATGGTTTTGATGTTTTTTTGTATTTACTAATTCGGGGAACAGACACAGTCTCTATGTGATAATATCTAGGTGAAAGAGTCTCTATGTGCTGGGATTTAGTTGACTTTGGTGACGTGAGACAGCTAGCAGACGGTTGGTTTAGCCAGTTTGTCTGCTTCCTGACCTGGGCCCCAGTGAGTCAAGGTTTAGCTCTAAGACTATGTGCCAAATTACTAGAGAGAAGAGCAGCACCAGCCCAGGAGCGATGAATGCCGTCTATCTTCAATAGGTCAGGTCTGCCCCAAAAACTTTTCCAATTGTCTATGAACCCTATGTTATTTTGCAGACACCACTTAGACAACCAGCCATGGAGTGATGATAATCTGCTAACTATTTCATCACTCCTTTTAGCAGGGAGGGGACCAGAGAAAAATACGGCCTTTGACATTGTACTTGCGAGTTTACACACCTCTTTAATGTTAATTTTGGTGATCTCCGACTGGCGCAGTCGAACATCATTAGTGCCAACATGAATAATAATCTTAGAAAATTTACGATTAGATTTAGCCAGCACTTTTAAATTTGCTTTGATGTCAGGCGCTCTGGCTCCTGGTAAACATGTGACTATGGTGGTTGGTGTCTCTATTTTCACGTTCCGTGTAATAAAATCGCCAATAACTAGGGCACTTTCAACAGGATCCTCAGTGGGTGCGTTTCTGAGTGGGGAGAACCTGTTTGATGTTCTAATCGGAACGGAAGAGTGGTTTTTTGATCCGCGACTATGCTTTCTCATCGTCATCCAGCCCTGCTGCGCGGGCTCAGCCGGAACCAAACAATGAGTGTTCACTAAGCTAGTCGCATCCAAAGTAGTATCTAAAGCTGTTACATTCTCACTACTCTCACATAAAGCTTGGATGCGTGTCTCTAAATCTGAAGTCTTCTCCGTCAGCCTGATCTGTTCGCCCTGTTCGCCAACAGAGATAGATATGCTAAACATGTAGCATGCAGTGCAAGTGACAATGACAGGAGAAGAAGACATGGCTTACCGTATTTGTCGATGAATCCAAAACTTACCACAGTTGTCTGATGGAGTAACACTATATGGTGATGAGTAAGTTATATTTAGCAGTATAAATAACAAAGAAAATATATCAAATAGAGATTCAAACACAGCTATACAGAGCTACAAACACTGAGAGAGGGCAGCAGCAGCAGGCAGACAGACAGAAGCAATCGATATCCGGGAAACAGGTGTTAAAGTTGGTGTTATGATTATGCACTATGTTGAGATTACCTTAAAGGTCCTGTTCTTCGCGATTCCATCTTTCAAACTTTAGTTAGTGTGAAATGTTGCTGTTGGAGCATAAATAATACCTGTAAAATTATAAAGCTCAAAGTTTAATGCCAAGCGAGATATTTTATTTAACAGAAGTTCCCTTTCAAAGCCTACAGCGAATGGCCGGTTAGGAATACACCCCTGCACTTCCTGGCATGAATGACGTCACTAGAACCGTTTGTTGACTAACCCTCCGCCCACAAGTACACGCAAAATAGGGGGAGTGGTCTTGTTGCTCTCCCACGTGGAGAAGAGCGCGCATTCAGCACTTGCATCTCCCCGCTATGGTAAGAGGCAGGACCTTTTTCCGGGCAAAGTGCGCTAAGCTGCTGTCCAATCACAACACGGGAAGCGCTGGCACAATCAGAACTCATTACGTGTTTCTGAAGGAGGGACTTCATAGAACAAGGAAATCATCAGGCCGTTTTTAGGACAGAGGAAACAGCGGTATACAGATAAGTGTTTTTGTACACGTGAAACATGAACTCATGTTATATTGCACACTGTAAACATAATCAAAGCTTCGAAAACACGCGAAGAACGGGACCTTTAAATTTAAAAAAAGGGAGGTAATGTGGTGTATTTGATACTATTAATATGTGCAATAAAGGACAACTCCGGCAAATTTTTAAGTTTATCTTGATCGTTATATCTTTGTGAGTACAGTCTATAGAAATAAACCCGAACCGGATTGGTGCTTGCAACACAGAGTTATTACAATTAATGCTCAGAGCCCCCCCTCAGCTAAAACGGCAGCTTGGGGGCATGCACGTAAAGGGTGACTTTGTGCCTCTTAACAGACACAAAATGCAATTAAAATGTCTGTCCAACATGAACAGGGCCCTTAAATGACAATGAGATGTGTTTAGCCACTTAGCCATTGTTTAAATTCCCCTGTTTTAGGTAGCTAGCTGTGTCTCTGGCTGAAGTCCCGTGGGAACGCAAAGGTAGCCGGAAAGTTGAGAAGAGCATCGTGTTTATGAAGAGGCTCTGCTCATCGGCTTGTCGGTCCTCAGTATTGAACGTGTCCAAAGAAATAGTTTTCGATTCTGTACTGCTGACCCGATGAGGACTTCTTAGAGAGGACCGCTGCTCATTCAGTTAATCGCGCATGCTCAGTATCAGCTGCTCGGGAGTTCATCAGATCTCTCAGCAAAACATGACTCAGTTCAGTGAACGGTTGGAGTTACAACATATAATTCAAGACATTAGTTTATTTATATTTGGAGGGACTGTCACTCATGTCAGAAAGTGAGCAACTAAAATAACGTGTGTGGTCAGCGCTGATTTGAGACGCGAACCATTTAGAACGATTCAGTCTGATTTGGTGAACTGGTTCGCCGGGTTCACCAAAAAGAACCAGTTCAAAAGAACCAGTTAAAAAGAACGATTCGTTCATGACCGGACATCACTAGATCGATGATCCGATCTGGCTCACAAGTGAAGAAGAAACTGTTAGCGTTTGTGCCTTTCCGAATTGTAAAAATTTGCAGCAAACACTTGTCTAACTTACAAAGGCACAACAGAGCTGGGCCGGTTGAAGAAAAATGCCATTCTGAGGTTAAAGACGGGTGCAGCCACTGTGGAGGTGATGTAAACTTTATTTATCCTTCCATTTGGGCACACCCAGCTTAAGGAAAGATGTGCAGAAATTGAAAATAATTTGCTTTACACACACATGACGCTCTTGTCTACCGCTGCATTCCCACGGGACTTCAGCGCGAGACACAGCTAGCCGGCTAAAACAGGTGAATTTAAACAATAGCTAAGTGGCTAAACGCATCTCATTGTCGTGTGAGGGACCTGTTTATGTTGGACAGACATTTCAATTGTATTTTGTGTCTGTTAAGAGGCACAAAGACACCCTTTACGTGCATGCCCCCAAGCTGCCGTTTTAGCTGAGGGGGGGCTCTGAGCATTAACTGTAATTACTCCGCGTTGCATGCACCAATCCGGTTCGTTTTTATTCTATAGACTGTACTCACAAAGATATAACGATCAAGATAAACTTAAAAATTCGCCAGAGTTGTCCTTTAAGGTTGGCCCAGAAGACTTTTGCCGTAGTTAGCTTAGGTACCCTCTGCGCATGTTATAGATACAGGAAGTCGAGTCTGTAATGCCCTCATGTTGAGTTTCAATTGTTCACGTCCTCACTGATAAAGCAGTAAAACGCGTGCCTTGGCTCATTATTGAAGTACACCACACCAATGATATCGGATGATTTTGAAGTTGAAAATTGAGTGTTTTTGCTAAAGAGCGTTTGTATTAGTCTTCACACAAGCGCTTTGTAAACACGAGGGCGGAACTTCTGCCTACATCTAGTGTGACCATTTCGACGTGATTATGTCATCGTTGGCACCTCGCAGAGCTGCGCAAATTGAACAATTTAGGTTAAAAAGTATATTATTTTTTTAAATGACTGATCATTTGGCTATATAAGTCCCTATATTCCTCATCTGGGATCATGCAGAGCCTCTGAAGCCCTTTGAAGCGGCGTTGATTTGGACCTTCAACATATTGATTGCAACTGAAAAGCATTATATGATGAACAATCCTGGAATGTTTTCTTCAAGAAACTTAATTTCTTTTCCACTGAAGAAATAAAGACATGAACATCTTGGTTCTTGGATGAGATGGGGGTGAGTAAATTATCAGTCAATTTTCATTTTGGGTTGTACTAATCCGTTAATTATCTTTGATTGATGGCCATTACACTGTTTTCAATGTATTTTGTTGTTGTTGTTCGTATGTATAATACGCCATAAAATGCGTCTCATATGCACGCGAAAAACCGCGTGCCATAGACACGCCAAAATTAGTTTTGGCGTATACATTCCACGACATTGCACACTCGTACTATTTATACGCATTTTTGTGAGAATACCCTGATAATAATTATATGTAGTTTATATGTATATAAACTTGAAGAGCTAACACACCATTTCCCTATTAAAAAAATATGAAATCTGTATGAAATACATATAAACAAATGACACAAAATGTAAATAAATCCTATATGACTTTAATTTGACTAGCATATGATTCAATAATAGAATTTTATATGATTTGAATATGACTATCAGGAGTTTTCTACTAATACCATACACCATTGCATTCTGTTTACATGTAGAACTCATATAAGATTTTTACAGCATGATCCAAAAATCCCCTTCAAGTTTTCTGTGTGCTTTTTAGTATGAAATGGGCCATAAATGGTCTGATTTTGTGTATGACATATATTGGACTTACATGAAACACATAAGATAATTCTGGCTGATTTAAGTAAGGAAAATATATGGTCACGATACAGGTCCCTCTAAAAAAAAAATTAGCATATTGATGATAAAGTTCATTATTTTCCATAATGTAATGATAAAAATTAAACTTTCATTTATTTTAGATTCATTGCACACTAACTGAAATATTTCAGGTCTTTTATTGTTTTAATACTGATGATTTTGGCATACAGCTCATGAAACCCCCAAATTCCTATCTCAAAAAATTAGCATATGACGAAAAGGTTCTCTAAACAAGCTATTAACCTAATCATCTTAATTAACGAATTAACTCTAAACACCTGCAAAAGATTTCTGAGGCTTTTAAAAACTCCCAGCCTGGTTCATTACTCAAAACTGCAATCATGGGTAACTCTGCCGACCTGACTGCTGTCCAGAAGGCCATCATTGACACCCTCAAGCGAGAGGGTAAGACACAGAAAGAAATTTCTGAATGAATAGGCTGTTCCCAGAGTGCTGTATCAAAGCACCTCAGTGGGAAGTTTGGGGGAAGGAAAAAGTGTGGCAAAAAACGCTGCACAACGAGAAGAGGTGACCGGACCCTGATGAAGATTGTGGAGAAGGACCGATTCCAGACCTTGGGGGACCTGCGGAAGCAGTGGACTGAGTCTGGAGTAGAAACATCCAGAGCCACCGTGCACAGGCGTGTGCAGGAAATGGGCTACAGCTGTCGCATTCCCCAGGTCAAGCCACTTTTGGGCTACAGAGAAGCAGCACTGGACTGTTGCTCAGTGGTCCAAAGTACTTTTTTCGGATGAAAGCAAATTTTGCATGTCATTCGGAAATCAAGGTGCCAGAGTCTGGAGGAAGACTGGGGAGAAGGAAATGCCAAAATGCCTGAAGTCCAGTGTCAAGTACCCACAGCCAGTGATGGTCTGGGGTGCCATGTCAGCTGCTGGTGTTGGTCCACTGTGTTTTATCAAGGGCAGGGGCAATGCAGCTAGCTATCAGGAGATTTTGGAGCACTTCATGCTTCCATCTGCTAAAAGCTTTATGGAGATGAAGATTTCGTTTTTCAGCACGACCTGGCACCTGCTCACAGTTGCAAAACCACTGGTAAATGGTTTATTGACCATGGTATTACTGTGCTCAATTGGCCTGCCAACTCTCCTGACCTGAACCCCATAGAGAATCTGTGGGATATTCTGAAGAGAAAGTTGAGAGACGCAAGACCCAACACTCTGGATGAGCTTAAGGCCGCTATCGAAGCATCCTGGGCCTCCATAACACCTCAGCAGTGCCACAGGCTGATTGCCTCCATGCCACGCCGCATCGCAGCAGTCATTTCTGCAAAAGGATTCCCGACCAAGTATTAAGTGCGTAACTGACCATAATTATTTGAAGGTTGATTTTTTTTGTTTGTATTAAAAACCCTTTTCTTTTATTGGTTGGATGAAATATGCTAATTTTTTTGATAGGAATTTTGGGTTTTCATGAGCTGTATGCCAAAATCATCAGTAATAAAACAATAAAAGACCTGACATACTTCAGTTGGTGTGCAATGAATCTAAAATATATGAAAGTTTAATTTTTATCATTACATTATGGAAAATAATTAACTTTATCGCAATATGCTAATTTTTTGAGAAGGACCTGTATATGAACAATACAGGTTTTTTTCATATGGGTGGTCCTGCAAAGTCTATGTATTCTTTGCCATGGCACCTCTGGAAAATCCCATGGATGTAAGGAGGCTGTCTGTGGCATGTTCCTTAAATTTCGGCACTCTGAACAATCTCTCAATCTCCACTTCTATCTCTGAATCTAAGCCAGGCCAGCAGAAGTAGCTGCGTGCCATCTCTTTTATCCTCACTATTCCACAATGACCAGCGTGAAGTTCTTTCAGCAAGAGGCTCCTCAGGGGCGGGGGTATAATGACACAATAACCCCTCAGTAGGCAACCAGACTGAACTGTCAACTCATTTCGTCGAATCAGGTAAGGTTTGAATTTGTCTTCCATCTTTCCTCTCCCACCATGAGATTATCCAGGCCAGATTTTCTGACAAAACTGGGTCAGTTCTTGTGAATCACTTCACTTAGGCAGCATTTACAGGAGGACTTTGCATTTCTTTGAAGTAGAATATGTCGACTTGAGAACATTCTGGTTTTGTGTCTGGCAGCCTGGACAGTCCATCTGCATTGCACTGCTGTTCAGACCTCTTATATTTGATGTCATATTGGTGAGCCGATAGCAACAGAGCCCAACGCTGCATGCAATTTGCTGCCAGAGAGGGAATGCCAGTTTGCGGACCAAAGATGGAGGTAAGTGGTCTGTGAGCAGGGTAAATTTATGCCCAAACAGGTACTGGTGAAAATTCTTTACACCAAATACGATTGCTAATGCTTCTCGCTCGATTTGAGCGTAATTTCTCTCTGCTGAGTTCAGAGTCCTTGACGCAAAGGTGATTGGCCTTTTTTCACTGGATGGTACTACATGTGAAAGTACCACACCAACACCATATGGTTAAGCATCACATGCCAACTGTATCGGTAGTGCAGGGTTGTAATGTGTGAGGACCTCCGATTGTGGTAATGTGCATTTCACATCTCTGAATGCCTTCTCACCTTTGTCAGACCATTTCCATTGTTTGGACTTGTTTAGCAGTTCATGTAGTGGACAAAGACTACTGGAAAGGTTTGGCATGCATTTTGCATAATATGTTAACAATCCTAGGAATGATCACAGCTGGCTTACGTTCTTTGGAGATGGCACATCCACAATAGCTTTTACCTTTGATGGAGCTTTGTGAAGACCAGCACTGTCAATTACATGTGCTAGATACTCAATGGTGGGCTAGAAAAAGTCACATTTGGCTTTCTTCACCCGAAGGCCATAATCTTTTAGTCTTTGTAGTGTTGCAATCCGGTTCCCGAGATGATCCTCATCATCTTTTCCTGTAATTAACAGATCATCAAGATAACACTGTACAACATTCAATCAACTCAGAATCTGGTCCACGGCACGCTGAAACAATGCTGGAGCCGAGGTTATGCCGACTTGACATAGCTTGACATAAGCTTGACATAAGTCTATCTTGCTGAATTTCTGGCCGCCTACTAACCAAGCAAAAATATCTTCAATTAACAGCAACAGGTATTGTTCTATAGTTAACACATGATTGGCAGTTACCTTGAAATCGCCACAAATCCTGACTGATCCATCCTTCAATACGGGAACAATTGGCGTGGCCCACTCGCTAACACTCACTTTCTTCAGTACGTCGTTTTCCTCCAGACGGTCTAGTTCCGTTTCTACTTTAGGCTTTATCGCTTAAGGAACTGGGCAAGCTTTTAGGTTTACTATCAGACTTAATGGCCAGCTTTACAGTGATGTCTTTCATGTTTCCCAATTCCTCTCCAAACACATCTGCATGCTTCTTCAGGATGTGATGTAGGCTGGTAGGCTCTTTCGCCACTAAATGTACTTCCTGCCAAGGAGTTTATTTTCACTAGTCATGATCGGCTCACCAGAGCTCTGTGGCTACTGCCTCTTACAATATACAGTGGGAACTTTTCCTTCTGTTTGTTTAGCTCTACAGTCACATCCACGACTCCTGAAAGAGGTACAAGCTCATCATTGTATGTTTTCAAGGTCAGCTTCGCTTCCTTGAGACAGATCTGGCCACTTCTCCTGGTAAGTTGATTCCGCCATGAGCGATACATCAAGTGTCCACTTGCATGGCCTTTCATGTTAGCAGTGGTGTCACCCAGTACCCATCAGAATTTGAAGACACAGACATTAAATGTGAGAGTATTCCTTTTCAGCAGATTCATCCTCTTGTGGTTTCCCTGCAGATTCCACCTGATTAATGTTTTTCTTTTTGAATTTCCTGAAATAGCTTTTCTTAAACTCCACAGGTTTAGCTGGATTTAATTTCTCATTTTGCTTTTTGGTTTGGCATACGCGTTCAATATGAACCTTTTTTTCCACAGTTTCTCCAGTCTTTGTCTTTAAACAGGCATTCTGGTGCCAGATGACCACTCTTTCCACAGCGGTAACAAGCTTTCTTACCATCATGTTTCATTCTTTCACTGTACACTTTATGGACATGACTGGATGTGCTTACCTATTGTGCATCTTTTGCAACCATTTCCGTGGATACACCGATTTCCATTGCTCCCTCTAGAGTTAGATTACTTTCACAAAGGAGTCACTTTTGAATGGTCTCTATGCAATCCACACACAAACCTGTCTCTTATAGTGTCACTCAGTGTTGTGCTGAACTTAGTGTTCTGACAGACGCTTCAATACAGCAACAAACTGTGCGATTGATTCTCCCTCTAGCTGATTGCGTTTATGAAAGCAAATCTTTCAGCGATGATGAGGGGTTTCGGCGCGTAATGTTCCTGGAGCATTGTTACAATGTCTTTGAATGAGCTTTCACCTGGCTTATTAGGCTGTACCAGGCTATGCAGTAGATACTTTCAGTCTTACTGCCCATTACACTGAGAAAAGTTGGTCCTAGAACATCATCTTTTATCCCATTAGCTTTGACAAAATAATCTAACCACTCCGTATACGAGCTCCACTGCTCAATGGTTTCATCATACACATCATACATCATACACGGATTTGCCCCTCTAAACCCGCCATTTTTGGTCTATTTGTCAGTGTACTTTACCACTCACTCTTCTTTTGTAGGGATCTCTTTTTCCTCCTGTGCTTTTTGCGTCGTCTTGCGTGATGTGCAGCGGTCGTTTTCTTTTTCTGTTTGAGCTATTTCTTTAGCGCGATGAGCTTCGCACTGACGCTCATGGTTTTTTCTGTTAGCTTCCGATGCCGCTGTCAGCTGTATAGCATGCACTTTTACAAGTATCGCGGAGAGAGAAGAGAGTGTTTATCCTCGTCACCAATTTTGTAACATCGTTAAACGATGATCGTTCACTGCTTGAGTGATGACACCGACACAAGCACATGGCCTTTCTTTACTGAATCTATCTGTATACTATATAAAACACAGAGTTTTTCTGCGCATGTACCATACAACAGGGAACCAGTATGGTGTGTTGTAAGAACAAAACATGCAACTTTAGAACATTTCCTTTGATCTGTTGCAGTCTCCAGTTCAAATAGGCAAACAACTGTTTTGACACCATTGATATTTCGTCAATAAATAAAATGTGTGCGATTTTATCCAAGCTGTTTCCCGGGCCTTGGTATAGAGGCTTCAAGCTTGGGAGTTTCAGAAGACAGTGCAGTGTTTTACTAGAGATGTTAAAGGCTGCAGTACCTATGAATTCTGATAAAAGAACAGTTCGCTTGGAAATGTCAGTATGCTCTAGTCTAGTGTGCATGGAAGCCCTACTGTCAGGGTTGGTTGAAATAATGAGTGAGGACTCAGTGAGGTGCTGAGGAAATGGGCTTTTATTATACAAATTAAATAAAACAAGACAAACAAAAACGTCTCAGGTTACGTATGTAACCATGGTTCCCTGAGAGGGAACGAGACGCTGCGTCGAAACGCTAGGGGAACGCTCAATCGATAGACCCGTGTTTATGAACTGGGCCCCCTCAGGGGCCAAGCCCACAGTTTCCACAGTTCCGGGCGCGGGTGCAGTACTGACCCCCCGGCCTGTGAAAGAAGATCCCTCCTGACTGGGATTTCCCAGGGAAAGCCTCGGCCACGTCTGTACCATTGCGTCCAGCCCCAGTGGGGCTGGATGTGTGAGGGAAAAGAATGCTGGACAGTGTGTCGTCTCTCGAGACGCAAACAGATCCACCTGGGCTCGCCCAAAGCGGATCCACAGCTCCTCCACCACCTCGGGGTGGAGCCTCCATTCCCCCGGCACCACTCCCTGCCTCGACAGGGAGTCTGCCACTACATTCAGGACCCCCGGGATGTACATCGCCCTGAGCGAGAGTATCTTGCCTTGGGCCCATATCAGAATGTGATGCGTGAGCTTCCACAACCGACGTGATCTCAATCCCCCCTGGTGATTTATATACGAGACCACCGAAGTGTTGTCTGACCGAACTAACACATGGCGGCCCCGTAGGTCTGGGAGGAAGTGTTTGAGTGCTTGAAACACAGCCATCAGCTCCAGCTGGTTTATGTGCCAGGAGAGCTGATGGCCCCTCCACAGACCTTGGGCCGAGCGGCCACTCATGACCGCTCCCCAGCCAGTTAGGGAGGCATCCGTCGTTAGCATTACGCGACGACAAGGAGCCCCCAGAACTGGACCTTGGGAAAGGAACCAAGGATCTTTCCACTTCACCAAGGCACGTAGGCAGCGCCGCGTGACCTTGATTAGGCGAAAAGGGTTTCCCCTCGGGCAGAACCTCGTGGTCCTGAGCCACCACTGCAAGGGTCTCATGTACAGCAGGCCAAAAGGTATCACGTTGGACGCTGCTGCCATCAAACCCAACACTCTTTGAAAGTGTTTGACAGTGAGTGACTGGCCTAGCTTTATCTGGTTGACGGTATTCAGGATCGTTTTTACCCTGGGCGGAGATAGCCGAGCCGACATCGTTCTCGTGTCCCAAACTACCCACAGAAAAGTAATGCTCTGCTGTGGCGCCAACATACTTTTCTTTTCGTTCAACCTTAGCCCCAACACCTTCATGTGGGCGAGAACAGCATCTCGATGCTGAACCGCCAGTTGTTCCGACTGTGCTAACACTAGCCAATCGTCGATGTAATTTAGCACGCGGATGCCCTGGAGTCGCAGCGGAGCCAGAGCTGCATCCACGAACTTCGTGAAAGTGCGGGGCGATAAAGCTAGACCGAATGGCAGCACTCGATATTGGTACGCTTTTCCCCCAAAAGCGAACCTGAGGAACTGTCTGTGCTGCGGAAGGATGGAGATGTGGAAGTACGCATCTTTTAAATCTATCGTGACACACCAGTCCTCGGACCTGATGTGACACGATCTGTTTTATCGTGAGCATTTTGAATTTTAATCTTTTTACTGCTCTGTTTAGATGACGCAGATCTAAGATAGGCCTTAACCCCCCATCCTTCTTCGGGACTATGAAGTACCGGCTGTAAAACCCCGACTCTCTGCAGTGGGGAGGGACCCGTTCTATAGCCTCTTTTCGCAGAAGAGTCTGTACCTCTTGTTCCATTACCAGAGCCTGCTTGGGGCTTACTACCGTGGCAGTAACCCCGTTGAACACGGGCGGGTGTAACCCGAATTGAATTCTGTACCCTTTTTCTATTGTACGCAGGACCCATTCTGAGACATTCGGCAGAAGTTTCCACGCTGCCAGAAAATCTACTAAGGGAACCAGCCTCTCGAGGCTGGTCTCTGGATTTTCCTGTGTGGTCAGCCCGGTGTCCTGTAACGGATAACCGGCAGGTAGCAACCGAACTGACCGCCCAGGGGCCCTCCCGAGAGGGCGCGAACATCCCCAAGCCGCTACGTTTCCGGGCGGACATGGAGATATGCGTTCGCCGGGGACCGCCGCGCCCTGAAGCACCAATGGTGGCAGGGTTGGCAGACCGGCCCCCCAATGGCACCGGGAAAGAGCGGGCGCCTCGGCGAGCCGCACTTTCCCGGAGGGGACTGCCATCGGAAGCCCTGCGCTCTTGGCGTCAGGACTTCTTAGCCGAGGCCTTCCTAGCGATAAGGACGGTCCTCAGATCCTTGGTGGGCAGCTGCGGGGCTTGCAGCGACGATGCTGACTCGGGGGAGAGATAGCTCGCGAGCGTCTCTTCCACCCGCGGCATCGTTGCATAACCATGAGCCTTCAACCCGCTTATATTTGAGTATTGAGATGTGGACGGGTTAAAGACTCTGGCAGATGCTGGTTTAGCCCAGGACCTCGACACCTCGGTGTGGAGGTCCGGGAAAAATGGCAAGCCCCGCCTAGGAGGTTGAGTATATGAGGGCAGAAATCTTTCATCTAGCCTACTTGTGTGTTTTTGTGACTCATAACACTCGGCCGGCCAGTCTAAACTTAATCTGGCAACGGCACGAGTGACAACCTCCATTAGCTCCTCCTGTGCGTGTGCGTGTAATGGTGGAAGTAGTTCGTCAGTTTCATTTACACTAACAACATCCAGTTCCTCGGAACTGGAGTGCTGCAGCTGATCTTGTGCCTCAGCGCGAGCGGAAGAAACCGCAGAGCGTGCTTCCAACTCACGAGCTGAGGCTTGAGATCCAGTGGGTAAGGGCAGAGATAGGGCCGAGATAGGGGATCACCCATCTCTAACCCCACCACCAGATCTAACTGCGATCCCCAAGATGCGAGCCTTCGCTGTGCCTCGGCAACAGTGGGACCCGAGCCCTGAGGACCGCGAGCCAAAGCACTCTCCTCGAAGAGTGCCCGGCGTGATCTTAATGTACGCATTGGGAGACTCTCGCAATGCTCGCAGCCAACCCCCTCGAGAGCTGACTGGGCATGCTCGAGCCCCAAACACATAACGCACAGGTCGTGTGTATCCCCACCCGTGATGTAACGAGGGCAGGAAGGAACACAACGCCTGAACTGACTAGACATTCTCTTTTCTCTTTTGACACACACAATAAATGGATATACAATATCACACAGAGCGCTTTGTGAAGACACAGAAGCTAGTGACTGTTTGGTCCGGGCATGCTTTATAGCTTCCTGGTCGATGACGTCACCCGCCCGTGACGTATCGTCCCGCTATTGGACTGATTACACAAGTGCTTCATGACATGGCACGCAGAGGCGTCCCCTAGCGTTTCGACGCAGCTCGAAGTTCCCTCGAGATAGGGAACTAACCCAAGGGGTTGAAGACTTGACTTGCCTTGACTTGACACTTGGAGCAGGGAAGACAAAATGTACATTTGACAACGATCTAGCACAGGACTGCAAACACAAGAAGGCCCCATACAAAAAAACAGAGCTTTCCCAATCTAATCTTTTTTCCCCCTCGTTTGATCAATTCAAAACAATGTAGTATACATGTAGTATACACTGCTAACGCTGGGTCCGTGTGGACGAAACACTGAGACAGTACAAAATGTATATGTATACAGCTAATCGTGTTTCCATGTAGACGGGGCTTAAGGCGTATCGTATGCATATACATTTTGTACTGTATCAGTGTTTCGTCCACACGGATCCGGCGTTTTGGAAACATGAATCCAATATTTTCTGAAACTGGGTCCCAGAGTGGATAAATCTTAAAACAACATTCTTGCGCTTTCGTTTGTACAGCCAATCTGTATGTTTTGTGATGAAGAGTGATGTCATCACCCCACATGTCGATCATAGTCAGACACCGCTACATCTCATAAAAGCAACAGCAATAATGGCGGACTACATGCTTGTGTTCGTGCTGCAGAAGCTACAGAGCTTATTAGTTTTACTAAAGCAAAATCTTCTGCTCCTTTGATACTAAGGTGAGCATGGACATGGATTATGGACATTATGGATAATGGACAACAACATAAGCCACATGCTCTTAGGTCTACCACAGAGGAGAGGACAACCAGGAGAAGATTTTAGGTAAGACCTGGTAGAACCAGCTGTTGATGGGACAACTTTTTGAATGGTGTTGTTGTGGAAGATGAATGGAGGGAGAACTTTCGCATGTCCAAAGCATCTATATTCGCCCGAAGCAAAGAACTTAGTCCGTATCGAAGGGCAAACAACAAACATGAAGGCACCAATTGAGATAGTCAAAAAGGTTGAGTTAATGCTTTATTACTTGAGCGATGGGGGACGACTACGGAAGACTGCTAACGCTTTCGGCGTGTCGCGACAGATTGTGCCCGTTGTTGTCAGGCAAACATGCAAAGCGATTGCTATCCGCCTGTGTCCAAAATAGATCAAGGTGACTTTTAAGGAGTCGGCCGCTGATCTAGTTTTGGGCTTCCAATGCACTCATGGCATGCCGCAGTGTTTGGAAGCGGTCAACGGCACCCACATTGAGATCTAGCAGCCATTAACCAACTCAATGGACTATATTAATGAGTACAGGTGGTCTGTGATTATAAGTAGCCTACAGATTTATTGATGTTGTGATAAAGTGGCCTGGGAGTGTACACGACGCACAGATCTTTGCAAAAAAAAAAAGCTGAACTTGCACTTTAAGACTGGCAAGATCCCTGCTCTGAAAAAGCAGATGGTGGACAATGAGGATGCCATACCCATTTTTCTTCATGGTGACCCAGCCTACCCTCTGCTGCCTTACTTGATGAAGGGATATTCAAACGCCACCACCACACCCCAAGAACAGTACTTTGGGCTATGTTTGTGTAGGGCACGGATGGTGATTAAGTGTGCTAATGGTTACCTCAAAGCCAGATTTGCTGCACTGAAAAGGCCTATGGGCATCATCTTGCAGGAACTTCCCCATGTGATTTATGCCTGCTTTGCTCTCCACCATTTTTGTGAGGACAGTGAGGAGACCATGCCTGAACACTCTTGTGTTGGGAACAATACAAGGTGATAAAGACTTACAGCCTTCAACACAATGCAACAACAACCTCACAGACTGTAATGAGGGAGAGGGAAAGAGAGTGCTCACAAAATACCTCAATCCTTAAACAAAAGACTGGCCAACAAGACCAACTGGTGTTTTGTTTTAATATAAGTATTTAGTACATTCACATTCTCACACTGTGAATTGTATAATGCTGATCATTTTGTCATTTTGAAAGCGTTGTGTGAAAATAAACAAATGACTGCAACCAATTCGAGACTTTTTTTATTGGAAAATAAATTATATATATATATATATATATAAATAAACAGGTCAAAGAATTGTATACAACAGGTCAAAGATTTGTATGTCAACTTGTAAAGTGCAACTGCATCAAATTAAAGCACAGTGCAGTCACTCTGCCTCATCTTGCAGCAGTGCACGTCTGTATGAAAATGTGGTTTGCTGTTGTGGGGTGGCGGTGTAGATGTTGTTCAGGGGGGTATTATCCAGATTGATTTGCTGGTTGATTGGGCGGAGGTGTGTGCAGTAAGGCTGGTGTAGTGGGGTGTGGTGTTTTGTACGTGAATGATGGTGGGTGCAATTGGAATTGTCCACTGCTGCTTTGTGGGTGTCCAAAATGGCTTTGGAACAACAGTCCCCTCACGTAGAAAAAAACCCCTCCTGAATGGTGCTAGTTATTTTAGCAATGTTTTTATTGATCTGCAGCATGTTGTCAGATTTGTGTCTGGCAGAGTCCTCCATCAACTCCAACATCCTCCTCTTTATTTCCTACTTTGCTGGATCAGTCAAAACCTTCCTCTTTAGCCAGTCCCCTCTGTGGCCCTTTAACTTTGCCTTAAATAAAACAAATAATAAAGTAAATTGCATTATTATTAAGCAAAACAATTATGCACAAAGCAACACACCTACACAAAGAACATGCATCCGTCCTAACTATGCCCACATCAAACGCCTACCTGGAGCAAATCCCGGCTCTGATTTACAACCACTGGAGGAAGATAGTCGAGGGATTCACTGGAGTTTGGAGAATCGCCAGGCAGCTCCACTGTCGATGTAGACGACTTTTCCAGGTCACCGTTCTCAATGCCAGCATTGATGAACCGTAGCAGGCGATATTTATATTTTGTTTAATATAAAGTGCATTATAAATAAAATGTATTATTATTTTATTATTAAATAAAGATTCAAATGCAGCTATACAGAGCTACAAACACTGAGGCAGGCAGCAGCAGCAGGTAGACAGGAGCAATCGATCAGGAACAATCAATCAGCCAGCCATCAATCAGATATGTGATATGTATTGCTATTAGTGTGTAAAATCTAAATCTAGAATGATACCATTTATGTTTTTCACATTCTTTCTGGGAAAAGAAAGCGTTGCTACAACTTCTGAAAGTGACCAGCGCAGTAATAGCAAAAATTAATATCACAAATTTAAACATCGAAAACAAAAAATGTAATACAAATATTTAAAGGGGGGGTGAAACACTCAGTTTCAGTCAATCTCATGTCAATCTTGAGTACCTAGAGTGGTATTGCATCCTTCATATCTCCAAAAAGTCTTTAGTTTTATTTTATTTATAAAAGAAATACGGGCTGTACCGAGTCTTTCTGGGAAAAACCGAGTGCCTGGAGGCGTATCGTGTGGGCGGAGCTAAAGAATGATGAGCGCAAAGCGGTGACGTCCTCAAGCGTGGAGAAGCCCATCGATCTCAGCTAATAGATATATGATCCAGAATCATTCGGAGGCTGAAATAAATTGAACAGGAGAAACAGCAACAGCAGGACGTCCGTCTCTGTAGTATGTACTGTATTTAGTGACCTGTCAACATTTGTGTGTGTTTACTCGCAGTTTATGAAGACATGATTCGGTTTATGGACTATTGTATGCGACTAAACCTTAGCAGTAGCAAGCAAAACGGTTTTGCACGTCAGACTTGTGTAACGTTGTACATAGAACAACAATAGTCCGTTAGCGCATTTGAATGACGAAGCACGCGATAGTGTTGTTTACTGATGTTTACTCACGCGACGATAACCAACAGCACAGACATTTGAAGCAGTTTTACTCACCGGCTGCTTCCAAAGCAGGACCGAACCTTTATCGCTGGGACCGCTCCGTCAAAAACACACTTCTTTGGTATGATTTGGTGAAGTCCTGTGACAGCAGTGAACTTTGTGTAGGGCACGGATGGTGATTAAGTGTGCTAATGGTTACCTCAAAGCCAGATTTGCTGCACTGAAAAGGCCTATGGGCATCATCTTGCAGGAACTTCCCCATGTGATTTATGCCTGCTTTGCTCTCCACCATTTTTGTGAGGACAGTGAGGAGACCATGCCTGAACACTCTTGTGTTGGGAACAATACAAGGTGATAAAGACTTACAGCCTTCAACACAATGCAACAACAACCTCACAGACTGTAATGAGGGAGAGGGAAAGAGAGTGCTCACAAAATACCTCAATCCTTAAACAAAAGACTGGCCAACAAGACCAACTGGTGTTTTGTTTTAATATAAGTATTTAGTACATTCACATTCTCACACTGTGAATTGTATAATGCTGATCATTTTGTCATTTTGAAAGCGTTGTGTGAAAATAAACAAATGACTGCAACCAATTCGAGACTTTTTTTATTGGAAAATAAATTATATATATATATATATATATAAATAAACAGGTCAAAGAATTGTATACAACAGGTCAAAGATTTGTATGTCAACTTGTAAAGTGCAACTGCATCAAATTAAAGCACAGTGCAGTCACTCTGCCTCATCTTGCAGCAGTGCACGTCTGTATGAAAATGTGGTTTGCTGTTGTGGGGTGGCGGTGTAGATGTTGTTCAGGGGGGTATTATCCAGATTGATTTGCTGGTTGATTGGGCGGAGGTGTGTGCAGTAAGGCTGGTGTAGTGGGGTGTGGTGTTTTGTACGTGAATGATGGTGGGTGCAATTGGAATTGTCCACTGCTGCTTTGTGGGTGTCCAAAATGGCTTTGGAACAACAGTCCCCTCACGTAGAAAAAAACCCCTCCTGAATGGTGCTAGTTATTTTAGCAATGTTTTTATTGATCTGCAGCATGTTGTCAGATTTGTGTCTGGCAGAGTCCTCCATCAACTCCAACATCCTCCTCTTTATTTCCTACTTTGCTGGATCAGTCAAAACCTTCCTCTTTAGCCAGTCCCCTCTGTGGCCCTTTAACTTTGCCTTAAATAAAACAAATAATAAAGTAAATTGCATTATTATTAAGCAAAACAATTATGCACAAAGCAACACACCTACACAAAGAACATGCATCCGTCCTAACTATGCCCACATCAAACGCCTACCTGGAGCAAATCCCGGCTCTGATTTACAACCACTGGAGGAAGATAGTCGAGGGATTCACTGGAGTTTGGAGAATCGCCAGGCAGCTCCACTGTCGATGTAGACGACTTTTCCAGGTCACCGTTCTCAATGCCAGCATTGATGAACCGTAGCAGGCGATATTTATATTTTGTTTAATATAAAGTGCATTATAAATAAAATGTATTATTATTTTATTATTAAATAAAGATTCAAATGCAGCTATACAGAGCTACAAACACTGAGGCAGGCAGCAGCAGCAGGTAGACAGGAGCAATCGATCAGGAACAATCAATCAGCCAGCCATCAATCAGATATGTGATATGTATTGCTATTAGTGTGTAAAATCTAAATCTAGAATGATACCATTTATGTTTTTCACATTCTTTCTGGGAAAAGAAAGCGTTGCTACAACTTCTGAAAGTGACCAGCGCAGTAATAGCAAAAATTAATATCACAAATTTAAACATCGAAAACAAAAAATGTAATACAAATATTTAAAGGGGGGGTGAAACACTCAGTTTCAGTCAATCTCATGTCAATCTTGAGTACCTAGAGTGGTATTGCATCCTTCATATCTCCAAAAAGTCTTTAGTTTTATTTTATTTATAAAAGAAATACGGGCTGTACCGAGTCTTTCTGGGAAAAACCGAGTGCCTGGAGGCGTATCGTGTGGGCGGAGCTAAAGAATGATGAGCGCAAAGCGGTGACGTCCTCAAGCGTGGAGAAGCCCATCGATCTCAGCTAATAGATATATGATCCAGAATCATTCGGAGGCTGAAATAAATTGAACAGGAGAAACAGCAACAGCAGGACGTCCGTCTCTGTAGTATGTACTGTATTTAGTGACCTGTCAACATTTGTGTGTGTTTACTCGCAGTTTATGAAGACATGATTCGGTTTATGGACTATTGTATGCGACTAAACCTTAGCAGTAGCAAGCAAAACGGTTTTGCACGTCAGACTTGTGTAACGTTGTACATAGAACAACAATAGTCCGTTAGCGCATTTGAATGACGAAGCACGCGATAGTGTTGTTTACTGATGTTTACTCACGCGACGATAACCAACAGCACAGACATTTGAAGCAGTTTTACTCACCGGCTGCTTCCAAAGCAGGACCGAACCTTTATCGCTGGGACCGCTCCGTCAAAAACACACTTCTTTGGTATGATTTGGTGAAGTCCTGTGACAGCAGTGAACGGTGGAGATCCACTTTGTGACGCGACTGAAGCGATGTTGTGAAGCTTCCCGTCATTTCTGCGTTCAAATCGGTTCAAATCGGTTCAAATGCAGCGCTGCCTTCCAAGAATGCTGTTGCGCGACCATAGGGCGCATCAGAAGTGTTCACGGATGACTGGATCTGCATCTTGAAAGAGTGTTTATGGGCATGCATTTCCTCTCTCGCTCTAGTCAAGCGCGCGTGCACCCTACCAGGAGAGCCCATACAAGGACCTTCCGCTCTGTTCACGTCAAGCCGAGCCATACTCGAAAAAAACTTTCCGAAACCGGAAGGAGAATTTTTAACACAGAAATACTCCATCAAACGTCCAACATTAGTTTTTGAAACTTTGTCTATGTTTAGGATGGGAATCCAAGTCTTTAACAGTGTAAAAAGCTCAGTATGCATGAAACAGCATTTCACCCCCCCTTTAAATACCAAAACCTCTTCTTGACTTTGTAATTTAAAGTTATATGACCCTAAAACTTTACATCAAGAACATCCAGGTAAACCTGAAGAAGCTAGGGGTGGATGATTATTTTATTTTTATTTTATCTTTGTTATTAAAAACATGAACTAAAAACAGTAGTCTTCACCTGAATTAAAGATACACTGGTACATAATAAAGCTACAAAGGTCATTCAGTCGAGAGCAGTGATCTTTTGTTCTCCTGTTTGAAAGACAGCGGCTGGTTTACTATTAGCAGGCTGTCACTTTAAGATCCTATTGACACCAACTGATAAACTTCGCATAACCAACTGTTTTTACCTTTTACATGAATACTCGTCAAGACAGCCAATTTGACAATTGTGTGTATTTGATAGTTGACAAGACACAAAACAACTGAAGGGATCACACTTTTAGAGCGGTGACTTGTCCGCATGTTTCGGTGTGTGTCAGACAGCAAGGAGTTGTTTTTCACAAGTTATTGCCTTTTATCTTTTTTTACCGTCAAGCAAGTCACATAAGTAACAGTCGTGTGTCCAGTTTATTCCCTGTTATGCGTCGACCTAAAACGTACACTTTTCACAATGAAGTAGCATATAAAAAGCTTTCAGATATTGCGCCGTTGCGATATCTCGATAAATTGCGCAGCCCTAACCCCCGGCACTGATGTTCTCCGTGAGCATTGCTCTAAGCTCAGGGCGGCTGTGAGGACGTTTTGCTAATCGAAATATCCCACTGACCTTAGTTTATATCAGTCACTCCGTTCTCGCTTCTCTGCAAAGGCCTTTACTGCTAAAACTGCTTAAGAAACAGTCTAAAATACAGCACTTTTAGAAAACTACTAATTATTTATATTATATATATTTTATTGCTAAGATTAAGCTCTGACACTGGCAAGAGCAGCTTCCAAATCATCAGTACTCAAAAGATCTGTCTGCTGTTTTTGACAGTTAACCACCAGATCGTCCTCATGTCACCCAGCATCTCGGGAACTGCACTCCATTGATTCAAGTCTTACCTCTTAGGTAAAGGTAGATCCTTCAGTGTTGTCATGGAGAGGTGAGGTTTAGAAGTCGCAGCATCTAGCGACTGGGATGCCTCAGGGCTATGCTTGGACCACTTATCTTCTCCATCTTTATGTCATTACTAGTATCTTTCATTCCAAAATATGTATTTTCCCATCACTGCTATGCTGATGACACACAACTGTACCTCTCATTCAAACCAGATGATCCGATGGTAGTGGCTTGCATCTCAGCCTGCCTGACAGACATTTTATGCCTGACAGACATATTCACTTGCTGCCTAATATATCACTCCCACTAACAGGTGCTGTGATGAAAAAATATTTCAGAGAGAAACAAAACACCAAATATAAAAAGAAATGACTTTGGTACAAAAACAGTTGTATTTATTGAAATCGCTAACAAACACATCAACATGGTCTTCAGGTAAACCTACAAAATACATTAGTGGGATCTACACATAGCTGCGGCTGAGGTAAATTTACGGGCGTTGTGTAAAACAGCCCATTATACTCAAGCAAGGAGAGACAGAAATGCTATAAGAGCTTTGCGAGGTGGGCTCGGCCAGTATCCCAGCATGCCCCACTGAAGTGCTTTAATCAGCAGTACAAAGACAGTCCATCTGTCAACAGATTGAAGAATTCAGAGTTGCAGGAGATTCAACACAGACCCACACAATAGTATTTATAAAATTATCATTCTGAAAATAATCATACAGGTGTGTGTATGATTACATAACATGAAGGTGTAAATGATAGAATTAACATTTTCTGATTAATTCTTTTAAGTGTGTTAGCAAAAGATTCTGACTATTAACAATTATAATTTTCTAGCCAGTTATAATACAAATATTGGAAACTAAAACTTGACAAATGTTTAAAAAAAGAAAAGAAAACTTAAAATTACTAAAAACTGATTTAAAAAAAAAAAAAACAAAAAAAACAATTAAAATACCACTGGCCAGGACTGGAAATGGACAACTGAGATTTTTTTTTTTAAGACAAAAGATAAACTGTATTTACCAGTGATCCACATCGGCGTCATCAAACTGTCCAGCAATTGCACTCGCGTCGACTTCCATTCCATCTGAACGTAGAAGAAAATAAAATAAAAATAAATTACATTACACGCATCCTGCACTGCTCCGCTGGGCTTTACTCATTACAGAGCCATTAGCTTTCAGGAAATCCTGCTCATTACAGACACACCCCCATCAGCTAAACGGCCACATCAGGCTCCAAGAATGCTTGAATTCACACAATACTGACTTGACTGAAATAAAAATCATATGTACACACCAAGACAAGATTCACTGAATAAAACATTCATCGGTTTACACATGTAAAACATTCTAAATGTGACACTCTTAGCAACATGTGAGGTATAAAGTTGCATGACTTTTCTGTTACTGCCATCTTGTGGCTGCTCATGTGCATTATGATTTTTTTTTTTTTTAAAGTCATAACGTCAAAAATTAAACTCTGGGATGTCATTCAGAGAAGCTTTTTGACAATTATTTACCTAACTATTTTGATGCCCAAGTTATCATATTTACAATTTGTATTTGTTTATTATATATATCATACATATACACACATACATATACATACACACACACACACACACACACACACACATATTTCATACATATACACACATAAATATACATATGTATATATTTGGGACCACTTTACAAAAAGGTTTCACCTGATACAATTAACTAGTTAATTGCATTAAAAGGTGCAGTAAGCAATTTCTGAGAAACTGTTGATATTTGAAAACTACCCAAACAAACACGGTCCTCCATTGCTCCACCCCCAAAATTTACAAATACGCACACCAGCTCCAGAAGACCAATGACACTCACAACTGTCCTCTTACTACAATTACAACACACAAGACGATATTTTGAAAAATGCATGTAACCAAGCAGATAGAGGAACTTTTGAATACTATAGTAGAGGAAAAATACTAACTACTTGGTTACAAACATTCTTCAAAATATCTTGTGTTCAGCAGAAGAAAGAAACTCATACAGGTTTGGAACAACTTGTGGGTAAGTAAATGAGTAAATTTCATTTTTAGGTGAACCATCCCTTTAATGCAATTGTATTATTAACTTACATAATCATATATTAATCAATTCTGTAACAAAAACAAACAAACAAACAAACAAACAAACAAACATGTAAACTTATGTATCAACAAATGAGCCCTTTTGTAAAGTGTTACCTATATTTTGATAATATACAGACCTTGGTCAGGCTAGTGCCATATTTAGTATGACAGAAATAAAAATGAGACTGTGATTGATAGAGTTACAGTGTGTGTTAAATGGAACATTCTGTTGACACTCAACTCTACTTCTCATTTCAACCAGATGATCCTACAGTCAGTGTTCGTATCGCTGCCTGCCTGACAGACATTTCTGGCTGGATGAAAGAGCATCACCTTCAACTCAATCTCGCAAAGACAATTACTTGTCTCAACCAACCCAGCACTTCAGCAGAATTTCTCCATTTAGCTCGGTTCATCAACCATAGCTCTGTCCAGGACAGCCAGGAACCTTAGAGTTGTGATTGAAGACCAGTCAAACTTCACTGACCACATTACTGCAACAGCCCGGTTCTGCAGATTTGCCTTATACAACATTAGAAAGATTAGACCCTTCAGAATAGGCCGCACAACTCCTGGTCCAAGCTCTTGTTCTCTCCAGACTGGACTATTGTAATGCTCTTCTAGCTTGATCAAACCCTTGCAACTGATCCAGAAGAGAGTTGTCTTTAACAAGCCGAAGAGAGCACACGTCACACCTCTCTTCATCAGTTTGCACTGGCTGCCAATGGCTGCTCGCATCAAATTCAAGGCACTAGTGCGCGCCCACAAGCAACCACCGGCTCTGCACCAATATACCTACTCGCTTGTTCAGATATTACAAACCCTCCAGAAGCTTGCATTCTGCAAATTAACGGCGCCTCGTAGTTCCATCCTAAAGAGGCATGAAAGCTCTCTCACGGACCTTTTCCTGGACCATTTCCACCTGGTGGAATGACCTGCCTATCTTAATTCGTGTAGCCATTTTCAAAAAACATCTTAAGACACATCTTTTCCAACTGCAACTGACCAATAAATTATGTTTTTATTAAACAAGGTTCAGGAGGAGCTCGTTCAGATAATTGACACAGGTGGAGAGTACTCCGCTAATCAACAAAAGAGGTGTATATATACAGTTGTCTTACCTCCATTTTGTTGACACTTTATCAGCATCCCTCCACCACCCCTTCTCCACATTTTGCTCTGTTTAGTTCCAAATCACTATTTACATATGGGGACTCTGGGTTCGGGCCGAAGTCCGAGCTCGAAGCCCTCCCCCCGGACAGCACGCCAAATATGCATTTAAATATACTCTCTATAAATTATATGCAAGTGTGAACTCGTGAAAGACTAGCACTTAACTATCCAATTAAATGTTCTGTTTGCTTGTTTGGGTAAAATAAATATATAAATTGTTTGTTCTGTGCTTGATTAACTGAGACTTCTTACAGCACTTGCAGGTTGTTCCCCTTGTTTGTTTCGTTGCTTCTATTGCTCTCCCCTTTTTGTAAGTTACTTTGGATAAAAGCGTCTGCTAAATGATTAAATGTAAAAAAAAAATGTTGTTTAATGACACAGATTGTGCAGTGATGCAACTCCATAACACGGTTTTAAAAGTTGTGAGATGTGTAAAATGTGATCTAGGAGCTTTATACAGTGCATGCAATTGTAAAGACTAAGACTATTCCTCAAAGCTTAAGTTTCATCTGCATTAATCAATATGCAATCTTTTGTAAACTACTGTACATCACTACTGTAATAACTCATAGGCACAGTGAGTTTTAAAACACAGACCTTCAAATGCAGCAGACGGCTCATCGGTTCTGACTCCGGCCATGTGGTACTGCTGTGCGACTGACTGGGCCAGCATCCCCTCCAGTCTGTCCAGTGTGGCCTGACCCTCTGACGTCAGGTGGGACAAGCCCTCCTCATAGGTGTAAAACGTGGGAATATCTCCATGACCCTGCTCTTGCTCTAAAGAGAAAAGTGTATGAGAGGAACAATACAAAACGCTTTAAAAAAGACACCAAACATCAGTCTCAGATCATTGTCTTTTTTCAGTATCCATTTGAAAGTTGAGACACTAGATCAGTGGTTCTCAGCCAGGGGGCTCCAGCAAACTTCAATAGAGATCTTTAAAATTATTTAAAATAAACAAAATCAGCTAACAAAAATATATGAATGCATTTTTTTAAGTCTTGGCTTTAATTCCAGGAAAATATTTGCCTATATGGGAGGCCTTTGACTATTGTCTTGGACGACAAAAAGAGAACCATGACACTAGATGCATTGTGTGTCCAAATGACACTCACCCGCTTCCTCTACGTCATACTCCTCTCCCTCATAATCATCATCATCTGTGTCAGCGTCCTCAGGGTCTGGGTGCAGGGCCTGACAGTCACACATGGCGGAGAACATGGGCTCCACTGCGCACACACAAACACACGCTGTTACTCTTGGTACAGGAGTTGTTTAACCTGAACACTTCCACGTTCGTTCCGAACACTCACATGCAGCTTTATCACTGGGCACAAAACGAATCTCTGTGATGGTTCCTGAATCTTCGCTGTCGCTGTCACTCTCCTCATCATCCTCTCCTACATCATCAGGAGCTTTATCCTGCTGCTCTGCATTGTTTTCATCTAAAAGACACAATGAAGATTGGTAAAAATTTCTCTACCCACTCTCAAAGTAAATGTCTATACCAGTGCATCCCTATTTTGGGTGCCATTTGGAAGATGATGTCTCACCGTCCAGTTTTGCATTGACCATCACATACAGGTGCTCTTCTGGAAAGGCGCTAAGATCTCGTGAGATTGCGTGCAGACTGATGGAAGGGTATTCAAGACAGAAACCCATTCCTGAACCATCAAACCAGGACAGATGCCTGTAAAGAGAATAGCTGCATTAGTAAGCATACGTCCCAAAAAAGTGTACTATGGTAAAGATAGACAGACAGATAAATAGAATTACTGTACCATTGTTATACCACAGTACTTTTAGTAAGGTATCTACTACCCTTGTTTGTTCTTAGAGTTTATGCATAAATAAATGTGTCCACAGGTGTCACCTGATGTAGAACACACATGCCACGTGAACACAACACTGATGCTTTAGTTAAAACGTGAACAGACACTCACGCCTCAGCCACAAACAGAGTTCCAGATCCCAGTCTTTTCCCGTCCAGAACCGCAGTTGTTTCGGCCTGCTGGAGCCGCACGCCCTCGCTGGGTGGAGGTAAACTCTTCAACACAACCATTCTGATTAATTAAATCACCGTGAAGCTACTGAATGCACTAACACTGATGCTCTGGTGAGACAATACACAGTCACAAAGCGCTGCAAAAACAACAGTAACTCTCATCCAAGCGCTTTAAAGCTTTCTCCTTTAACTGCGTTCATGTACAATTAAAATGCGAACGGTTTGCGTGGCGAGAAACTTTCAAATGGGTTTTATAGTTCAAAGATTCGCTGTCATGCGTCACTTCTGTAGTACTCACTCATTGGGCGACGACTGTCACTAATAACTGTTTCCTGTGGGACACACACGGGTCATTCCTGCAGGGGGCGCTCAGTGGCCCACAACGACGGATTGTCCATTGAGTCGCATTCACGTTTGAATACGTGTTTTGTCTTATTGGAGATGTTTGTGCAGTAATACGTATAACTATATTAATTACAAAGATGACTATACATTAAACAGACACATATTCCCAAGCGCGATCTCTGCAACATTATGCAATAAAATACATAAGTCTGTAATCATGACAGATTGTGATTGGTCCAATCAGCAAACGCAAAGAAAAGTAACAGTTAACATGTGATATTACTGTTCGTTTGCTGCGTCAGAAGCGGTATGAAACAGTTTACACTTGAAAGCTAAACTGCTCTTTAATGTATTTAATAAAATAACAAATAACAAACACCTGAAAGCTAACACAGAAACGTTAATACTAGGCATTAAAAGGTGGCGTCTGGGCCGCTAAGTACCGCCCCTCTTATTTCACATTTTGGTTTAATCCATTCTACCCGTTTTTTTTCCATCCGCGCTACACGCGCCGCTTTATGACGCAAGAAAAGAGCCCGCGCGTTCCATACCATAAGTAAAGCCACAGCGCCTATTCAGGATCGGAGGAGATACAGTACAACAACCACAAACCGTAATAATGATTTGTGTTTTTGAACCATGCTATAGTAAATATACTACAGTAAAGTGTAGTGTATTATAGTATTTACTACACTTTGTTAATTTAATTTAGTTAATTATATTACTGTATTTAATTAAAAAAAAAACTATTAAACTACAGTAGCAAATTGTTAAACCTGTTGTAGGCCTACTACAATTTACTGTAGTATTTTTACAACATTATGGTTCAAAAAAACTATTGTATTTACTAGAGTCATTTTACTATAATATACTTTTTTCTTTTTACTTTTTTTTTCCATAACACCCACGGCTAAATGTTTTACATACAAACATAAATACTTTCCCTTATACAGTACATGCCTAAGCAAAATATTAATGTTGAAAATGAAATGTTAATTTTTAACCAACTAGCTCTAAAAGTAAATGCTAAGTATCTATTGCAGTTTGTTAAAAAGCACAAATTTAGAGCCAGGGACATTAACAGCAACATTAAGTTTATTTTTTTTTTGTGAATATTTTTTTTTTGTTTGTTGTTGAAATATGTAGACGTACATCTGGAAAGTAAGAGTAAAATAAACTGAGAAGAAAACACGAATTCCAGTAGTACAAGGCTCAAAAACACATTCTTTAACTGAAAGCAAAGACCATAATTATTCTAGTGCCTGTGTTCTTTTTTTATCTTTTTAAATATTGGATTTGTTTTGTAATGGGGTGGATTTGTGTTGGAATTACTTCCATAGTGTTCTAATTCAAACAACCTTCCAGCATAAAAGACACCCGCTTAGAGTGAAATAATTCTAAAAAAAACAACTCTGTGGAAAGAGTGATCCATACTGCCATGTTGAGCAGATAAGTTTAACCATGCGGTACCAAACGGCACCATCACTGGTGCTTGATAGACAAGTGCATTCAGTAGACACATGAAGCTCAGACAGGGACTTAAATGTGACTGAATGTCTCAGTAAACATTCTAAAATTTCAGCAACACCTTTCAAAGTGCAGAAAAGTCATCATTTGAAAAATAATTAAATAATATTGTTTTTAACATTACATACAATGTTATTTTAGTAAAGAGAGTATATTAGTCTTTTAAATTAAAAAGATTTGCATCTAAATGACGGATCTTTAATATTAAGATCATCACCCAATGTGTTTCGTCCTTTTTTGCTGGTCTACTAACTAGTTTAAGTTAAGGCTTATTCACCCAAAAGTTAAAATTCTGCCATCATTTCTCAACCGGAGGTTCGCGCTACTCCTCTCCATACAACGAAAGGGAAAATCTATTCATTTGAAATGACATAAGGGCGAGTATATGATGTCAGGATTAACGTTTTTGGGCGAACTATCCCTTTAAGCCTTTAATTGGATGAATGCATTTAGGCAAGGTTCGGCATCAAACGTTAATGTACAACGTCTCATGTACAACAAAGAAGAAAACATTAATACAGAGAACGTAAACCTCTAAAACTCAAGTCTAAAATGCACGGAACACATAAACTTCAAATGCACGCCATCCAGTGTCTCTGGAGGACGTCAGAAGCTGCTTTATACAAACAAAACTGAACTGGCCGCTAATGACAAAGTGCTTTACTCTGAGGAATGGTTACTGTGGTATTAAGGAGACCCTGTTCTAACCTGGGAAGGATGATGCATGCGGCTGTACGGAGTGGATTTAACATCTGAACGGACACTACTGCATTCCTCTGTATGCTTCATTTTTGGTCCACTACACCCAAAAACTACGGTTGCTGATGAGGGACATTCCCGTGACAGGTGGCTCTTAGTCGAAGGCGATGAGAAAATAAATGCATTTGACCTACAGAGCACATCATGACAACTGTTCACTGTCGAAAACAAAGTTAACAAGGTCCGTGACGCCAGTGAACTCTTCCTCGTCCTCATCGTCATCGTCATCCTGAGCTGCGGTCCTCAGCGGGACCAAGCCGTTGTACCGGCCGGGACCTCGGGCCCCCGCAGTTTTTCTGGCCGTGTGCTTCCACCTGACGTTTCTGTGTGTGTTCTCCTCTTCCTCCTCCTCGTCTTCATCTGTTTCTATGCGGTGTGACCTTTTGCGGTGGGGCTGTTCATCATCCTCAGAGTCCTCTGTGTCTCCCCTGTCCTCCTCTTCGTCTTCACTGGAGCTTTTCTGCTGTGTCCTTTTTATTAGTTTGTGCCTGGGTTTGGAGTCTTCCCTAGCCGGCTCGCACTTCTGTCCTCTTTCTGATCTCTTAAGGGATTCCTTTGGCTCAAAGTCTTTTGAAAGAGTGGATTCTAGAAATATAGGATGAGACACAAACAAGTTACATTTCTAGTTGCAAAACAATATAGCTAACAGTAAGCTATATCTTATTTATATTTAGTGTGATGATGTGACAAAATTGTGCGATTCACAGATGTAAATCGCAAACAGAGGGTCCTTAGAGATGCATTGTTTCGTTTTCGTTTTATCTTTTACAAAAAAAAAAAATTATGCTGAATATTTGCACCAGATATAGACCACTATGGGAAACAAAAATGAAAAAACACACCAGACATATATTAAATATAATATATATTTACTATATACAGTATATACACATAAATATAATATATATTTACTAGGCTACCCTCTAGTGGTCTCTAGTCATTTTAGAACAATTTTTTTTATTTTTATACAATTGTATTTTTTTTAAATAGTTTTTTGTGTTAATTTTTTATCTTGAAAAAGTGACATAGGAAGTGAATGGGAACTATGAATATACAAAGCAATTATTATCAGCTAGGTTATACACAGCCCTATACATTTTATTTTATTTATAAATAAATGGTGCATCATTTAGAGATTAATATTATCTAGTACCATGAAATGGTACCCTCTAGTACCCTCAAAATACTAAATATTAAAGAACAAATATTATAGAACAAATATATAATACATTCATATGTTACCCTTATTGACCTGGATGTGTTTTGACAACAAAGGATCACAAGTTTGACTCCTAAGTGAGGAATATGAGAGAGATGACATTAACATACACTATTGCTAAACGTTATGGGACGCCTGCTTTTACATGCACATTAATTTTAATGTAATCCACTTCTTATTCTTTAGGGTTTAATATGGAGTTGGCCCACCGTTTGCAGCTATAACAACAACTTGGAAGGTTTTTTGTTGTTGTTACATTTGTGAGGTCAGACACTAATTTTGAACGAGAAGGCCTGGCTCACAGTCTCTGCTCTAATTCACCCCAAAGGTATTCTATCAGGTTGAGGTCAGAACTCTGTGCAGCCCGGTCAAGTTCCTCCACACCAAACTCGCTCATCCATGTCTTTATGGACCTTGCTTTGTGCACTGGTGTGCAATCATGTTGGAACAGGAAGGGGCCATCCCCAAACTGTTCCCATAAAATTGGGAGCATGAAATTGTCCAAAATGAGTTCCTTTCACTGGTACTAATGGGCAAAGCCCAACCACTGAAAAACAACCCCACTTCATAACCCCCTTCCACCAAACTTTACACGAGACAATACAGTCAAGGCAAGTATTGTCCTCCTGGCGACCGCCAAACCCAGTCTCGTCCATCGGTTTGCCAGACAGAGAAGTGTAATTTGTCACTCCAGAAAATACGTCCCCATTGCTCTAGAGTCCAGTGACAGCATGCTTTACACCACTGATTCTGACACTTTGCATTGCTCTTGGTGATGTAAGGCATGGATGCCTAGCTGCTCTGCCACAAAAACTCTACTCTCTACACACTGTTCTTGAGCTAATCTGAAGGCAACACAAAGTTTGGAGGTCTGTAGCTATTGACTCTGCAGAAAGTTGGCAATTTCTGCGTACTATGCACCTCAACATGCGCTGACCCCCCTCTGTGATTTTACGTGGCATGCCACTTTGTGGCAGAGTTACTGTTGATCCCAATTGCTTCCACTTTGTTATAATACCACCAACACTGACCGCTGAATATTTAGTAGTGAGGAAATTTCACAAATGGACTTATTGCACAGGTGGCAAACTATCTTGGTACCATGCTTGAATTCACTGAGCTCCTTAGAGCGACCCATTCTTTCACAAATGTTTGTAGAAGCGTCTGCATGCCTATGTTCTTGATTTTCTACACCTGTGGCCATGGAAGTGATTGGAACGCCTGAATTCAATTATTTAGAGGGGTGTCTTAATACTTTTGGCAATATAATGTATATTGGCACTTGTGAAAATAGTATGGTGCTTACCTTCACTGTTGGAGCTGGACAGTCGTCGACGGTGAGGAAGAGAAGGGTGTTTCTGATCTGGTGCCTTCCGTGATCCCTCAGACTCTGACGTCTCATAGTAGTTGACCTGAGAGTTCTGACTCCGTCGCGGACGCCTTCTATTGACGTCCACGTCGCTGTCACTGAACTCGTTAGAGCCTTCTGTTTCTGCCAAATGAAGACATAAGGGAAAAACTGTAAAATATATCATTCAACAGGACTGTCTAGCAAAACCTAGCGAACTACCTACCTAGACAGCTTACTTCCAAAAAGTACACAAACGGAAATATAAGACTTTACTCAGACTTGCTGTTTGTTTCAAATGTGCAGACCATTTAAAAATGAGGGTAATTTAGGTTAATGAAGGATTCTGCCAGTAGCTGTACATGTGAAGCTTTGAAACAGCTTAAAATTGAGTAAATATGTACTTTTAAGTAGACTGGATACTCATACAGACCCATTTCCTCTTCCTCCTCCTCTTCCTCAGAGTCTAACAGGTCCTCCTCTGAGGAGCCTCTTCGTCGAGCGGGAGGTCTACGTTTGCTTCTCCTGCTTCTCTGGGTGAGTGCGGTTCTTCCTGTTCTTCTGGAGGATGGCCGTTTCTCAGCACCACTGTCACCACTGCACCATTCACTCCCCACTTCACCATCAGACGCACCATCTCCGGAAACCACAAAATCCTCCTCCTCCAGGCTAGCATTATAGAAACATATATATTAATGCTGTCCCAATATTATGTGGAAATCTATATAGCATGAACATCTATATAAATGCTGATGCTTTTGAATTTCTGAAGAAGAAGAAGAAGAAGAGAGCATCCCGGTTTCCCAAAAAAAAAATTAAGCAGCACAAGAGTTTCAACATTGATATTGCTAAGAAATGCTTCTTAAGCAGTAAATCAGCATATTAGCATGTTTTCTGAAGGATCATGTGACACTGAAGACTGGAGTAATGATGCTGTAAAACCACAGGAATATTACAAAATTAATTATTTTTTAAATTGTATTAATATTTCACAATATCAAAGTTTTACTGCATTTTTGTGAGATTCACCCATAGATCATTGTTTATTTCGGAACTAGATCCATTATATTTAGAAGAATTGGTATAAGAATATTCCACCTGATTTGAACCCCAAATCTATTTTACACACACACACCTGTCACTAAGCTGAAACTCGTCCTCGCTCTCCTCCTCATCCACCGTACTGTCACTATCCAGGTCATTGAGTCTCCGGCGCTTTTTCTTACGTGGCGCGAGAGGTTTCGCAAGCCGTCGACTCTCTCGGCTCACTGTGTTCCGCTGCTGACTCGGGACAGTCGCCACGGGTTTAGCGCGACCAGCACCTGCAGGACACACCAGCAGTGAATTCAATATGCAGACCAGTGTTGGGTGTAACTAGTTACTAAGTAATTAGTTACTGTAATTTAATTACTTTTCCCTTGAAAAAGTAAAGTAAGGGATTACTCTTATTTTTTCTGTAATTTAATTACAGTTACTTCTGATGTAATTGAACTAAATACTATATATAATTATACATAATTCTATAGTGGACTTAACATCAACATTTAAAGTCTAACTTTAAAATCCATGTTTTTATGCATCCTTCTCACATTTCTAATACTTTGGTCAGTTAATAAGAGTAATTTTTTTGTAGTTTTATATTATGTATTTGAATGAATTAAGAGCCGTTTCATGTCTAACCTTGAATTGAATTTAATTAGTAATAAGTAATTAAATACTTTTTGCAGAGAGTAATTTGTTCAGTAATCTAATTACACTATTGAAGATGTAATTAGTAACTAGCAATAAATTACTTTTTTAGAGTAACTTACCCAACACTGATGCAGACACACATATTATAAACCATGACACAATATTTAATTTGACCAACCTCCGCCATCTGACTCTTGAAGGTCTTCCTCTATTGCTTCATCAATTGCTTCATCAAAATCATCAAATCTGTTGGTTAGTAATAAGAAAATCAAGAATTAGTCAGACTTGTATCTTCTCTATTTCTACAAGAAATATGGTAACACTTTACAATGTCTCATTAGTTAATACATTAACTAAAATGAATTAACAATAAGCAATAAAACAATTTTTTACATTTCTTAAAGTTAGAGAATAATAATAATACAACTATTCATTGTTCATGTTAGCTCAGGTCCATTAAATAATATAAATAGATACAACTTTTTATTTTAGTAATGTATTAGTAAATGTTAAAATTAACATCCAAGTGTTCCTTCCTATTATGCTTTTTTCCATGTTAAACTTTCTTTAGTCTGTAATGTTGCTGTTTGAGCTTAAAGGTCTGCAAAGTTACAAAGCAGTCACTCAAAGGGAGTTATACTCTATATCAGTGCACACTGTTTCTCAACTCCCTGAAATGCAAACGCCTTGATTATAAACTTCCAGGAATGTACATGTCACAATATTCCTCATTTAAATAATTCCCACTCAACACATACATCACAAGCAGCAGCCATATCACCCTGTAGCCCAAGACTGGTTTCCCACTGAAGCTACGCAGGGCTGAGCCTGGTCAGTACCTGGATGGGAGACCAACTGGGAAAACCAGGTAGCTGCTGGTAGAGGTGTTAGTGAGGCCAGCAGGGGGTGCTCACCCTGTAGTCTGTGTGGGGCCTAACACCCCAGTATAGTGATGGGGCCCTATACTGTCAAAGAGCACCGTCTTTCGAATGAGACGTTAAACCGAGGTCCTGACTCTCTGTGGTCATTAAAAATCCCAGGATGTCTTTCGGAAAAAGAGTAGGTGTGTAACCCCGGCATCCTGGCCAAATTTGCCCATTGGCTTCTGTCCATCATGGCCTCCTAATAATCCACATATCCTGATTGGCTTCATCACTCGGTCTCCTCTCCACCATAAGCTGGTGTGTGGTGAGCGTTCTGGCGCAATATGGCTGCCGTCGCATTATCCAGGTGGATGCTGCACATTGGTGGTGGTTGAGGAGATTCCCCCCTTCTATGTAAAGCGCTTTGAGTGCCTTGAAAAGCGCTATATAAATCGAACGCATTATTTTTATTATTATTATTATTACATACATACATACACAAAATAAAGAGTGTGAGACCTTGTGTTGAGTTAGTAATGTGCTGAAACTCGCATTTGGCAAGGGGCGTGACATTTCCCAAACACACTCGAAGCAGTTGATCAATCAACACACTAATCCAGTTGAACAATTAGAGCACACTGCACTTTTCTGAAGGAGTGACTTCATAGGAGACATGAACTAAACAGAGCGTTAACAAAGTCCCTTTAAAGGGGGTGGGGGTGGGGGGGGGGTGAAATGCTGTTTTATGCATACTGAGCTTTTTACACTGTTAAAGACTTGGATTCCCATCCTAAACATGGACAAAGTTTCAAACACTAAGTTGGACGTTTGATAGAGTATTTCTGTGTCAAAAATACTCCTTCTGGTTTCTCACAAGTTTTGGAAAGTTTGTTTCGAGTATGGGTCGGCTTGACATCGACAGAGCAGAAGGTCCTTGTATGGGCCGTACGGGCTCTTCTCCCGGATGGGTGCACGCGCGTGACTAGAGCGAAAGAGCAAACGCACGCCCATAAACACTCTCTCAGGCGCAGATCCATTCAACACTTATGTCGCGCCGCGCTCCACTTTATTCCTATGGGTGACATCAAAAGACTTTAACGCGCCCGCACAGCATTCCGGGAAGGCAGCGCTGGATTTGAACCGATTTGAACGCAGAAATGACGAGAAGCGTCACATCACGCTTCAGTCGCATCGCAAAAGTGGATCTCCACGGTCACTGCTGTCTTAGGACTTCACCAAATCAACAAGAAGTGTGTTTTTGACGGAGCGGTCCCAGCGATAAAGCTTCATGGTCGTGCTTTGGAAGCAGGCGGTGAGTAAAACTGCTTCAAATGTCCATGTTGTTGGCTATCGTTGCGTGAGTAAACATCAGTAAACGACACGATTGCGTATAACGTTAGTTAATTTATCAATGGAGCATGCGATGTATGGTGTGTGTTTAAATACATTTGTTTAGCTGACTTATATGTCATGTTTTATTTGTTTATTGTAAAACCACTCAAACATAAACCTAGGCTATAGGGGAGGTTCTCGCATGCTTCTTCATTCAAATGCACAAACGTTACTCCATTGTTTTTTTTTACACTATCTGACATGCAAAACCGTTTTGCTTGCTACTGCTAAGGTTTAGTTACATACAATAGTCCATAAACCAAATCATGTCATCATATACCACGAGTAAACAAACGCAAATGTTGACAAGCCACTAAATACAGTATATACCACAGATACGGATGTCCTGCTGCTTCTGTTTCTCCTGTTCAATCGATTTCATCCTCCGGATCCTATTCTGGATCATATATGTACAGGTCCTTCTCAAAAAATTAGCATATTGTGATAAAGTTCATTATTTTCCATAATGTAATGATAAAAATGTAAGTTTCATATATTTTAGATTCATTGCACTCCAACTGAAATATTTCAGGTATTTTATAGTTTTAATACTGATGATCTCAAAAAATTAGCATATCATGAAAAGGTGCTCAAAACGAGCTATTAACCTAATCATCTGAATCAACGAATTAACTCTAAACACCTGCAAAAGATTCCTGAGGTTTTTAAAAACTCCCAGCCTTAGTATATTACTCAAAACCGCAATCATGGGTAAGACTGCCGACCTTACTGCTGTCCAGAAGGCCATCATTGACACCCTCAAGCGAGAGGGTAAGACACAGAAAGAAATTTCTGAATGAACAGGCTGTTCGCAGAGTGCTTTTTCAAGGCACCTCAGTGGGAAGTCTGTGGGAAGGAAAAAGTGTGGCAAAAAACGCTGCACAACGAGAAGAGGTGACCGGACCCTGAAGAAGATTGTGGAGAAGGACCGATTCCAGACCTTGGGGCACCTGCGGAAGCAGTGGACTGATTGTGGAGTAGAAACATCCAGAGCCACCGTGCACAGGCGTGTGCAGGAAATGATCTACAGGTGCCGCATTCCCCAGGTCAAGCCACTTTTGGGCTACAGAGAAGCAGCACTGGACTGTTGCTCAAATTTTGCATGTCATTGGAAATCAAGGTGCCAGAGTCTGGAGGATGACTGGGGAGAAGGAAATGCCAAAATGCCTGAAGTCAAGTGTCAATTACCCACAGTCGGTGATGGTCTGGGGTGCCATGTCAGCTGCTGGTGTTGGTCCACTGTGTTTTATCAAGGGCAGGGTCAATGCAGCTAGCTATCAGGAGATTTTGGAGCACTTCATGCTTCCATCTGCTAAAAGCTTTATGGAGACCTGCTCACAGTGCCAAAACCACTGGTAAATGGTTTACTGACCATGGTATTACTGTGCTCAATTGGCCTGCCTGCTCTCCTGACCTGAACTAAAGATTCTCAGTGTAGAGAATCTGTGGGATATTGTGAAGAGAAAGTTGAGAGATGCCAGACCCAACACTCTGGATGAGCTTAAGGCCGCTATCGAAGCATCCTGGGCCTCCATAACACCTCAGCAGTGCCACAGGCTGATGCCACGCTCCATGCCACGCCGCATTGAAGCAGTAATTTCTGCAAAAGGATTCCTGACCAAGTATTGAGTACGTAACTGAACATAATTATTTGAAGGGTGACTTTTTTTGTATTAAAACACTTTTCTTTTATTGGTCGGATGAAATATGCTAATTTTTTTAGATAGGAATTTTGGGATTTCATGAGCTGTATGCCAAAATCATCAGTATTACAAAAATAAAAGAGCTGAAATATTTCAGTTGGTGTGCAATGTATCTAAAATATATGAAAGTTTAATTTTCATCATTACATTATGGAAAATAATGAACTTTATCACAATATGCAAATTTTTTGAGAAGGGCCTGTATTTGTTGAATCTGATTGAGAGCCATGGTTTATTAGAGTAACGTTTTCTTTTCCACGCATGACGATGTCATAGCTTTCAGAAGCTCTCGTGCACTAGCTCCGCGCTCGACATTCTTTAGCTCCGCCCACACGATACGCCTCTAGCCGCTCGTTTTTTTCCGGAAAGACTCGGTACAGCCTATCTGTCTTTTATAAATATAAAAAAACTAAAGACTTTTCGGGGAGATATGAAGGATGCATTACTACTCTATAGGTGAGATTGACTGAAACTGAGTGTTTCATCCCCCTTTAAGACAAGTAATTTCTCTCAGCAGCCATCTTTAAAACGCCTCTCGGGCATGCAAGTGCAGATCCTATCTCTTTGAATGGTGAAACATCAAATTCTCTAAAACTGTTTGCCAAGCTTACGATTACATTCATATTTGAAATCACCAATGAAATCTGACAACAACTGTTTTATAAATTTGGTTTCTAAATGCTCAAATCACGACTGTATTTTTCAGCCTGCACAAAGCAAAAATACTAAACGCTATTTCTATAGCAACCTGAGGATCTAACTGCAGCGATTTGATGACTTTACTAATCAACAATTGGCTCTTTCATTTAGAAGGCGGGGCTTATTTGCCATATTGGGTGTTGCACTTTCTCCCATTCATAATCGGAGTGCACCATCTTCCTATATAAAGTTTTAGCTTGTTTTTACTAACAGACTGGGTAGAGGTGCTGCAAACAGTGTAAAATATGTGAAAAATAATGTATTTTTTTGAACATTCAAGAATGAAAACCTATTCTAGTAGACCCCAAAAACAAAATCAAGACATAGGACATAATAGTCCTTCAAGTAAGATTAAAAGCTTTAGAATGATTTTTCATTGTTAGTTCATGTTAACTAATGCAGTTCACTAATGTTAACAACTGGAACCTTATTGTAAAAGTGCTTTTGTTGATATATTGATTACCTATAACTGATGGATTTCTTCATCCTAGTTGATCGCCTCCCCAGATTCTTATTTTTCTTGGCATCTTTTTTCTTCTCTGTCATGGCATCTTCATCACCGTCCTGCCGAGACAAAGAAGCGCAAATTTAACATCAAATAAAGCTGGTTAAGGCATTTAAAATATTCTTTTATTCATTTGTATTAATTTATCTAAAATTAATGTAGATGTAGCGTAGCATAATTGACTATAGTAAGCATATGGTACAATTCAGTATAATACAGTATAACGCTGCACATTATGTCATAGGAAGGTACAGTATGGCACTATAAAATAGTATAATATAATATAATATAATATAATATAATATAATATAATATAATATAATATAATATAATATAATATAATATAATGGCTCCATACTCACTGGAGTGGGTATAATGTTCTCCACGCTGATGCCCACATACACTAACCGCTCACGTCTGACAGAGAGAAAACAAGAAACATATCTCAGAATCACATGAGGTTATTCATCATCTGTGATGATTCATGGGAATGATGATGAGATGGTGAGACCGTTTATAAAACATGTATGTGTGTGTGTAGATCTACACCTTCGTTCAGCTCTCTCTTTCTTCTTCAATGCAGTGTCCAGATTCTGAAGCTGTTCTTCCAGCCTCTCACAGAGAAGCTTCTGTAAATGACAAAAATATATACTTCTTTAATACATCTCAAATGCACACATAAGGCATTAACACAGGGATTTAAGCCCTTACATGCTGGCAGGGAGGGCAGAACCATTCTCCATCAGGAATGATCATTAGAGGAGGTCTCAGACAGGCTGTGTGATATCCACTGTCACACATGTCACAAAGAAGGATCTGGGATGAAAGAAAACAGAGAAGAGAGAAAACAGATGAAATAGTGTCTGCATAATTCTATTAAATAGTGTTTGCAATAACACTTTATTTTGATGCTCCCTTTTGAAAATTCTGTTGACTATAAGTAACTTTGCAACTACATGTCAACGTACTATCCTTAGAGCATTAAGTAGACTGTCTGCTTAAAGTGGTGGTGTCATGCGATTTCACTTTTTTTTAACTTTAGTTTGTTGCTGCTTGAGCATAAACAGTATCTTCAAAGTTACAGCACTGAAAGTTTCATGCAAACAGAGATATTTTAAAGAGTCTTTTAAAGTAATGGCAATTTATTGCCTTCAAAAACATCTGGTTTGGACTACAACAAGCTTCTTCCTGGGTTGGTGACATCATAAACCCTAGTCACCACAGATGTGACTTCTTAAACATTCTTTCCAACGTTTCTTATTGTATTAAAATATATAGTTAAAACAATCTCAACATTATTTAATGCAGTTGTAATTTGTCAGTGTAAATAATTTAATTTAACAACCATATAGGCTAGCGTTATTCTAATTTAATTTATTGATCAAATTTAAGAATATAAAAGGAAAGCTGAAGCATCCTATATTTAAGATTAATCCTCATAAATATGAAGATTTAAATATATCAAAGTTGATGAAAATGTTCTTCTGAATACTGATATTTAACTCTGCAGATCACCCTGATATTGTGAGTCAGAATGTAAACTGGGCAACAGATGATACGCATAATTAGCCTACATTAACCCAAAACTAACTTAACTAAAACGCCACAGCCCATACTGTTTTCTTCTTTTTAATTATTAGAATATAGACATTAAGAGAATAAATTGTTATACAAGTACTTTTACTTTTAATACTAAAAGTAAATTTAAAATGAAGTACTTTTTTACTTTGACTTAAGTAGGATTGTCGTTGCAGTACTTCTACTTTTACTAAAGTAAATATGGCTCTGGTTATTTGTACTTTTACTTAAGTACTGAGATTCAGTACTTCCTCCACCACTGAACCCATCTAAGACCATTTTCGGAGGGATGGGCTTCATAGAAGCAGGAAGCAAATCGGGTGTTCAAAGGACAGTGGAGACAGCGGTGTGGCATAAAGGTAAAATACAAGAAAAATACGGCATTTAAAAAAAAAAGAAGTATAAAGACATGTTATACTGCGGCCCATAAACACAATCAATCCCTCTAGCGCCACTACCTGTCCAAAGTTTCACTCATGTTTATGCTGATAACTTTTGACTCCTAAGGGCTAGAAACACATTTTTTTCCTCTGATTCCTTGGCTCAATCCGATTCGATTGCACCCTATGACGTCATTTTCTGGTATGCAAATTTTCCTGCAATTTTCAATTAACCGAAAAACATACTTTTGCGAACTCGTCCTAGACGGTTCATCCAATTTGCACAAAAATTTAACCAGATCATCTTCAGACCATGCCGACAAAAAATCTTGCAAATCATGTTGATTCGTCAAATCTTTTTCCATAAACGCGCAAAAACATTTTACATAACGTTTGTGAAAACACACTTAAGGCAATATCTCCGCAACGCTTTATCGTATTCAAACCAAACTTGGTATAGGTCATCACAAGCATGACCTGAGGCAACATGCAGCGCTTCGACGCAGCGCCACCTACTGTTCCGGAGATACAAAAAATGCCTATTTTTGCTTATAACTTCTGAACCGTTTATCCAAAAATCATAATATTCATAGGTATCATGGCGAGTCAAATGATATCCAATTTTAGCAAGTCGGCCATTTTGGATGTCGGCCATTTTGAATAATGTACTAAAATGCTGTATTTTATGAACGCATAAACAAATTGTTACGAAACTTGGTATGGGTCATCACCATGATGCCCTGAAGTAGCCTGAGAAGTTTCGAAACAGCGCTACCTAGTGGAGAATAAATTTTTTCAAATGCTTATAACGTTGGGTGTGGTTGAAAATTTTTGATGGGAGTAACTTTTTTGGTCTCCTGAAGCCGAGTCCAACGATACCACACTTGCCAGGTTTTGGCATATGGTTTGCGCACCGTTGTAATTTAGCGCTTAAAAAACATTTGCTGATATCTTCGAAACCGCTAGTCCGATCGAGACGAAACCAGCCTCAGAAGTTCGGAAACATAGGTCGATAGCTAAACGCCAATGCCCAAATCTCAAAATATTGACAGTAAGGGGTAGTAAAATCCAATCAATGTCAGGTGTCAGTCATTTTTTACGTGTTTTTACATATAAATGTCTATAACTCGACCAAACTTGACACACATATGTATGGGCCCACTATGAGGACACATAAAAAAAATTGTGGGATTGTGCCTCTTGGTTTGATAATAGATCAAAACATGAAATTCCCATTGACTTTAATGCAGTATTATGGTATAAAATGCTAATGCTATAATTTACGAATGTATTATGGTATCGTTACTAAACTTGGTATGTGTCTTCCGCTCCATGTCCTAAAGATACTCAAAAAGTTTCGGGGCAACGCCACCTTGTGGTCAAAACTTGTAATAAAATGTACAAAAATGCTAATAACTTTTGATTAAATTAGCCTATTGTAATGAGACTGGTCATAATACATTCACTGGCCGAGAACATGGATACCAATTTTGCCGTATTTTGCAAACCTATCTGTCCTCCATCTTGTTATTTGTTAAAAACCTACTTTTTCAAACTCGTCCTAAACCGCTTGTCCAATTTTCACCAAAATTGAACCATATCGTCTTCAGACAATGCCGACAGATAGTTATGGATTTCGCGTTGATAGACAAAACAGTTTTCATATACCACTGCAACAGAGTTTAGCCATGATGCAAAAATTTCTCTTAAGGCTGTATCTCTGCAATGCTTTGACACATTGACACCAAACTTTGCATGTGTCATTGTCACCTCAATCTGACTACACCACATCAGTTTCGTAACAGTAACACCTATTAGTCGAAAGTGATAAACCATTATCCCATTATTATTGACTGTATATAAAATTTTGGTGCTATTTTGCCTAAATTCAACTTAATAGGTCTTTAATGGCTCATTGTTGCAGTTGGTTTGAGACTTCCAGCCATGCTGGCATGTCTTGTCTTCTTATTTGCGCTTGGCCCCGATAATGACTGCTTGCAGCTATATTTTTTAGTAATGTTTTTGCTTAAGCAATTGGGATTTTTGTTGTTGTTGCTGCCAGACAATAAATTGGTGAAAATCAATTTTATTTTAGCAATATTTATATATTATGGTATTTTTGTTTAAATATTTAAATATTTCATTCTAATTTAAGTTTTAGTCATTTCTATGTGCTTTTGCCATATTTATTCGTTTTTTTATTATTATTACTGATATTTAGTTATAATTTAACTGATTTCAGGTTTAATACTTCAGCTTAAAATTATTAGCTTTCACAAATCTCCTAATAAGTTAAGTCTTTTTAAGTTAATGTATCTCATCTAACATTCACAATCGTTTATTTAGTTGCATCTTATAACAAAATAACAACAAATATTTTGTATTTTAAACAAAACATTGTTTCAAATAACAAAAAATATTTTGAATAGTTTTAGTTAATAATAACAACACTGGGTGACCTGCATTGAAGAGAAGCACTCAATCTCTTTTTATTTGGATTAGTAAATAACCAAATTAAACAGTAACTACATAGAAACACTCTAGAACTGAGTTTTACACAAGCAAGTACCACTCATGTTATTGTAAGCTGTACATTCACTGTACACATGTATTTTCAATTCTGAGGTAGTAGTCTGAATTGATAAAAGACAACTCACTAGTTCTGGGTGGTTGGCAAGCCCACAATGTTTACAAGCATCTTCAGGTTGAATCTCATTGGATTGGTCCGATTCAGTCTCACTCTTGTTGTCTTTTCTCTCTGATTTAGTGTCTTCATTGTCCGTGGCTTTGTCGTCGGCCACTTCCTCCTCCTGATCTGGAGCTCCTTTGGGTTTGCAATTTTTCACACGAATTTTCGTCCAACGAGTACGCCTGTGTCTCCGTTTAGCCTAGATAAGCAAAAAAACAACATTTGCATTAATAAAAGCTTTCTGTGCAACTTGTTGGACTGACTTTCAAAAGCTTTTGGTCTACCTTCAAAGACTTAGGCTGTCCTTCCATGTCCACTTTTTTGTCCATCTCATTGGGATGCACATTCATCTCTTCGTCTACTATGCATTCCTCTTCGTCCTGTGCTACTGAGGAGGCCTTAAGTTTCCCATCTTTTTTCTTATCCCGACTATCTACCACTTTGGGGCTGGGCTTGCAGATTCTGGCAGACCTCCGTAGGGATCTCCGATTGCTGGTTTCCAACTCCTCGATGTCCTTGTGCTGGAGTTCAGGTGTTCGTCTATGAAGCGGGATCTTAATTTTCAGGCGAATCCCTTCCTTCTGAAGCTCTGACGACACCTCTTCGTTATCATTGTGTCCAATTTTTTCACTGTCATCCTTCACCAAAACCTCACCTATGTCAATGCCGTCTTGTTTTGCTTGAAGCTTGGATTTTGCCTTTTGTGACCTTCTCTTTCTTGGGCTTTTCAGACTTTTGTCTTTGCTTTCATCCTCAACCATAACATCAGTTTTTTCTCTGGTTGGCAAAGCTGCCGTCTTGCTATTTTTGAGGTCGATAACATTTTCTTCATTATCGTTTTTGTCAACCGTTTCCTCTACTGAAGTGGTTTGCATCTCTTCAATCATTGGAGAATCCTCAATAAGGTTTGATGCTTTTGCTGCCACAGCAGGACTCTTATTGCAAGCATCTTTTGACACCAGATCCTCAGGAAAACTGCATGGATGAGGACCATTGTCTGCTTTGACCATGGATTTCCCAACAAGTACAGACTGTCTTATGCCATCTGTGCCTCCAACCTCAGTCTTTAAGACATTCCCATGATGACCATTTGAAGAATTATCATTTTCACTCAAAGGCCTCTTTCTTTCAATGGGACCTTTGATAACTCCAACACCAACGTATTGTTCTCGTGTTGCCGTTTGGTGAAGATCGACAGGCGAATGCTTCCCAATAAGCTTTTGTGGGACAGCAATGATGGCCGTTGGTTCTTTCTCCCCATCAGTTGGGAATTCTCTTTTGATTTGCTGCTCCTTCAATGGCAAGACAGCAGGATTGCGAACGATTATACCTCCTGTGCTGATGCTGCCGTTGCTGTTAAGGTTGTTGTTGTTGTGATTGACGTTGCTGTAGTGATTGCTGACATCATATCCTCCACTCCTTTTCAGCTCCCTCTTCTTCAGCGGTATTTTAGCCTGTTGGTCGCTCTTTATAGTTCTAGTCACATTCTCAAATATCATCTCTTTCTTGTCATCATGCATCTCTGATTTCTTCGCAGGTTCGTGTTTAATGGAAGCAGGGGGCATGACGACGGAAATGGCATTCCATGGTTTGGGACAATCTTTCGGTTCTTCTTTGACAAGAGTTTTGATCGTACTAACCCTGTTGTCGATGACCAGTTTAGGCTTGGAAATTTCAGCAAGTTGCTCCTCTTGCTCTGGTTTAACAGGACCTATTGGTATTTCTTTTTTAATGTCTTTAGGCGTTAAGTCACTTTCATTGGAATTAAAGGTGGAATTGGTAAAGTCCCCTTGGCCAGATACATGGTTTTTCAAGTCTTCAGCCTCATCTTGAATACAAAATACAGAACTACATGAGAAACCGTTTAGATTTGTCATCAAGCTAAATTAGTGGGAGCAGGAGTATGGCTGTAACCACACATTCAAAATTAAGAATCAGCGATTGAAACCCCACAGTAGCTGACCACTATAGACTGGATATTGAGGGAGACATTCATCTCAATGTCTGTGGTGCTTACAAACCTAAATGGGAATGATTTTTCCAATGAGTTTTACCTTTAACACCTTCTGCCGCCATATTTGGGCTGGTGGGACATCCTTGCGTCTCTTGGTCAGTCACGGCTGGCTCAATCTTGGCTTTAAGCTGTTCTAGTGTGTCTGCAAGATCATTCCTATTCCTGTTTTAAGTAAAAATGCATTATTCCTTAATCAACTTCATCAAAAGAGGTATAACTATCATACTTCTGAAAAACATTCTGATGGAACACATAATGTTAAAATGAACACTTTGAATATGCTGTGAGAGTTTTTCAAACCTGTCCTGGAGGAGGCCGAGCACTTTTGTATGTATATCTTATTTGACGCACCCACTTCAGGTCTTGCACTCTCTACAAGTGAGCTGATGACTTGAATCAGGTGTGTTAGATGAAGGAGAAGTAGGCTCTGTCCCAAATAGAACCCTAAACACTTGCGGCAATTATAAGTCCACAAGACCAAAAGTGCAAATGAAGTTTGCCATTAGGGGCAGTGCCATAGGGTCTCAATCAGCTCCCTAGCTCGTAAATCAGTATATCGTGTCCATGAATTTGGGCACTGGTAAGGGCTGTAAAGGACGCTGACTCACTACATGTTGGGACACTGATGACTATTTCCGGCAAGGTGACAATATCCTCATTGTACAGCTTCATTACTGGTATTTATGAGCAACAACAGAGCTGATATTACTTGTAATGTTATTTAATGTACATTATGGTATATGTGAATACATTATGTTAGTTAGACTGTGTTCATTTCCTATCTAACAAAGTATGTTTATCCTGAAAAAAAAAAAAGCCTTCTATTTTTAAAAACATATACTGCGTGTTGTTATGTGTAGTGAGTTGGCTGCCTTCCGTTAAAGGGATAGTTCACCCAAAAATGAACATTTTATGTTTATCTGCTCACCCCCAGGGCATCCAAGATGTAGGTGTTTGTTTGTTCAGTAGAACACAAATTAAGATTTTTAACTCCAACTGTTGCTCGTATAATGCATGTCAATGGGGTCTAATTCTAATTAGACTTTTTTACGAAATCTATGTCAATGGGGGTCAATGGGTTTTGCAGTGCATTGTGGGACTTTTTAGAGCAAACATTTCAGGAAGGATGGAAGGATTCTGACAGCCCTTAAAATGGCCGACTCCCTAATCAGTGCCCACACTACTGAACTAGGGAGCTGATTGAGATACCCATCCAGGACAGATTTGAAAACCCCTTGCTGTAAGTGTTTTTTTTTAAACTTATGAATTAATGTTCTCATAACTTGAAACTTGATGTGACCTATAATTTTGATTAACTAAACATTCTGGTCTGCTCCCCACAATTTGCTCACTTCGCAATGCATTTCCAGGAGGAACCATCCAAATCATCCTGTTCCTCAGAATAAACACGTATATTCTGATCTTGATCTAACTGGAACCAGTACAGAAGACCTTCCTTGTCTCTACCGATGGGCTGTAGACGCATCTTGTCTGGGTCTTCCTCGTTGATTAATGTCTTAAACTTGAGATTGTCGTCAAACTGGCACTCACACAAGTACTGTTAATGACATAAAGAATAAAGGTGAATCTCGAAACACACACACACACACACACACACACACACACACACTTTACCCCCAAAAAATAATAATAAATATTTTTTCTCATTTTCATGATTTTGGGGTGAAATATGACCCGGACATGTTTCAGAAGAAGCAATACAACTTCATACAGTGATATCTCCATCAAAACAAGTCAAACTCTATTATTGATGTATAGAAAATAAGTTCCTTGGTAAATACTGACCTTTAAAATGCCAGTCTTACACTCAACCGTCATTTCTAGGTAGCTTTTTCTCTCCATTTCCCATGCCCAGGTGCTGTTAAATTCCTGGCACACCTGCATTAAAATTGTTTCAACAAACAGACAGATCTGCATGGATATTTCCATTTTCATTTCATTTAAAACTAAAACACTTACCTTTACAAGATACTTCTCCCATCTGTCTGGTGTGACTGTTTTGCCTATCTTCCGCAGTAGTTTGACATGGAGCTCAATCAGTGGCAGAGGAACTAAATGGTACAAAAAGTGTGATTAATCTTTCAATTTAAAAAAAATGAGTATTTCAGTTATGTTCTCATTTACACCATCATAAAACCTCTTTTTGTGAAATGTAAAGAAATAATAATAACATCAACTGTTTTCCTGTCCCTTGCCCTTTTTCTTTCAAGTTGCTCATTAGCCTGTGTATACTTTTTATTCATTCTTTAAAATAAACGGATTAGAAAAACAACTCTCTCATTACTATAAATCTAATTTATCCAATCAACTATCAGCAATCTCAAAAGCGAAAACCAATAATTCTGCTGTGACGTTTACAAACGCAATTCTCCAAAATGACAACATTAGTGTCGTGTAGCTCACATTCAGCTAATGTTTTACGAAACCTACAAGTAGACTATTATTTAAAGTGGACCAGGCGTAAATAAATCTCTGCTGCGATTCCATTATTACAGTTATTATTGTTGTAGCATAGGAAGTTTGACAGCGGCCTGCGCATGTGCAGTGTGCGGGTACCGTCCCATCGCTGTTTATAATTTGAACGTAAATTTACAGCAGGCTAATTTTTCGTACGATACTCAAGTGTCTCTCTGTTTAATGGTCACCAACAGCATGATAACATCCTTAGCAGTGCGTATAGTCATTCCGACGGCATTCATATTCTGAGATTAATCTTTAAATGTGATTTTCTACTGGTAAATGGTGGAAAACCCACACATGACTGCTTTAAAAACACTTCGCCACAGTCTGTCTAAAGCATCGGAGACATGATTCCCAGCCAAACAAAGACTACGAGGATACTACAAGTCAAACTTTAAGTGATCAAACCCCTGATGGGCAAAGATGAGGAGCCTATCCAAATAAACAAACCCAGCCTCTCCCGCAGCTCACCCGCTGATGTATCTTGTAAGTATCGCTCCAGTTGAGGGAACGTCAGCTCGGGCAGATCCAGAACAGGCCCGTAGCGTTCCAAAAAAGAGCAGACCACCGCAAACCCGGGACTGAGCGCTGGAGGAAGAGCTGCTGTGGTGCCCGGAGCAGCCATCTTTCCTAGAGATGACGAGCTATGCTCTGCTTAGACCCAAAACTGCCCACAATACACCGCGACACCCACCCAGAGCATCATCCAGAGGGGCATCGTATGTGTGTGTGTGTGTATGTGTGTGTGTGTGTGGACCACCACAATGCCACCATCATCGTCGTCATCATCTTCATCACAATAACACATATAAAGTGTTAATGTGATGATGACGCCACACTTTTTTTCCACGAACACTTTGCCAATAGAAAGAGTGTCGTGACTCATGTTTGTTTAAACACATTAATAGTTATATAAATGAATACATAATATTTAAATGTTAATTTAAATATTTAAAAAAGAAAATAGAACAGAAAATCATATTTATTCATTCTGATAATATAAGTGCTGCCTTAACATGTCACAGTTGTTTAACTGACTCTTCTCTATTATAAACTGTTATGCTGTTGTTAATTGAAATAATTGCGTTTTTGTGAATAATTAAATAAATACATTATATTTTAAATATAAGTAAAACTTAACAGAACTAATTATTTTTATTTACTCTGGCTAAATATAATAAGCATATTTTATTCATAAATTAAAACATATTTACTATATTATCAAATTCATAAATTAATTACTATATTATTCGATTCATCCAATCCCAGTGGCTGCAGAGAGGATGTGGACCATGCCGTTGCCTGACTGACTCCAGCTTTTGGTACGTCAGTGAACGGCAGCCAATCAGAGTAAACGTCTTATGCGTAAGCTGATTAGACGATGGCCAGTGACGTGAACGGTGGGTGTGTCCCTCCGTCACACGAAGAGAAACAAAACACAAGCAAGATTGAGTTGCAGTCCGAGGCAAGATTATATAATTTAAATGTAAAACATTTATAGTGCATGGGTTGTAATTGTATAGAATTGTTTTTTGTAATGAAAAATAATTAGCTGCATGAATAAAAACCTCGTTTTAAATGAGAGAAAGCATGTCTTTATTATATGCATGTAAACGTGCTATAAGCCGGTTAGGTTAAGGTTTATCATTTCTAAATTGTTTTTGTAAGTTAATGTTTAAAAAGTAGTCAGGGTTGATTAGTGACATCAAAGTACAACGATAGTGTTATACTGTAACCATTGTTTTTAAATGGCACTTTAAGGAACTAGCATGGAACTTGTATAAACATGATAGTATAATGCTAAGTAAAAAGTCAAGAAAAATCAAATACTAATAAATGCGTATGATTTGTCTTACACTCCATTACAGGAAAGCTGATCATGTCTTCTCCAGAGATTGCTTCCTTATCCTGGGGCCACATGAAGGTCAAAGGTTGCTCTGCATCCTATAAAGACTGTAAAGTGTGGCCGGGTGGTAGCCGTGCTTGGGACTGGCGTGAAACTGGCACAAATGTAAGTTGAACACCAGATCACACTGTAAAATAATTTTTCATAAAAACTTCAATATATGCTTTGTCAAATCTGATTTGCACTTTTATAATATACATTTATGCATTTGGCAGATGATTTTATCCAAAGCAGCTTGTATTGCATTCAAGGTTATTTTAATGCATTATATGCAATAACTCAAATAGTTGCATAGAAACTATGTAGTGAACAACCATTTTCAAAATGTTTGCAAAACTAAGCGCATCTATGCTCCTGCCAGCATTCTCCAGGTGTCCAGCCAGCTGATCTAGAAGAGGTCTTGAGGAAAGGGGTACAGACACTGGTCATAGGAAGAGGGATGAGTGAAGCTCTACAGGTAGCACTGTGAATTTGGTGATCAGCACTGTTCATGATCTGAATATTTCAATTCTTTAAAAAAACAATTGTTTTGTTTTATGTTTCAGGTGCCTCCCTCAACCCTAGATTACGTGAAGAACCAGGGTGTAGACATCAGGGTGTTCCAGACAGAGCAGGCTGTTAAAGAATATAATGCTCTGGCAGGACAGGGAGCTAAAGTGGGCGGGGTCTTCCACTCCACCTGCTGATGACATTATTAACACAACCAGCTAGTTTATTTAATGCTGGGTTAAAAGTGCCTTCACTTCAAATTAACATGGTCTTTTTAATAGATACTTAATTATTTGCACTTTGGGCCATCGAAGGAAATTGTTTTCTTTCCTTCAGTGAAAATGTTATTTGTTTTATAATTATTAAACGACTGTTCTCTGGATGTAGGCTGTGAAAATACCACATTATCACACACTCCAGTGATACAAATGAACAAAAACGATTTATTTAAGAAAAAACTTAGTTGTGAAAACATTTGATTTTGTGTTTTCTGTTAATTTCGCACGCACGCACGCACGCACACACACACACACACACACACACACAGAGAGAGGTCAGCGACGAGCTGGTTTGGGCATAATGAAGACTTTAACGGGTTTGCTGAGGTGGATTGTGCCCTCAATTGAGCTCTCGTTGGTGGGGAGACCGTCCATACTCTCATTCCACGCAGGTTTAGAGACATTTAGTTTACAGCTGCTGGTGCTGTAGGCCAGGAGCAACCGCACTTCAATCTGACAGGGCTCTGAGAGTAAAAACACACAAACGTGAGATCCACTTGAGATTACACTCTACTATACACTGTTAATGTACTCTTTAAAAAAGACTGGGATGTTAACAGATGGTTCTACTATGATATAGATACACATTAAAGTACTACATTATTCACATGCTACTCCATGGTGCTTTTGTTAGTGTAATGTATGTTTTAGTTGTAATGTCTTTCTGCAATCTGTTAGTCAGCATTAAACATATGCAAACCCTTTTATTTCCGTAATTCTAAGAATTTCCTTGGAAAACAGAATATCAAGCAAGAATGAAAAAATAAAAGGTTATAAATAACACTTTGACCCTTTGGAATGACATGCACTGATGAGTTGTGCACACACACAGTGGAGCTATTGGATTCGTTTCCAGTTTTTAATATCATAAAATGTTTTTTATATTTTATTTTCATGTACATTTATAACACTATACTTTGTGTTTTATTACATTACTATTAGTTTACTATAAGTTACAGAAAAATGGTTAAAGGGGACATTTCTATGTATTATATTTACCTTTATACGTTTTGATTTTGTTTTTGGGGTAGAATAAGGTTTCATCGTTGCATGTTCAAAACATTTATTTTTCCACCTAATTGACTGTTGCAGCCCCTCTTTTTCAAGTCTGTCAGTAACACTTTATACGTCTCTATCTCTATGAAACCCTCCTTCCAAAAAGCGGAAGTGCTTTTTGCCCTTTTGGAAAGTGAAAGTAATTTATTTGCTAGTAGGGCAAATTCTATTTATATTTATAAATTATATTTGCAGTAATTTTAAAATTTGTAAAACCTTACAAATGTGAAAAGGGTCCATAAAAGACCAGGAAAATATACTAAGAAAGACGTCAGTTTTGATTTGCTACAAAGCAGAAATGCATTCAGGTTCAGCTGAGTTGCTGAGTATTCTTTTGGTCACACAGACACTCACAGATATAAAATAACACAAGCAATACGCTGCCTTGTTGGACTGAAGCAGTTCTATTTTTATCTGTGGAACTGTGAACGGTTCATGCTGTTCACTACCAGCAGAGTAAGATTTGTCTTGGTGTTTGCAACATTATTTTAAATAAGACACAAAGAATAGCTTCTGCAGAATGATCTTTGATCAAAAATACACAACTAATGTGCACGTGTCTGTTACTTTTAGCAGGAAAAGTCACATTTCAAAAAGGATACCTACCGGTCCAGGCAGAATGAGAGAGATAAACCTGCGTGATCAGTCGCACACGTCCAGGTCCTGGGGTCCTGAAATCTCCAGGTTTGGGGTGGATTATGTGAGACTGTCCATCTGGATATAGCACCTGTGGAGGGTGAATAATGTGTTTAAATTATACACAAATTGAATAAATCTGATTTAAAGCCTTTTGTAATTTTATGCCCAAACCAATGACAGAATACTGCCATTTATACAATAGGCAGACACTTATATCCAAATGAGACTTGCAATGCATTCGGGTAAAATTTGTATCAGTTCATGCATGACCTTGGCATTGCTAGCACCATGCTCTACTGTCTGTGCAACAGGAATACGTAGGGTGGAATTTAAATGTATCAATTGGGAATTGATAAGAAGTTTAGAAGTGTCTACAAATGATTGAAAAGTCCTTTTTCTTCAATAATTGTTCCACAAAAAACATGAATGTCAGTTTTTCTTTCTCTGTTTTAATGTGCTTTGACTGAAAAAAGAGGTTAAAGCATCTAACCTGCACTTTGACTGTTGTCTGTGGATCTTGTACATGTTCAAGAGTAGCATCTATATCTAACGCCACCACCAGACCAGAGGTGAATCTCAAAGCGTTGTCTGATTCTCCTGTCGGCTCAATAATAGTCGCTGAGGCCCTGTGGATCTGACACACCAAAATAAACTGAAATAAAGGATAATCCAACAAATTTTTGGGAACAAACAAGTCATTTCCTGCATCTTTTTGAAGCTGTTTGTTAGTAAGAATCTGCGCACCTGCTCGGGTAGTTTGAGATGGATGAATCTGCTTTGTCGTAGAGTGGTCTGAAAGATTTTAACCAGATCATGAGGTTTGCAGGCCGTTAGCCTGGGCATCAACTCCAGGAGTTTCTCCACAAAACTGTCCTGGAAATGGGGTAACTCTGTTATGAAGAGCCTGAGAAAGGAAAAGCAAGAATATTCAGTGATTCTTCTGCATCTATAAAGCAGCATCTTTGAGTAAGGGCAAACTCACACTACAGGACTGTAAGATTAGCTGAACTGCTGTGGTGCTCACACTACACAACAAGGTTTCTTGTCATCTATCGTCATCTTGTCATAACAGCACAAACTACAAGACACTTGGTCAAGAGGTAGTCCCAACCAACACAAAAAAATGTTTTACAGATCAATTCAAGAAATTACGAGATTTCTCTGTGTATACCATCTGCACTGTGATTGGCTGGATTAGTTGTTGCATCACACACACACACACACACTACAAGATCATGTGGCGATAATATCAAAGAGGTTTGAAAATATTGCAGCATCTGTAACTTCTCAAGACAGGCTCTGATCACATCACTGACCTGCTCATACCTAATGCTGAGTTCACACTACACGATTTTGAAGTTGTTGGATCACTGTTCTTTTCACACTGCATACTATCTGGGGTAGCATTCAGTTGCTGCTGTGTGTACACTGCACGATGGATCAGAAACAGGGGGTTTCACCTTGCATGACTTTACTCGGTGACAACTCTGCCTGGTCTGCAAACTACGTTTCACAACCGAACACGTGCAAAGTGATAAGGAAATAAAGCAAGATCACACGTTCGTGTGAACAGAGTTCTCGCTGGAATTGTTATTAAAAATTAATGATAACCTGCTAGTGTGCTGATTTGCAGCAAAAAAGGAAAAAAACTGATAATGGGGGAGAAAATGGTCAGGGAGATAAATAAGATATTATGGAGGTAAATAATAAATAAAGAGGGTTGGAGGAAAACGAACAATTTTGGAATGTTCTGCTGTTGCAGCTGGTCAAGCAAATGTTTCTGCGTTGTTTCTGTTTGATATAATTGTAAATACATCTATTAAAATACTGATATTATGGTCTATAACTCCTTCCGAACTTCACGCTGCTCTGTATCTTGCTCTCTCATTGGCTGTCGGTTCTCACCGATGTCAGTTTCAGTCAGAACTCATTTCAAAATTTCAAATCAAAGACATCTCTAGATATTTAGCATGCCAAATATCTCACGGGCGATTTGTCACGATTCTCTCGGGTTGCTTCTTTGATAATCCACAATGTGTGATTGTCACTCGCGTGAACGACCACTGATTTGACGATGTTTCCGGTCATTTGTCAAAACCTGTCGGTGAGTGAAAACGGGCGTAAAATCATGCAGTGTGGACTCGGCATAACAAGCATTGGCGACCACAATGAGTACTGACTTGGCAACCATCCTGGGGTCTTGTTGCAGACCCTGGAAATCTGTCTGCAACAGCAAAATCCTGCCAAAAGTCGTGTAGCGTGAGCTTGCCTTAACAGTGTTCTTACCTTTGAAATGACTCCACATCCTGTAGAAACTTTTCACAAATACCAAGAACACGATCAACCCTGTTATTGGAAAGAAAAGGTCATCAGTTTTAAATCTTTGAGATTACATAAACAAATAGTTTATTAGTAAGCGCTGACCCTCGTTTGGATCGTGCTGTCAGGATGAGCTGTAAGGCTTTCGCCTGCAGTCGGACGTTGTGAATAGTGGCAATCTGCTGCATCTCCAGACCACTGTACAAGAACTCCAGCTTATAGGTCTCATCTAGGATCTGTCATGCATCACAAATGACAACAATTATATATTAGTAGTCAAAAGTTTGCTGGGACGGCTGTGGTTTAAATGAACTTGGGTAGGATTTACCTGTCGAGCTGCTGTTGAAACTTTGGCGTTCTGTTTAAGACAGAGCGGAACAGCCATTGTCCATAACTTCTCCTGGAGTGCCTGGCGTTGAAAGAAAAAAAGGATAAGCCTAACTCGATTCAATACAGTTCCACAAACGTTCAAAAGATTAGGGTTGGTAAAAAGGTAGTTGTCAAAGTTTGGGTATTTGGTTAAGATTAGGGGATCTGAATATGATCAAGCAGAATTATGCATTGATATGTGCTTTAAGTACGAATAAACAGTCAATATCCTAGTAAAAGACAATAGAGAGAATTGGACGCTAAAGTGTTACCAAAAGTTCAAAGGAAATGTATTTGTAAATGTACTTTGTAACTGTATTCACCTTGGTAAGCAATAATTGGCAGCGCAAATATGTGGCACAGAAATCTGCAGAACCGGCCAACTCAGTCTGCAGCTCCCCCAGCCGCTGCAGATCTCTGCATGTGAACATAAAAAAACATCTTTACAAACACCTTATTAAGAGAGCTTAAATACTATAGGTGCAGTTTATTAAATGTTTGAACCTGATGGTAAACTCCAGCAGATCCTGAGCACCAGGTGTTTCCAGGTTCTGAAGGGCGCTGACCCGAATGAGACTGTCCTGAAGGAAGTTCTGTGCCGAATGCAGACTGCCTGAACCCACACCAGATGCCTCCAGACCTGAACTAGCAGTCTGCTTTCTGCCTGGCAACTGAGAGAGAAAACATACACCAAAGATATGGAAGATAAATAAAGAAATTAATGAGTTTAAATAGTGTTTTATTACAGCACTAAAAAAGCATTCACAAAAGTTTGGGGTCAATAAGATTTCTCTTATAAAGTCTCTTATTCTTACCAGGATTGGATATATTTCAAAAATACTGTGAAATATTGTAAATATTTAATATTGTGAACAATTATTACAATTTAACTGTTTAACTGTTAAAATAACTGTTTTGTATTTGAATATATTTTAAAATGTAATTTTAAAATATGTAAAGCTGAATTTTCAGGATCATTATCCCAGTCTTGAAAGTCGCATGATCCTTCAGAAATCATTCTAATATGCTGATTTGCTACTCAAGAAAAATTTATTATTATCAATGTTGAAAACATTGTGCTGCTTCCTATTTTTGTGGAAACTGTGAGGTTTTTTTTTATTCTTTGATGGATATAAAGTTTAAAAGAACAGCATTTAAGAAATATTTTGCATAGTTAATATTGTACTGTCACTTTTGATTTTAATTGAATGCAATTTCTTACCCAAACTTGTGAATGCTAGTTATATTTAAATAAAATGAAAGGCTGCAGGCAGGTTTCTCACTCTGAGGTGTGGTACCAGGTGGGACAAGCTGTCACGCAGGTAGGCGTAGTGCCGGAACGTGTGATCTGAGAACAGCGCTGGCATGGTGGGACAGGATTGGGCTGCGTTGAAGACCAGAACTAAAACAGCGATGTCTGAATAAACCCAGGTCAGGAAAATAAGCATTTGAACAGACATATCTCTAGATGGACAGGCAGCAGAAATGATCCAGCTTGAATGATTTTACATGTTTGAAAAGCGTGAACAGCAAAAAAAGGAAATATGTTTAAGCCTATATTCAGATTAAAATTTCTATATTTGAATCTGAATATTTGAATCTTTGGGATTCAATGGAGTGCAATTACAAATGTTGTATTATTCATCACTTTTGTTGCTGAAAAAAACCAAAGTCTAAATTTGAATGCTTTTGTAAATAGTAATATGCATTGATGTTGTCATGTCAGACATGCAGGATACAGGCAGGGTCGTCCATGTCTGGTTCTGGAGTGTCGAAATACGGATGTGTGCTCAGCAGCTCAGGGACAATTGGCAGCACTAGGGTCGGGTGTCGAGAACCGAGAAACTTCAAACACCTAGATTAAAGGGGGAAAAAATTAATAAGAGTGAGAATGGAAGTGAATGCCAGTGAGAAATGGACAAGAGCAGACATAGGAACTCACTTCCAGACTGAGTTGCGGTCAGTTGGGTACTTGGTGAGGTTCTTCAGGAGTTCCAGGAGGGCCAGCTGGATGCACTCTTTAGTAGACACATTAGTGTAACAAAGCAACTCATGCAGGGCCTCGCGAATGTCCCGTGATGAGTCCTGCAATGATTGGTAAATGGTCAATGGCCGAGCCGCTCCGAAACACTAACAACACTGAAACACAGTTCTGCGCTTCACTCTTGAAACACAAAGTGCATATATTTACTGAATTAATAAAATGATCCAATCGCAGCCTTTGTGATTTGATAATCGCACTAAGCTTTATTTTTTAAGCACCTCCAGTACTGCGAGGACAGTATCCAGCTGGTCTTCTCTGAGGGTGATGTGGGTCGAGATCTGCCGCAACACATGGATGGATTGCAACCGCACTTCCTCGATTTCATCATTGAACATGTCCACCAGGAAGTCAAGACATTTTTCAGCAAAGCTTGTTGATGACTGGGCGAGGGAACAGAGTGCCTCTACCGCAGCGATACGCACCTCTGTCAAAAATGATACCAAATGAATAGTCAGACTCTGGTAAAAATCTGGCACAAAGTGCTAAAAATGTCCTCACAAATAATGGCTATGTTTTGAAATACATACCGTACATCTCGTCTTCCAGGCCGTGAACAAATGCCCCACATGCTCCAGAGTCGATGAGGTTTACACCGGTAGTGTCAACTTTTTCTTTGGGAGCGTCATCGGCCCATCGCCGTCCAGACGAGAACTCTCCTGAGGCATACAGCTCTTTTGCTCGCTCATGAGCAGTACGTTTCCTCTGAGATAAAATAAGAACACCATTTAAAAAAAGGCACTAAGTGCAAGTAGCAATAGATGTTATTTACACTAAGTGCAAATAGTGATAGATGCTATTTACACCAAGTGTTAATAGCAACTAGATTCTATGGACACTCAGTGAATACAGCTCTGGAAAAAATTCAGTGGTAAGTGGTCTCTTATTTTTTTCCAGAGCTGTATTTTCTTAGTGATATGATATTTACACTAAGTGCAAATAGATGTAGATGATATTTACTAAGTAAAAATAGTGATATATTGTATTTACACCATATAAAAGTAGCAGTTCTTTAAAATATGTGTAAATAGTAATTACATGTATATTAACAGGATGCAATAATAACAGTGTAAATTATACATTTTATTTAATTAAATGGATGCCGCCATAAAGGGACACTATAAGCCCTCCTTACACCTACCCCTACACTACCCAATGCTATTTTTATTTTAAAAAATTGGCACTATTTCCATATTTAGAACATTTTCTTAATTTTTATTGAAAGTAAATGCCTTTCCGATGTGATTTTTGGTGAGAAACTTGGGAAGAGCAAGCTCTGCAAAAGCCGGATTCAAACCTTTGTTGATCGCGTCAAAACAACATTTGATTAGCCATAAGCTTTACTTATTGCACCACTGAAGATGGTAAATCACAAGCGTTTTTGTAAATGTTGTTTGGCACAACCAAGCATTGTAAGGTGAAGCTAGTGCGAACAGCACTTGCAACAAGGCACGCACGCTATTTCCACTTGGTGTGAACAGACGCTCCGTAAAAAAAAACGTATTGAGTATGTTTTTTTGCATTGTTTTCATAATTTGATGTGTAAAAATACCCTGAGATCTGACATCAGCTTCTTGTCCAACGTCTGCTCCAGAAAATGAGGGCTGACTTGGTGCATTGAGCCCTGAGAGAAGAAGAAACAGTTAGATGGAATAGTGATAAGAAATTAATCATGTGGCTATGCGGATATGCTACAAACCCACCCAAAACTCACCAGCAGTTTTGCAGCTTGCACTCTGACTACCCATGAGCCATCACTGACCATGTGACAGATCTTCCCGAAGGAGTCATCCACCAGTCGGATCTCCTCATTGGAGGAGGGGATGGGAACAATACTGTTGATGCACAAGACAGATCAGTGTTCAAATCCGTTAAAAGGTTCCATTCTTTAATTTCTAGACTTGAAATTAAAACATTACAGCATTTCACTATCGTTACTCTTAGACTGGATAGACATACTACATTATTATTTGTGATGGAGAAATTAATCTATGTTTAATATTAAAACTTGTATACAATAGTATTAAGAGTTTGGATATTTAGTAAGAGTATGTCACTATATGACCAGATTTTGTTTAGCAACAAATACTTTTAGGTGACTTCTAAATGTATGAATCTTCTAAATGTTGGGAAAATAATGTTTTGATTGCTGGTTTGCTTGTTATTACTTAATATTATTATTATTTGGGATAATGATTAGAATAAAGTATCTATCTATCTATCTATCTATCTATCTATCTATCTATCTATCTATCTATCTATCTATCTATCTATCTATATATCTATCTATCTATCTATCTATCTATCTTTCTATCCATCCATCCATCCATCCATCCATCCATCCATCCATCCATCCATCCATCCATCCATCCATCCATCCATCCATCCATCCATCCATCCATCCATCCATCTTAAGGGACGTTTATTTCTGCTACAAGTATAAAATATGTGTTTGTTATAAGTGGGAAATATTTATGTCATGTGATTAAGTAACACATTTAGCAATGTTTGTATCTCCCTATACTTTTTGGATAAATAAACACTATAATTAAAAAAAAAACATTCATGCTTAAAGCCACAATATGTAATTTTTCCCCACTAGCGGTCGCTTATTCAAAACAAAGGCGTAGCTTGATTACGCATTGATTTCAGAGCTTTATTATGCCACAGATGAGAGCTTCCGCTCAAGCGTATGTGGCATAACGCAGCACTGTTTTGTTTTCTTAGATACAATTTTTGAGTGTGTTGAAAGTTATGTTAAAATGCTACTTTGTGCGTTCGCTCGACGGCTACTATGAGACACTTGTTGCACAATGCAGTAAGCTAGATCGATATTAGGCATGGTAAAACAAACAATAAAACTGTGTTGAGCTATAACAATGATTAGTTTTGTCGATAAATGTATCCAAACAGTTGCTCACCTGTCTAATAAAACACATATTAAAGCATCTCTGGTGTTTCCGTGGTGTTTTGAGGGTAACGCGGGTATGATGTCATTGATAGGTGACGCATGGTCCGTTTCTTGGAAATATTTGGGATAATGTAAGTCAACAAAATACTGGATATTTTAATTAAAAAAACTTACATAGTGTGCCTTTAAAGCAGCACTAGGCAACTTTTCAACCTTCATAATATATTTTTTAAGACTCTTGTGATGATAAATCGACTTACAATAGGTTGAATGACACGTCTGCCATAGCCTGATGGGTCTGTATCGTTTTTAATCGTACTTTTAAACTTCGGGTTTCGGGTAGTAACCCGAGAACAAAAAGAACTACAAAATTCGACTGCTTTACGGCATATACGTCACTTCCACCATGACCCACACTTCCTTAAATTCGGACATGCGAGCCCAACTTTGTTTGTCGGATAATATAGTCATGTCCGAAGCAGCAGAGACAAATAAGAAAGAAAAGGTTTTGTTGGAGGAAAGCAATAAGAGGAAACGAAAAAGTGATGGGATTAAAGGCAGGAGGAGGATCAACATTGGACCAGCGTTTGCTCGTCGGCGTGAGCTGAAGGAGGCGTGCCCGACCGATACTGTCATGCTTGTTATGGTGAGCTACCACTCAAACATTGAAGTGAAGTATCATATAGATTCTGTAAAACGGTAACCAATAGACTACTATAATGACGCTGGCTTGTAAACGTGAGCATCGTGATTATTTGGCGTTTGAAAAAAATAAAACCCATGAAATTATATTCATATGACATGCTGAAACATATGCCACTGACTGTAACGTTACCTGGGATGAAGACATTTCACACGCGACGCCAGAAGAACTCTGAACTCCTCTTGCAGTGTTCAACGACCCGCGGCGTCACTTTTATGAAGTTATTTGGCCCGCACCGCACCACTGTATATATTTTTACAACCCGCCGCGCACCCGCGACCATTAAATAGACATATGGGGTCCGCGGGTTATGAGACGACCCGCGCATCACTAGTTCAGGGCTATCAGGGTTGTCATGTCAACAAATGCACGCGCAATGGCATCCCCTGTTGTAGGATGACAGCTCTTACGACAGTAGTTGAGGACATTATTTTTTCCAAACTGTAGGGGGACCCCGAGAGCAAAAGTAGCCAAGTGCGGCTTTAAGATCAAAACTTGTTTATACTAATATGAAGAGTTTGGATATTTAGTATGAGTATATAAACCCTACATAACCAGATTATGTTTAGCAACAAATACTATTAGGTGACTTGGAGAATCTTCTGAATGATGCTGGTTCGCTTGTTAGTTTAGTTTGAGTTGTTTTTTAAGGGAATGTGTTTGTTTTATCTCTGCTACGGGTATAAAATATGTCCATTTGTTATAAGTGGAAAATATTTGTTATGTCATGTGATTAAGTAACATTTTGCCATGTTTGTCTCTCCTTACACTTTTTGAATAAATAAATAAATAAAAAATATAATTTAAAAAATTGTTTAAATAAACAATATGGCAAAAGTATACACATATAACAGTGTGCAAAACAAAAGAAACTTTCGAGTAGAAATGGACCCACTACCTCTCAGGATAAAGCTGGCTTAGAACCCAAACCATCTGTACCGCTGCTGAACGAACCTGCTCATAATCATCACTCAAGAGCTTACAGGCCTGTCCCAAGAGATGAGACATTCATAAGTTAGTTATTAGAGATTTATTTCGTAATCTCATGCTTTTTATTTTAAATTGTAAAAATAGTTTACAATATTACAGTTTTACTGTATTTTTGATCAAATAAATGCAGGCTTGATTAGCAGATAATCTTTATATCCAAAATTTTACCAACCCCAAACTTAAATTGTAATGTAATATTAGTATAGTTTTTCTTGACCTGGTTATAAATAATCTGTTGAATTTTCATCCCTCTTTCATGTAGCTGAAGCTAATGGGAGAAAGAAAAACACATAACACACAAAGTCATTTAGAGAAAGTGGCAATAAACGCAGTTAATACAACATAATTCTAACGAGCTTGTGTACCATTGCTTTGATTGCGGCGGTGCGGACACGAGGGTCCTGGTCCTGAAAATAGTCGCTGATCAAACTCTGTACATCCCGTACGGGTAAAGTTTGTGCTCCAGGTACTGCATCAGTCTCTTTACTGAGAGGCTTATCAACTGTCCCCAGACAGCCCAAGAGCTGGAGACACTTATTCCTCACCCCAAAATAAGTGCTAGAAAGATGCTGAGGACAAATATGGCATCAAAATAAAATTCAGCTGATAAAATGCTTATGAAATAATTGATACTGCCAAAAAGTATGACTGCAGTATTACAGGAAAGGAAGAAATGTTAGTTATTGCAGTCACCTTGCAGGCCACATCTATAAGTCTCTGAACGACAGCGGCCTTGTCAGGGAGTTGAGTACCAATGATCAGTAGCGTGTCCAGTAACTGCGCCAGAACCTGATGAGACTCTAAAATACAGACGAAATCCTTAGAAAGATTTCCACACTCCATTTCCACAAATTGATCTACGCTGACAAGAAAAGCATATTCACACCACCTTGCATAATATCAAGGCTTTAAATACAAGTTTTTTTTCTGTTGGCCTAATCAGACCCAATAAAAAAAGATACATTTCATTTTTAATAATGCATTTGTTTTCCCCATCACCAGTTTTTTATTATTATTTTTTAATAAAGTTTTATTTATATTTATTTATAGTTAATTTTAGTTAAGTTTTTTTTTTAGTAATTTTGTAATCAGCTTTTGTCCTTTTATTATTATATCAAATATCATTATTCAGGTTTAATTTACTTTGCATTTAAGTATTAGTTTTTATTTATTTTCAGTTAATAAATTTAACCTAACTTATTTCAGTTTCATATTTTCAGTTTCAGTTTTTTTTAACTAATATCTATATTTTAATTTAATTTTAGCTTTATTTCAACTAACATCATTTTTTAAAGTTTTAGCTTGAGTTAACAATACTAAATTGTTCACTAAATACTAAACTGTGCTCAAACAGTAGCCACAATATAAATCCAGACTCAAAACACAACTGTTTAGCTGTGCATTTACTGAATAAGCACCGTGCCACTGTACGTCCGACTGATTGCACCTTATCTTATCTATGCATCATCTTTGTATTCTTTTTATAACTGTTTTAGTTCACATTTGTTCTTATCTTTGGTTATTATATATCATTTTTATTTTTTAAATTGTCTTTACAACTGTATATTTCTATTTCTTATGCTTCTGTTGATTATTATTTTTGGTTAGAGCTGTCTGACTGGAGGAGATTGGAAAAGGAGAGCAGTGTGCTTCGCTTCATTCTGCTAGCAGACAGTGTAAAGAAGCGGACTCAAGAAAGGGGAAACCCTGTGGGGTAAAGGTAACATCCCCTACAGGAGCCCGTCTTGGACCGACTTGTAAGGTCCAGGAGACATTGCGAACCTGCTCCATCTCTTTCATCTAAGATTGGGGTACACAAATTTAGAATCAGGCAGATAGGGATCTATTTCTCACCATTTTATTTTTAATTTCTCTTTACAACTGTTTTAATTGTCGTTATTTTAATTTTAATTCTTACACATGGTATTTTTATTTCTTATGCACATGTTATCACCATTTTAATACATTTCTATGCAGAGCACTTTGAATTGCCATTGTGTATGAAATGTGTTATACAAATAAACTTGCCTTGCCTTGTCTAAATCTGCCCAGCATATCCTTATATTTATTTGTGACAATGTACATTCAATTCAATTAAGAGTAACTCGTTCAATTAAGATACATTTTTAAACAGAGCCTTATGATTTTCTACTTACTTTCATTGTTGAGAATGTTAATAGCATCGTCTACTATGCAGTCTGGTGCGAAACCCTGTGTTTTTGATAATAATCCCAGCAGAGAGGCGATCTTCAGCCTGACCGAGTTATCGGACTCCTGTAGACCACATTAAAAGTAATAAATACTCTTACTTTTTATTATAAACAGAAATGTGTCTCATAAAAGTGTGGGTGGTAAAAATGTAATTTCAGTATCAAGGGATGTGTATTTGCATGAAGTTTCTGTTTCTGACACCTTGTAATAATGCTCGAGCAGTATGCGAACGACCCCCTCCACACTCTCGGCCTCTACAGGTTTTCGTGCAAAACTAAGCAGGTACTGAAGAGCGTCTGTGGGGTTGCTGGCTTTACACAGGTCAATGTGAAGAGCGGCTGATTTACTGGGTTTGGTCAGCCGAAGTTTCTTCGTAGTAACCTCCTCTAAAGTTACCTGCTGCAGAGGTGACAAGATTATGAACTCACTTATATTTATTTACTCTCATTTATAATTATAAACTCATTTCAAAAAGGCCTGATATAATCATTAAGAAAAAAAAGTATGGTATAAGTTATTATTTTAGTCCACCTCACAGGTTGTATTAGTTAACATTAGTCAATGCATTAGTGATCATGAACTAACCATAACAACACCTCTGTTCAGTATTAGTTAATCTTTGTTAACATTAGATAATAAAATTACAGGGGTTCATGGTTTGTTCATGTTAGTTCACAGTGCATTAACACGTTCACAGTGCATTAATGTTAACATTATTTTAATAATGCATTAGCAAATGTTGACATTAACATTTACATTAACAAAGAATGCTTCATAAGTGCAGTTCATTATAAGTACGTTATCTAATGTAACGTGTTAACCAATGAACCTTACTGTAAAGTGTAACCATATTATTCAGTTATTTATTTATAAGTTATTATCTTCTATGAAGTTAAACACAAGCCAACTATTAAGATATAGAAGTTAACAGGGCAAATGTTGAGTGGAAGTGTTAGTGTGACGAGAAAAATATACAAATAATCATCTAAAAATGTAGAAATAGTGTTCCAGCTGACATGTAACTAAAACAGTCACATCCAAACAACCTGAATAAATGCCTTTGTCATTAGAATAATCATGAATGCACAATAATGCTAAAGGCTACATGCTTCTCATTTATTCTAATATCTGTATTTATAATTATATTCTGCAACCAACACATTTTATGATACTGTATGATCAATATATATGATTTACGTGTTCACCTGAGAAACTTTAGAGAATTCCTCATAAACTCGTTTTTTCAGATGAGCTGCCATATCTGTGTTTATCCGCTCCTACACTTCTTCACGCATGCGCAATAATTCAGTGGCGCCAGAGCCTTGCGGTGGAACAGCGACGCCACATGGACGGAAGTCTTCAAATATATTGCTCAATGTCTCATCAATACATGCCAACATATTAGAAACATCTGATTGTTTTTTTTTTTATTAAGTAAAATTACAACAATATCGATATTTATCTTTCTGAGCTTGACCTTTGTTTCAGAGTTTTATTTTTCTAAAAACATGCATAAAAGTTACACAGAGACTGTTTAAGAATTATAACAAAATATAAAAGGCTACATGGAATAATGAACTAGATAGCACAGAAATCAGTAAATATAAGGCAACAATTTGAAGAAGAACACAGTTTAAGTTATGTTTATTTTCAAACATTTTGAACTAGAACATCTGTTATAGTACAAATGTAAAACCTTAAAAAGTTGGCACTACCTCTCTGTGAAAAATCCATGAACACTCCGGCCTCTTTAAAAATATTCAGCTTTTCTTTTGGATATATATTTTTTTTTTTTTACATACATACATACACAAAATAATAAGATACAAAAGCCTTTTAACTGGAAATAGCATTTTTTTCTTCTTTTTTTATCATCTCCAAAAGGAATGGGTTCTTTCCTAGCCTAACAAGCCAAGGCCCACATCAAGATGTTGATCTTAGATTTGAATTAGATTTGCTCCCGCCAGGGTGCGTCTAGATTTCTAGGCTAATTCTTCCCAAGTATCTTAGCAGTAAAAATAAAAGGAAGACATTGGACACCTACGGTAGTTTAAACAGGCATGTTATAAATGCATGGCACAAATTAAGGTAATATTTATAATGTTAATATAATATTGATATTTTGGACCTGTTTCTCAAAAAAAAAAAAAAAATCTTTCTTTTAGAATAAGAGGTGATAAAATGTACCTTGAATGCAGTGCACATCACTGGATAAAAGCATTAGGCATACATGTTAAAAGTTATAAAATGGTGCAGCTAGCAGATTAACGACCCAATAACATTTTTTTAAGACCAAACATTGATATAAAGCCTTTTAAGAGTACCTGTGAAAAACAAAAAAATGGGCCGACAAGGATTTCGGATACTGCCACCTTTGTGAAGACATTTTGTCCTCATAATACAGGGCAGTACCTGGACGGACACACACACACACACACACACACACACACACACACACACACACTTTAGTCAGCATCCTAATTGATTTCACATCATACCATAAGCTTAAGCCTAGACTGAATGATTGTTTAAGCTGTTTTAACTGAAATCTAATTTTAAAATATGTGTGAGTCATTGCACAACAGACAGTAATGTTTTTTTTCTTTCTTTTCTTCTATGGCACGTTTATAAAACCTATTTAAATGTCATAGTTGAACTAGTTAAACGTCCTAACCCTACCCAATCCTGGCTTAATATCAGACCTGTCTGAGAAACCATGCTTAAGAAACATCCATGAAGCTATTTTCAGCCAAAGGCCAGGATAGCATGACTAGAGTCAATATTAAACAAGGGTTGAACAGATACCGTACTGACAGATAAGACCTTCATTATACATTACTGACAGCTGTCTGTCATATAGGTGGGTCTGCAAAAGGAACATATGTTAGTTTGATAAGCCTGATTTGTTTGGTAAGTCAATCATATACTGTATATACATAAAATATTCCTTCACTTTGTACATCCATATTTCCAGGCTAAAAAGGCCTAAATTTTGGGCCTCACACTCTTCACCACCAAGTGAAAATCAATTTATAGAAGAAGTTGTAGCTCTTAACGAGAA